>NC_081435.1:61435919-61772368 GCF_949786415.1 Peromyscus eremicus | reverse complement strand
GAAAAAAGGGGGATATAAATATGATAGGATAAAAAGGTAGATTATTGAATCTACTTCTAAACCAAAAAAGCAACTACTAGTTTTAAATATTTTACATTGATATGGATTTTTGTATATTGAAAAAAGTTGAGATTATTTTTGTTAGAACATACTCCACATATATTTCTAATTATGTTCAAGGTATAGCTCATTTAACAATGTAATACAAATTTCTAGTTCTTGAAAGTTATTATTACCAACTATTTAGGATAATAAGGAATGTAGGTTAGTAGTCACCTATTACAGTCAAACTTGTAGTCATATTAGGTATGTTTTCAAGGTCAAACACAGATATATTTTAGACAGGTCATCTTGAAACACTTCAGAGATCTGCAGAATATGGCATTTAAGATGTTTTAATAACATAGGTTCTTTTTTATGACAATGAAACATGTTTGCTCTTGCCAGCACCAATCTATTTCAGAGAAGATGATGGACATTGAAGAAACCCCACATGGAGTTTACTTTCTTTATGGCAAAAGTAAGCCACTGAGCAAGAAAATGCCCTTGCCTTGACTGCTGACAAAATGCTGTCCAAATTGGACAAGCAGGACACAAAAGAAAGTGAATACTGAACTTTGCCAAGACAAGGTATGACAGCCCTTCAGAAAATTCTGCTTCACAGAAAAGTCTAACCAATATGCTAGGACTGTAGTCTGAATATGGATGCCCCAATATTGCGAAGGAATCTTGGATGACTGTCCAGGCAGCCAGCTGTTTCTGTCATTTCTCACATTTTTTGGAAGTTGCTTGCTTGCACTTCCTGCTTATTCAGGTAATATTATTTCCTTCTTGAGTCTCTGATAGAGTTGAAGACTTTATAGTTATAGTTTTAGTTTTCCTTGTTACCAGATTCAGAAAAGAAATCTACTAAAGAGGTATAAAGTGTATAGGGTTGAGAGACATTAAAAGATAGTTTTGATAATGCAAGTTAGAATAGAATGTGAATTAGTTAAAACCCTTTGGACTCACCAAGATAGGATAGGTAGTGGAATATTTTCTCTGAATTTGTCAAATGTTAATGGACTGGGCATTGTTAATATAATTATTGCTTGTATACATTATATAATAGTTATTGTATTTATTGTATATAGTTTCTCTTATATTAGTTATAACCTTTTCTATTTTAAACAAAAAGGGGAATATGTGGTGATATTTTGTTTGTCCTTTAACAAATAAAGCTTGCCTGGAGATCAGAGTGCAGAGCTAGCCACTGCACTAGATGCCAGGCAGTGGTGGCACACACCTTTAATCCCAGCACTTGAGAGGAGGAAACAGGAAGTGATATGGCTGGGTGGAGAGAGGAAGTGATAAGGCAGGGTGCAGACAGGAGCTCGGCCTTTTCAATCTGAGGATTCCTAGAGGTAAGAAGTCTTACTAGTGGCTGCTCTGGTTCTCTGATCTTTCATCCTTCACTCTGATATCTGACTCTGGGTTTTTACTAATAAGACCAATCAGAATTTGTGCTACAAGGCATCCTCCAGATCCCCATGCCTCAGACCAAAAAACAACTATGCAAATTTCTGGGGGTAGCAGGTTAATGCTGTCTTTGGATCCTTGGTCTTGCCAAGATAGCAAGGCTTTCTATGTGGCTACTACAGCAGAGAAACCATGAAAATGGACTGAGATAGAAAACCAAGCCCTTCGGGACTTGAGAATGCCCTAATACAATACCCAGTTCAGGCCTTACCTGATGTCACAAAACTGCTCCATCCTCCTTTTCATTCATGAATTCTGGGGGATTACCAAGGGTGTGCTTACCCAGACCTTTGGACCTTGTCGGAGGCCTGAAGAATACCTATCCAAATGCTTGGCTTCTGGGTGGTCACCCTGACTGTGTCATAGCTGCTACCAGCCCTGTTGGTAAAGGAGGCTGACAGGCTCACCTTAGACCAGGACTTACCCCTTATGGAGACCCTGTTCCGGGGATCAACTGCCTGATGGAAGTCAAATGGCCACATTTCCCAATACTAGAGCCTGTTTCTCCATCAGCTGCATGTTCAGAGCCTCAGCCCAGCAACAGTGATGCCAGACAGTGACCTGAAAGTACTCTTTGTTTGTTTGTTTGTTTTTGTTTTTGTTTTTTTTTCGAGACAGGGTTTCTCTGTGTAGTTTTGGTTCCTGTCCTGGATCTCGCTCTGTAGACCAGGCAGGCCTCAAACTCACAGAGATCCACCTGGCTCTGCCTCCCGAGTGCTGGGATTAAAGGCATGCACCACCACTGCCCAGCCTGAAAGTACTCTTAAAGAATTGTGAGGATCCATTGGACATCTTCCTCAGATTAGCTTCCCAGACTTCCACCTCCACCCAAACATCCCTTTGCCTGAGGCAGACATTGGCTTGTTTACATGTGGAAGCAGCCTCATAATGAATAGGGTTCAAGGGGCAAGAGCTGCTGTGACCACCAGAAAGGATATCATTTTGGCCCAGGGCCTGCGTCTGGGCACCTTCACACAAAAGGCTGAGCTGATTGTTCTTGCCTGGGCTTTGCTTGGGAAAGGGTAATTGGGTAAACATCTTCAAAGACAGCAGGTATTTCTTCACCAGTCTTCATGCCAATGCCACAATCTATAGGGTAACGGGGCTCCTAGTTGTGGAAGAAAAACCATCAAAAACAAAAAGGAAAGTCTAGCTGTCCTCAAGGCTATCTGGCTCCCCAAGGAAATAACAGTCATACACTGCAGGGATCATCAGAAGGCTGACATTGACAGACCAAGGGGCCCTAGCGGGCTGCCGAACTCTGCACTGAGCTGTGCACTGTTCTGCCCATAACCTTTTCTGACCTAGTGTTCCCCCTCGGCCAACGTACACAGAGAGAGAAGACAGTGCTCATTCCTAGGGAACACAAAAAAACCCTGTGCAATGGTGGACCCTGCTGGACTACAGGATCATTCTTCCCACAGCCCTCAGACATCTCCTTGTGGACCAGCTACACCAGAGGACCCACCTAGGTGCCACCAAACTGACTGGGTCACTATCTTTTAAATAACAGATCTGCCAGGTTCAAAAACTAACCACCTAGCCAGTCTTTCTCTGCCTCTCATATGGTCAGGTCAACCCTAAACAAGGATTCAAAGGTACTGGTATGCAGGCCATTCTCTGCTATGAGATATTTGATTACACTGTGAAAAGATATGTCACTGTGATTGGTTTAATAAAAAGCTAAATAGCTAATAGATAGGCAGGAGGTCTAGGTGGGACTTCTTGACAGAAAGAGCTCTGGGAAGAAGAGTCACCAGCTGGACACAGAGGGAACCAGACATGCAGGCGGAGAGGTAAAAGCCAGGAGCCATGTGTCAGCATAAAGATTAATAGAAATGGATTAATTTAAGTTGTAAGAGCTATTTAGAAAGAATCCTAAGCTATACGCTGAACTTTCATAATTAATAATAGGTCTCCATGTCATTTTTTTTTTAAAGCTGAAATCCCAAAGAAAAATCTGTCTACAAATGGTACCCCAAATGGGGCTACATATATCCACATAAGGACTGAGAAAAGGTTTGTTTTTTTTTTTTTTTTTGAAGTTCGGAACATGGAGTCAAGCATGGTTTCCTAGTGACCACAGTCTTCCAGGTAGGCTCAATGATGTTCAGGGATATGGCTACTGGCCATTGCCTGTGGACTGGAGCCAGCTGGCAGCACCATGTGCCAGCACCATGAGCTAAGCTGAGCTGCATGGCACCTGACTTGTCTCATGTGTGGGAGGCCAGCTGGGAGACCAGCTCCACATTTTATCCCAGGGTACTCTTGAGGAGTGAGGGATAAGAGATTTAGATAGAAGGATAGAGGGGAGAAAAACAGAAATACAGGATAGGCTCGAGATGGCCTGGATCCTCTCCACTGGTCCCTCCTGTTTCTTCTAAAGGGCTATTTATAGGAATGCCAAGGGGTGGAGCAAAAGACCTCTCCCTAGCTCAGCCAAATGTAGACCCTTCCAATCACCTAAAAACCATGCACATGGTCAAGCAATCATCTAATGCAGTTCTGCTGGGTAAAGCAAGCTCAGATCTCACTAGAAAATATTTGTGGGCCTCCACACTCATGCAATCAGAGAGCATTGTTGATGCTCAATAAAGACGGATTCAGATGGAAAAAAAACCTCTAAAGTTACAGTGTGTTTTTAAAATGTATGTAGGCTTAAAAAAAGAAAAGAAAATGGGTATAGACAGTCATGAAAAAATAAATAGTTTATAAATAATAAGATAGTCTTTAAAGAAAGAATAAAATATTATAAAAAGGATAAGACCTGTAAAGATGGAAAACATATAGAGTCTGGATCCTGTATGGTGTCTTGTTGACTTTAAATTTTTGATTGGTGATGTGCGAACAATAGCTGCTGAGAGACATTGGATTATGGAAACTGCTAAATTAAACCAACCTATATATTATTTTAAAATGCCTTAATTTCAAAATGGAAGTCAAAAAATATGTTGAGTTGGGGAAGAGGTTATGCTTTTGTTTCACAAAAAACAAAAGGCTGTTTGTAGGCATATTTTTCTTTGGGCTGCCAGCTCTCTCACAGGCACACACACACACACACACACACACACACACACACACACACACACACACAGAGAGAGAGAGAGAGAGAGAGAGAGAGAGAGAGAGAGAGAGAGAGAGAGACTTTAAAGGGGAAATTATAGTGAAATAATCTTTTTGTGCACTGTGAAGATTTATCAACCTGATCAGTTTAATAAAGAGCTGAACAGCCAATAGCTAGGTAGGATTTCCAGGCACAGAGGATCCTGAGAAGAAGGGTAGAGATTCCAGGAGATGCAGAACAAGCAGGATGGGTGGTATAGAGATGAGGTCATAAAGCCACAAGGCAGAAAGTAAATTAATAAAAATGGGTTACTTCAAGTTATAAGAGCTAGTTAAAAGCAAGCCTAAGCTATCAGTGGAGTTTTCATAATTAATAATAAGCTTCCATGTCATTATTGGGGAGCTGACAATCCTGAGAAAAAAGTCCAACAACAAATGGCACCCCACATTGGGTGCCATATGTGGGTGGAGTTTTCTTTGGGCTGCCAGCTCACAAAAATGACACAGAGACTTATTATTAATTATGAAAGCTTGTCCTATAGCTTAGGATTGTCCTATTTGCTTGTATACCCTAAGTTAACCCAATTCTACTCATCTATGTGTTACCATGTGACTCGTGGCTTTTAATTCTCCTCCTGCATGTCTTGCTCTCCTAGTGTACAGCTTGCAACTCTTCTTTCCTTCTTCCCAGAGCTCTTTCTGTCTGGAAGTCCTGCCTAGACCTCCTGACTAGCTATTGGCCATTTAACTTTTTATTAAACCAATCACAGTGACACATCTTCACACAGTGAAAGTAATACTCCACAGCAGCTGTGGATTAATTCAAGGTTGATAAAGATGAGATTTGATCAGGGGAGACCCCTGAAAATCCTGGCTACAGATATAAAGAAATAAACCTAAGAAAACTACAAGACAGGTGGCTATATTTTACCTGCTTAAACATAAAACAAAAAAAAATCATCTTTGAATGGCTTGTGTACAATGCACAACCCATGCTTGTGTTAATAGTGATGTGTATGTTACCTTTGAAAGTTTGTGTGTTTCCACAGCAAGGGGACCAAACACCAATGAAAATGGGTGGCCCAAGTGATCCAGCCTCTCAGAGTGCCTCTGTTGCAGTTTCCTCAGAGCTCTGTATCCAGAAAAATCTCAAAGATGCCAGCTAAGGTGGCCCAGCCTCACAAACTATTCTAGCCAAGACTTCAGATGAGTGCTGCACTTTCCCATTACATAGAGACTGGACAACAAATGATACAGCTAGCTCTCCCAGAACTTGACCATTATCCCAATTTTTTCAGGGTCCCCTAAAAATGCCATCACCCCCAGACAATGGGAAGCAGTCTAGAGAATAGGACATCCACATTTCCGAGAGGTGGGGTCGATGGGTTTTGGTCATTCAGTGGGTTATGGATGTTTGTCATTATTTAGGAAAGTTGGTTACAAGTTGTTATTGGTCATGATCAGGAAATAATCTGAACAAAGGAAATTAGATGCAAGTATCGCTTTCTGAAGGAAAAATGAAGAATATAGTATGGAAATTATGTGATAAAAGGTTAGATTGTTTAGTCTACTTTTTAACAACCTAGCCTCAAATATTTTACATTGATATGGATTTTTGTATATTCATACAAATTTAAGGTTACTTTTGTTATACTGTATTATATGTTTCTGTTTCTTGTTTAAGGTATTGTAAAAAATTTAATTTAAAAATGTAAAGTTCTAGTCCTGGAAAACTATTTAGAATAATAAAGAAATACAGGTTAGTAGTTAGTCATCTATAACAATCAAAATTATTGTCATGTTAGATATATTTTCAAGGTCAACTAGAGATGTATTTTAAATAGTTAGATGGTCTTCAAACGCTTCAGAGACCTAGAGAATATGGAATTTAAAATGTTTTAATAACATAAGGCTTTCATGACAATGAGACACATCTGCTCCTGGCTGCATCAATCTACTTCAGGGAAGATGATGATCATCGAAGATCCTCCATATGGAGTTTTCTTTCTTTGTGGCAAAAGTTAGCCACTAGGCAAGAAACTGCCCTTGCCTCAACTGTTGACAGTATGCTGTCCAAATTGGACAAGCAGGACACAAAAGAAAGTGAATGTTAAACTTTGCCAAGACAAGGCAGGACAGGCCTTCAAAATTTCTGCTTCACAGAAAAATCTGTTAGATATTCTAGGCCTGTAGGCTGAAGATGGATGCCCCAATATTACTGAAGAACTCTGGGTGATTGTCCAGGTAGCCAGCTGTTTCTGTCATTTCTATGGTTGTGGAATTCGTTTGCTCTGTACTTCCTGTTTACTTAGGTAATATTATATCCTTCTCAGATCCCTGATGGAGTTGAAGACTAGATAGTTTAGTTACAGTTTTTCTTGTTAGCAAATTCAGAAAAGAAACTCACAAAAGAAGTGTAAAGTATATAAGGTTGAAAAACATAAAATCTTTTTTTTTTTTTTTTTTTTTTTTTTTGGTTTTTCGAGACAGGGTTTCTCTGTGTAGCTTTGCACCTTTCCTGGAACTCACTTGGTAGCCCAGGCTGGCCTCGAACTCACAGAGATCCGCCTGGCTCTGCCTCCCAAGTGCTGGGATTAAAGGCATGCGCCACCACCGCCCGGCTCTAAAACATAAAATCTTAAGTTGTTTATCTAAAAAGATATTTTAAGATGGTAATACAAGTTCTGACAAAAATGATTTAAGTATAAAACTTTGGAATAAGATAGGATAGATAATGGAATATTTTCTCTGAATTTACCTAAAGTAAATGGACTGGACATTGTATTCTCACCTGATAATTGTTCTTATTGTATATAGTTTTTTACTATGTTAGAGTTAAAACTTTTCCCTTTTTATTTAGACAAAAAGGGCAAAATGTTGTGAGATATCTGATTACACTGTATAAAGATGTGTAGATGTAAATCTGAATGGTCTTATTAAATAAGAAACCAGAGCCAAATGCAGAGTTAAAAGCCCAGAGATCGAGCAGCAGCCAAGAGCTAAGACCACCTTATCTTACCACTCGCTGTCACTGTCATCCTTCCCCTGAGAAAGAGACCTACTTCCTGTGCATCTGTATTTTTATTGACTTTATGTTCTGTCTTCTCATTGGTTGTAAACACAACCACATGACCTCCTTGTCACTGCCTGTCTATACAGACCTCCAGGTCTCTATGGTTGGTATTGAGATTAAAGGCATGTGTCTCCAAGTTGGCTATGTCCTTGAATACACAGACTCTTCCTGCCATGTGATCAGATTAAGGGCATGTGCTACCACAGCCAGACTTCTGCTAAATGGCTTGCTACTAGCTCTGACCCCCAGGCAACTTTATTTATTAATATACAAATAAAATCACATTTCAGCACAAATAAAATGTCACCATAAAGATGTATCACTGTGATTAGTTTAATAAAGAGCTAAATGGCCCATAGATAGACATAAAAGATTGTAACACATCTTTGCATCATTAAACAAATGTTTCACAAGCACAAACAAATGTAACACATTTTGAACTAATATTCCACAACACCTACAGGAAATAATTCCCAGGTTCCGGTTGTCTATCAATCAGCTCAGATAAATGATTTTCTTTCACATCATCTATAGCCCAACTGTTCAGCAAGGCAGCCCAACCACCTACCCCTGGTCTGCCTTCCAGTTAGCTAGATTTCTTATAAGGTAGGACTCATCTCCTGTGAAATTATTTTTGGGAGGCCAATTCCTGTGCTACCTAGATTAAAGGACTCTATTTTAGAAGAAATTGCCAGTAAGTCTTGTAACAGGTCTTTCTTTGGACTGCCAGCTCCCAAATAATGACACAAGATTTATTATTAATTATGAAAGTTTAACCTTAGCTTAGGCTTGTTCCCAGCTAGCTCTTAAAACTTAAATTAACCCTTTTATATTAATCTATGTTCTGCCACATGGCTTGTTACTTCTCCTTCATACTGTTATGTCCAACTTCCTCTTTGTCTCACTGGTGAATCCCCATGCCTCACATTCTTCCCAGAGTGTGTATCTCTGTTCAGAAATCCCGCCTATCCTCTCCTGCCTAGCTATTGGCCATTCAGCTCTTTATTAAACTAAGGTGCCTTAGGCAGGTGAGGTCAAACAGAGACATCTTCACAGAGTATGATCAAATATCCCACAACAAAGTCTCTTTATAGTGTCTGCAGCCTCCAACAGGTTTAAGGTGTGGTTCATTCTAACATCCAAGACAACCTCCTAATTCCCTCAAGTCCTTGCTGGAGATCTGGTATATACCAAAAAGAAGGCTTAACCCCTACATGGAGGGGACTTTACATCTCACCATACCAACCATCATCAAGGTAGATGGAATTCTAGCCATCATTCCTGAGTCAAGCTAGCCCCAGACCAAAGTCAAGAATGGACCACCACTCACCAAGACACTGTCAAGCTAAGACCCCCAATCATAAGACTCTTGAAACTTGACCATGTCATGTCCTTTGTTCTGACTCATCTCTTTCACCACTGGGTAGGTCTTTACTGAACCTATCTCCAAGAACACAGTCTTATTCAAGGCCAGCCTCAAGTTTCTTCCTCTGAAGTGTAACAGGAAATGCTAGATGAGCACTGAAAATTAGGAAAGGCTGATTTTTATCTATGTCCAGGTCAACCTGCTGACATCAGGTGTGAAGACTCAGTTGAATTCTGCCCTACTGGCCTGTGTCACTATAACCATATAACTGGTGGTGTTGGGAGTGGGGGGACCAAATGATAACAGCCTCCTCCCAGTTTGGAAGCTGCATTTGTTGCTATGAAGACAGCCTATAAAGTTCTCATCAAAGGCAAAACCTGTGATTCAGTTAATCCTCCCCTTGGTGTTCATGTCTCTGTGGGAAAACTGCAGGGCAATCTGATAGCCAGAAGAAAAATGCCTTTAGGTGAGCTTGTGGGAGAAATATGTCTTGAGGTAGCTCTGAGCCCTTATGACCAAGCTCTAGATAAGGCCCAATGCTCCCAGCAATCCTGCCCTACCTTTTAAACATACCAAAGTATAAAATAAAGTTGGTTTCCTTTGTCTATATAAGGAACTCAGAGAGTGCATGTGAGTCCCTGCCCATGAGGTCATTGCTCTTCTCCTCTAGGATCTCCAAGTTTTAGCATTTGCTGCACTGGATGTGGCATCCATCAAGGTGAGGCAGTTATGTCATTGTCTTAGTGTTTCTATTGCTGTGACAAAATACCATGACCCAAAAGCAGCTTGGGAAGGAAAGGATTTATTTGACTTATACTTTCATATTACTGTTCATATTGAAGGAAGTCAGGACAGGAACTCGAGCAGGGCAGGAACCTGGAGGCAGGAGCTGATGCAGAGGCCATGGAGGGCTGCTGCTTCCTGGCTAGCTCCCCATGGCTTGCCCAGCCTGCTTTCTTATAGAACCCAGGACCACCAGCCCAGGGACGGCACCACCCACCATGGGCTGGACCCTCCCCCATGGATCACTAATTGAGAAAATGCCCTACAGCTGGATCTCGTGGAGGCATTTTCTCAACTGACTCTAGTCTATGTCAAGTTCACACAAAACTGTCCAGCATAGTTATCTTCATTTGGATACAACAGGTCCTTAACTATTTCAGGGGAGTTGTATCCACCTGGAACCTCTGATTGTACATTACAGAATATAATGAAGGAGCTTTAACCCATTAAATTAACTCATTAAACCCATTAACCAATGGTTGCCGCCAGGGCCAACTGTCCCTATAGCCAATGTAGGAGACCCACTTTTTGTCTCTCCCACAGCACCCGACTTCATCCCTCTCTTTACCTCTACCCCATTCTGAATAAATCAAATACAGTTCCCCACAATCTCTGAGTCTTGTTTCCCATGTCAGAAGAAATACACCAACTGCTTAATCCTTCTCAGCCCAGATTTGCTGGAGATTGCTGGCTGTGAATTCCAAACTGCCTCACTATGCAGGGCTAGAGATCAGAATACCAATTGTTACAAATGACAGCAAGTCCACCTGTCCTGTCTCTGCCCTGCAGTTAACCTTAGGAAGATATAATAGATAGTTTTTCATGCTTTATAACATGACTCTAATTTCCAAAAATCTCCCTTCTCAGAATCCTGCAGTATACTTTCACCCTCAGCCTGTCTGATTCAAAAGCCTACTTGGCACTGCAGGGATCCTGGTTAGCCTGTACTCTGTCCTTACAATAATGCTTGGCCTCTGACAGACTACAGGAGTCTAACCTTGTGTGTTACATCCATGTTTTCTCAAGGTATATGCTTACAATGGCCCAAGGGGGCTCAGAGCACATTCCCTCCTGGCTTCCAGCTCCACCATATGCTGGAGGCTCTCTCCTCAGAAGACTTAGCCCAGATCAAACAGCAGCCCTAATGACTATCTCAAGAAGTGAGGTTGGAATATCCCAGATGACCCACAAATCCTACTGACTTCCCTTGAAATGCTTCTCAATCAGGTTGAAATCTTTGGCTGAGACAGTTCTACAGAATTGGGGGGAGGAGCTAAATGTACTGTTCATGCTTTGGTGAGATCTACGTGTATCCTTAGGAAAAGCTAGCTGTTTCTATGCAAATATATCAGTCTTTATTAAAAACACCTTACAAAATGGCCTAAGAACATCTAAGTAAACACCAAAAGGAAAGAGGCCAACAGTTCCTGGTTTGGTTGGAATCCACGGCTGACTACCTTAAATACGGGTCTCAAAGTCTCCTCGTTCTTCTCCTCCTAGGACTGGCAATTGGGCTTTGTTTAATCAACTGGTTCTTAAACTTCATCAAACAACGAATAGCCTTTGTCAGATTAACACTCATAAGGGCCCAGCACAACTCCACGCCACAGGAAGATAACAGGTCAGCGCTTTGACTCTCCTAAAACCAGTGGAGAGTAAACTAACCAAGGGAATCCCATTTTGTGTGCCTCACACAACCACCCCCCCAGCCTGGCTAACCACATCTTGCTTAGAAAACATTCTAGTCTCGCCATACCTGTAGTTTCAGGAAGACCATAGTTTTAATCAACTAGAGCATTTGGAATCTTTTAACAGGAACTGTAGAAACTTCGGCCACCCGGCCTTGGTCTAACGCAATTGTGGTTCGGGCTTTATAAGCCCTATCCTGCCTCTCTCTGGGGTTGAAGGGTCTCTTTGGTATGAGCATGCTCTCAACTGCCTACAAATAAAAGACTCTTAATCAATTGTTGAATGGTATTCTTCTGTGTCTCTTTAGGGCAGGACAGACTGGATGGAGCTCCTGGTGAAGAAGCTTCCTCTTGGTCTTTGGGAGGAGAAGGCAATGTGAGTGCATGACCTCTGGGCTAGAGAAGATGTACCCTGGTATAAAGGTGATCTAGGTCCATACACACACACACACACAATCACAGTTAACGCAAACAGGATACCACTGTACCAAGACAGGGGCCTGAGTACAGATCATTGGAATCTTCTCAAATAGGTCACACTCTCACAGCATAAGGCAACACAAGACAAGTCAGCTGAAAATCCCAGCCTGTGCACTTACCACAGCCCCTCCTGAGTAGATATGCCACCTCTATCTTGTCAGAGGTTGGGACCACAACTGAAAATGGAAGGATGAAGACTCTCAAGAGATACCCTTATTGGTTGTTGAAAATTTTATTAACAAAACCCGTTTGTTTACGGGGAAGGTACAGGCAAGGGTGAGTAAACTCCACAGTCTCACCCCAGCACTGAATATGGAGAGGGACAGTGACAACAGGAAATCAGAGGCCCTTTAATAAGGGCAAATGGAAGCCAAAAAGTAGATGGGCAGAGGGATAAAACTACGGAGCGGTGGAAGAAACGGATGAATGGAGGAACAGAAAGCGGGCGACGCAGGGCCACTCCCCTAACTGGAATGCAGGGTTGAGGGGCTCTGGGCTGGTGGAGCTCAGCGGTCGGCACTAGATCGCAGGTCGGTAGTGAGTGGGTCGTGCTGGATGGTCTGGTGCAGCATCAGGGCAAGTAAGCCTGCTCGGTTGGTCATGGCTGTGCGAACATTTCGTTCCTGCTCAAAGAGCTCGTCTAGCTTATACCACTGCCAAGGAAATAGAAGGAAGAGTAACAAGCAGCCCCCGGAGCCCAGGCTGCCTGGTCACACCCAGTATTAAAACCTACCACCCGAACACGCTCCAAGTCCACTTCTGCACGCCGAAGCTTCTCCCAGCAATAATGGCGATTGCACTGGCGCTTGGGCAGGCGGCAGAAGTCACCTGTGAGCTCAAAGACATCCCGTACAAGTGGACACCCGCAGACCTCATCAGCTGGCACCTGCAGGGACACCAAGGGCAGAGGCGATGAGCTAAGAGGAGGAATGGAGAATTGAAGGAGTGTGAAAAGGAGGAGGCAAAAGGGGAGAAACTGGAGATGATTAACAAGGAAGAGAGGAAGTGGGAGTTGATGGGAAAAAAGAAGGGAGGGAGAGAGAAAGGAACAAATGGATGTGAGACATGAGGCAGGGCGGGGCTGGGCAGGATGCAGGGAATTGAAGGAAAGCCTTACTTTGGGGTCCCGTGAGTGCTCAGGACATAGCACCTGGAGCCGCTTACAGTATGTTTTGCTCTGGGGATTGTAGACATCGCAGAAGAGTCGGGTAGCCCTGGTAGAGGTTAGCAGGAGAGCAGCCTTGAGTAGCTCCTTGACCACTTCAGAGGCCCATACCCACATACCCATTTCCAGCCCCAATTCCACACATAACCCCAGTTCTAACCCCAGCCTTCACTACCCTTCTCTTAACTCCACGTGGCACCCTTACTCACCCTTCAATGCGTGTGGGGTACATGGACCCAAAGGATGTCTGGCTCTCATACTGGAAGGATGAGCACAAATAAAAGGACTTTGGGTGCCCTCTCAAGATACCACACAACAAACCTGTGGGCCCTGTGGGCTCACTGACATCCCCACCCCTCCCCTCCCTTAGAACGAACGGCCCCTGACCTTGGCATAGCAACGCTCCATGTGGCGCAAGGCAACGCGTGGGTTGATGGGATGCCCACAGGAGACGCAGAAGATCTGCAGATCTGTATCATCACTGTCGTTCTCATTGTTCTGCAGAGGGTGAAATAAAGATGAGACCAGGCAGGACAAGGGACGGGCTCCTGCCTGGCCATACTGTTTCTTTACCTCCTCGTCCTCACGCACAGCCTGCTGCTTAGCTCGAAGAATGATGGCCTCGAGCTCGTGGAATCTGCGCTCCATTTCTTGGAGACGGGTGCGGGCACTCTGCTGCTCACGGCGGATGCGTTCTAGTAGCTTCTTGCCGTGCTCTTCGGCAATGCAGGGGCTTTGCTGCCACTGCTGGATGCGCTGGGGGAGGATCTCATAGATTCGGCTGCCGGGGGACAGTGGAGCGCAGGCAGAGAAACACCAAAAGCAGTGAGTGGGGTGATCAAGGGACAGTGAAGGGACAGACGTGACTGACGGGGAGGGGGAGGGGCAGACGGTGACCGTGGGTCCGTGTGGCCAGGTGGGGGTTTGACTGACAGTACACAGACAGCTAGCTGTAGATGTCTGGAGAGGAAGCTCTGGCCATGGCTACTCTTTACTTTCTGACTCCCTTCGGTGCCCCAGGAAAGACTCACTTGGCTGCCAGCTTCATGCCACAGTCATCGGAACAGTACTTGGAAGCAGGCTGGGCGGCCCGCACACAGCCAGGCCCCAGGCACTGCGGCAGGGATGCAGGGTCCTTGGTGTCAGCCCTCTCTGGGTGTTTCCATTTGTCTTTGTGTTTCTGCTTCTGTCGATGCCGTTTGTACCGCTCCTCCTTCTACAGGGCAAGACATGTCATGTCAAGGTGCAACAGAGGTCAGCCTCGGACCTTCTCTGCCTCCGCACGCCAGCTTTCTGGCCCTTTCCCCATCGGGCCCTTGCCTTCTCCCTCCCTGCCCCATCCTCTCCCTGTAACGCCCGTTTTACCCTCTCCATCACCTTCTTCTCAGACTTCTTCTCTCGACGCTTCACATGCTTCACTTTTACCGCCCGCTTCCTCAGGGCCGGATCCAGGAACGGGGACTCTTCGGCGTCACTCATCCAGGGCTGCAAGCAGGGCATGCGCTGACCACCTGACCGACTCAAGACAACACCACCTACCTCCTCATTTCCCAAAGCAGCCTTGTGTGCCCTCTGCCTCCTCTTTCCCGTCCTGTAACTTCGCCCTCTCCCCTGCTCCCCGACCACAGGATGCCCCTGCAACTCACTAGGCCGTGATCATCAAAGGCCCCAGCACAGAAGTCCTGGTACAGATCAGGGTCCAGTGCTAGGTCCTCATCGGAAAGTGGTTCAGGTGTTGCTGTAGCCTCTGGTAGCTCCTTAGCCACAGATGACAACACTGTCCCCTCATCTTCACGGATACGCCCCAGCTTCTGGGATGGCTGTGGCTGCTGTTGAGTGGGTGGTGGCCGGCGGGGCCTTGGCAGGGCCTCTGAGGGCGTCACCGGCGAGAGCTGCGGGGCAGAATCTCAGGACTGGCCCTGACCGCCCTGCCCGCATGCCCTGCCCCGCCCTGGGGGGCTGGACTCACCGAGGAAGGGAAGTACTTGTACGATTCCTGTGCGCAGGAGGAAGGCCTAGGTCAGCCCCAGGAAAATGGGAGGGTCACCCTGTCCTACCCCCGACTATTTACTCATCCTTGCCTGGTCTCACCAAAAGTAGTTCTATCCCTCCCCTCACCACAAAGATATGCTTGGTGCTAGCTGTTGTGACCCGGCATGTCTGACCACTTAAAAATATACAGTCCCTGCCAGCTGGTGATGGCATGTGGCATTCACCTGAACATGCTGGGCCCCCTCCCGCTCGTCCGTCCGGACATAGGCTCCACCCCTCCTGCACTCTCTCATTTGTAGCTCCAGCAGCCCTACTTGGGCCTCCCAGGCATGCTCTCCCACCCGATCCCGCCCAGCCCTGTCCATGCTCACCCGTGCCCGCAGTTGACACTGGCGAAGCCGGCACTTCTGCCGGATCTTGTTGGGGCCCCCGAACTTCTTCATGTCACGGCAGAAGTCACAGTGGCCACAGTCTTCGGTGCGCCGGCACGCCTCACACTCCCCGCACATTCGGGCCGACCGTTTGATCTGTTGCTGCTGCTGCTGCTGCTGCTGCTGCTGCTGCTGCTGCTGCTGCTGCTGCTGTTGCTGGTGATGCTAGGGGAGCGATGTCCAGGGTAGAGATCAGGAACCCAAAGGGGGCCCAAAGCGGAACTTCTCCTTCCCCAACCACCGCAGTCACTCACCTGGCTGGGTGTAGCCACCAAAGGCTGTGGAGAAGATTTGTGGGGCGAAGCGGAGCCCCGAGCAAGCACGGTCCCAACCCCTGTCCCTGACCCTGCCCGGCGCTGCAGTTCTGGATCTGAAGCAGGCCTCTTGCGCCCTCCTCCCTCATCCCGGGGCTCACTGCCGTCCCGCTCACTGCCATCCCGCTCCCGGGACTTTTTGTGCCGATAACGAATCTCCAGCTTCGGGTCCTTCTCTGTGAGGCAAAGAGTGGGACCAAAGTGGGTTTGTAGGAAGGATCTGAATGATCCCAGAAGCTCTTTCTCTGTTCCCACCCCACCTACTTGTCTGGCTCATGCTATAGGAGAAAGTTCCCCCTTCCTTTAGGATCCTCCATTACTGCTCACATGGGGGCTGGCATTCCAATCCACCAGAGACCACCAATCACTCTGTCCACAGAGGACACCAAGATTACCCAGGATCCCTCCCCTTATGGCTCCTCCTCATCTCGCGGAGCCCACCTGCCCATGCACAGGCCTCACCTCGGCACTCCCGACAGTACCATTCCCGGATGGCCTTGGCCATCTTCTCAGTGATCCGGATGCAGTCCCCATGGAACCACTCATTGCAGTTGTCACATCCACTGCATGTAATGGAGCAAGCGGTAGAGACATGAGGGGTCTGCTCCATCAGCGTTCCCCAACCCTGCCAGGCGGCAGCCCACCTGCCTCTCCCTAGCTCACATCATGAAGCAATTGATGTCCGGTTTGCGGCAGATGCAGTAGATGGGAGCGTTCTCCCCATTCTCAGACTTGCTGTCCTCCCCGGCATCTGGAGGTTCCAGGTCTGAACCGTCTCCTTCCTGCGAGACCCACCCCCCCAATGAGGACTCCTTAATTCGCCCTTACAGCTCCACCGCGGCTCACCACAGATTCCTCCTGGGTCTTTGGACTGCCTTCCCCTCACAGCTTCCAATTCGCCTCTCCATCATAGTTCCCCCAGACCCTCATCACTCAACCCGGGGCCTCATGACTCACACTTCTCTCCATCCCTCTGCCCCAGACCTCCCTCCCATCACACACCCCACTGACAAGCACCCTGTCACTCTAACTGCTCGTCGCACGCACTCACCACCCTGTCTCCTTCAAGAGTTCTGCCCGGATACCACTTCATTTATTCTGCTGTCGTCCCATCCCGGCTTCCCACAAGTCTCCATAACTTAGCTCACAGACCCCACCCCCCCACCCCCGATGACGGCTCTCCAGAGCCTGTGTAAATACTCATGGCCAAGTCCTTCCTCTCTCCCTGACCAAGGGACCTCAGGGGAAGCTCTCCTACAAAACTGCCGTCTTGGAGTCTCGACTCAAGTCCCACTACGGACCCCCTACAAACGGCTCATCAAAGAACTCACAGACGGTTCCCCTCCAACCCCATCTCACACCTTTCCCCATCGGCCCCCAGCCCCGGCACCCCAGCTCGCCTGCCAACAGGCAGCCGCCGCCAACCCCACCGCCCTCTGCCTCGGAGCCCCGTTCCGAGCGGGTACTCACCATTTCTCCGCTCACAGCGCACCCGCTCCGGATCCCTGGCAGCAACCCGCGAACCTGAACCAGCCCCTCGGCGGCGGCGTCCGCGGCGGTGGCAAAGGCGCCCACAACCACTTCCGCTCCCGGTCCCGCCTCCGCGGCACCGCACTCTTACTCCGCACGCCCCGGACGAGCGCTTAGCAGCCAACAAACAGGTCGCCCACCTAGAGCCGCCAATGTCGCCCAGGCGCCGCCATCTTAACCAGCGAGTCCGTAAGGTAGCCGACACCGTACGTTCCGGGGAGCTATGGCCGCGCCTACAAGGCCGGTCCTCCCAGCGCGCCGCCACCTTGTCAGTCAAGTCCGTACGGTGGCCGCCAGAGGGCAACATGGCCGCACTTGCTTCGCGATTGCGACGCCGATGTCGTCATCTGTTTACGCCTCATCGGGCGGACTCCGTTCGTTCCTAGGCAACAAATGGTAGCTTCCGGTTCACGGCTTCCAAAGGGCGTGGCCATCTTGATTGTTGACTCCGTACACTGACTGCTGCTGCCACGGACTGGATAATCCTGTTACTGCCTAGATAACGTCTCATTCATTCCTTCGTCCAATCACTTTACCCTTCGACGTTTATCAATGAGATGCCAGAGTTCCACAGAAGAGATGAATGTGTCGTTCCCGCCCACTTGTTTATCCGCTTTTTACCCGCCTCGCCCCTCACGTTTTTCAGCCAGATCTGGCTCCGTTTTCCTTTCCTTTCCTTTCTTTTTGTTTTGTTTTGTTTTGTTTTGTTTTGTTTTGTTTTGTTTTTGAAACAAGATCTCTCCAGCCCTGGCAGCCCTTCAACTCACTAGGTAGACCAGGCTCGCATCGAACTCACAGATACCCACCTGCTTTTTTGCCTCAGGTGCTGGGATTAGAGTCATCACACCTGGCTATGTATTTTGGTTTTAAAACTTCGTAGGTGTGGTGGCACATACTGGTCATCTCAGCGGGAGGGGGGAAAGGGAGCTGGGGTTAGAGG
The DNA here is from genome assembly GCF_949786415.1 of Peromyscus eremicus. NCBI lineage: Eukaryota > Metazoa > Chordata > Mammalia > Rodentia > Cricetidae > Peromyscus > Peromyscus eremicus. Next base: position 61,754,025 of record NC_081435.1, on the reverse strand, counting down.
GTGCAAATCCACACTAAAGCTATTGCTGGTGTGCTTGTGCCTGTGTGTGACACACACATGTTGTGCCCAAGTCGAAAGACCCCCCCCCCCCCAAGAAACCACCAGAGACATGAACTCACTGAAGTGCAAAAGCAAGGTTTATTGGAGCAATTCAAAACGCAGCAGGGATGTCAGACGTGGTCGTCAAGCACATCTACGACGCAGCAGAGGCTAAAGTAGGTGCCCTTTCCTGAGCATGCATGGTTTTTAAAGGCAAAAACCACAAGGTTACCATGTTAGGGGGGGTTCAGTATGGGTACAATCCTGATTGGCCCGTGCTTAGGGATTTTCGAGAACTCTGCTGATAGCTCATGTTCAGTTTCACCTCAGTCATTTGTTAAACCCTTTTTCTGAGCTGTCTCCAGGTTGGGACATTCTGTGGTTAATCAGTTGCTACCAGATGGCCAGATGGCCGTTCCTGACATCCTGACTTTGTACTTTCTGGGTCCTGGATCTATGTCAGCAATACTGAGAGCTCGAAACCTAAGGCTTGTTGCAAAATGGAGAGGCTTACAAGATGCAGGGGCCTTGGTTCTTCATTTCCCTTTTATGTGCCTTGTGGAAACCCAATCATGGGTTCCTGATCGCCAGGGTTGGAGACAGTTGAGATGGCATTAGCCATTTTATAGGCTTGGCACTTGGAAACTGTTTCTTCAATTGCCTGATTACCGTTCTGTATTTTCACATTGGCCTGTCTCAGTAGGTCTTGCATCCTCCAGATTCCCAGGTGGGAGGATCCATGGGTTTTCCTGAGCATTGTTAGTCCCATTCCTCATGGCAGAATGATCCATCCATCTGCCGTCCTCCACCAGTCCTCTGTTATTTGTTCCATGGGCAAGCCATGAATCCAAGCATGATCTGTGGGGGAGTACTGGGGGACCCGTGGCAGACTTCTTGTTCCAGGGTCTACCAGGACTGATGCTATTTTGGGGGCTGATGCTGCTTCCCTAGCTGTTTGGTCAGCTAGGTTATTTCCTCTTTGGATCAACCCGGTCCCTTTTTGATGCCTTGGGCAGTGTATGATTGCCAGGTTTGTAGGCCCCCACATGCTTTCAGGAGGTCCAGAATTTCTTGTTTGTTTTTGATTGTCTTTCCCTCTGCTGTGAGCAAGCCCCTTTCTCTGTAGATTGCCCCATGAACATGTACCATGGCAAAGGCATATCTACTGTCCATGTAAATGTTTAATTTTTTTTTCCTTTACCCAGTCTCAAGGCTTTTATTAGGGCAAATTAATTCCACTCTCTGTGTGGAAGTTGCGACTGGTAACGGTTCTGCCCATACAATGCCTGAGGATGTGGTCACCACCACCGTAGCATACCTCTGACCATCTCACATGTAACTGCTCCTGTCTGTGAACCAGGTGTCCTCAGCATCTGGTAGGGGTGTATCTCATAGATCTGGATGGATACAGTACACCTGGGCCAGGATTCCAGTACAGTCGTGTAGTGGTGATTTGAGATTGGGGTTGGACAGCAAGGTGGCTGGGTCAAGGGCAGTTGGAACTTGAAATGTTATTCTGGTGGGGTTGAGGAGCAAAGCTTAGTAATGGATTAGTCTGGCATTGCTCAGTCATTGGTTGGATGGCTGTTTGAGAACCCCTTCCCGGGCATGTGGGGTGGTGATTACTAAGTTCTACCCTAGGTTGATTTATCACCATCTCTGACCAGTAGTGCCACCGCTGCTATGATGCCAAGCGGATGCATTGTGCCTATCCTGCTGCCACCGGATCTAGTTTGTTTGAAAGATAGGCCACTGGCCTTTTCCATGGTCCTGTTGTTTGGGTTAGCATTCCCTTTGCCACCCCCTTATTTTCATCTATGAACAAAGGGACTTATTTATATCTGGCAGGCCAAGAGCTGGAGCCTCTAGGAGTTTTTGTTTCAAGGCATCGAATGCCTTCTGCCTGTCCACTGTCCAAACAGAGTCCAAGGTGTTCTTAGTTGCTTCATACAAAGGTTTGGCCAGCTCTGCAAATCCAGGGATCCACAGGTGGCAGCATCCTGTTGAACCCAGGAACTCCCTCACTTGTTCTGTAGTTTTGGGAGTGGGTATTTTAGCACTGTCTCTTTACGGGAGTCTGACAGCCATCTCTGACCCTTTTCAAGGATGTACCCCAGATACATTACCCGGAGTTGACAGATCTGGGCCTTCTTTGCAGAGGCCCGGTACCCCAGATCTCCTAAGGCTTGTAACAGATCTTCAGTTCCCTTTCAACAGGTCTCTGTGTCGGCAGCCGCAATCAGCAAGTCATCTACCTACTGCAACAAGCTTATATCAGAGTTCTGGGCTCTATACTCACTCAGATCCTCATGTAGAGCATTGTTAAAGACGGTTGGAGAATTCTTGAATCCTTGGGGTAATCTAGTCCAGGTTAGCTGACCACTGATTCTGATCTCTGGGTTGTACCACTTGAAGGTGCTGCTGACTCTCGAGGGTCAGGGGTAGGCTGAAGAAGGCATCTTTCAAGTCCAAGACTGAGTACCATTGCTGATCTGGGGGCAATGTGCTCAGTAGGGTATAGGGATTGGGCACCGTGGGTTGTATGTCCATTACCCTTTTATTTACTTTTCTTGGGTCCTGTACTGGCCTATAGTCATTGGTGTGGGGCTTTCTAACTGGTAGCAGTGAGGTGTTCCATGCAGACTAGACTGGCCTTAGGACCCCAAGGATCAACAATCTTCTTATGTGGGGCATTATCCCTTCCTTTGCTTCCAGGGGCATGGGATATTGGTGGACTTTAATTGAGTCTGTGCCTGCCCAAATTTCCACATATATAGGGGGTCTGTGTTTTGCTAGTCCCATGCCCCCAGTTTCTGCCCATATTCGTGGATCAAGCACACCGTCACAGCGGAGGGTAGAGGAGGTACCCTTCCCTGAGCATGCATGGTTTTTAAAGGCAAAAACCACAAGGTTACCACATTAGGGGGGGTTCAGTACGGGTACAATCCTGATTGGCCCAAGCTTAGGGATTTTCCAGAACTCTGCTGATATCTCATGTTCAGTTTAACCTCGGTTATTTGTTAAACCCTTTTCCTGAGCTGTCTCCAGGTTGGGACATTCTGTGGTTAATCAGTTGTCACCCGATGGCCAGATGGCCGTTCCTGACATCCTGACTTTGTACTTTCTGGGTCCTGGATCTATGTCAGCAATACTGAGGCTTATAAGATGGAGGGGCCTTGGTTGTTCAACACACACACACACACACACACACACACACACACACACACACACACACACACGGTGGCAGCAAATAAGAAGCTCTAGAGATAGCTCAGTGTCTAAGAGCACTTTTGCAGAGCACATGAGTTCAAGTCTCAGCACTCACATCAGGCAGTCACAACACTCTATAACTCCAGCTCCAGGGAAATCCTACACCCTCTTCTGGCCTCCAAGGGCACTGCACACACATGAACATTCCTATACATACACTTAGTTAAAGAGATAAATTAAAAAATAATAATTCTTAAACTAACTTCAAATTTTACTTCAGTTCTACAACTTGCACAATAACTTAACAGTATAGCACTCTTTATCCATTTCTTTGTCTGTCTCATTAGGCTTTTTGAGATAGAGTATTTAGCCCAGGCTGACATTAAACTTTCACCTCTGTTGTATAGTAACTCCACCAGAGAACAAACACAGACATTCTTAAAGAATAGAAAGTCTTTATTTACTGCTGGTAGCTGCATGAGGAACTTGCCCAAATCATGTAGCCCCAAACCTTACTGCTCTTGAGCTGGTTTCAAACTCACAAACTCTACTTCCTGAGTGCTTAGATTAAAGGTATGCACTACAATGCCTGCCCTAAACAATGTGTTTTGGTGTAGATAATCTCCACTATATAGATTACAATGACAATGGTTTCTCAGTTGTTTTTTTTCAGTCTATGAAGGGCAGCATCATTCATTGTAAACCAGAAGAGGCTTCAAAGAGATGACTCAGACAATAAAAGCAGTAACTGCACAAGCTTTATGACTATAGCAAACTCCAACCCCAATCCAGGTAAAAAGGCCAAAGCGACACACTCTTATGGGGAGTCAACTAGAGATGACTGCTCAAACACAGACTGTAGCCAAGTGATAATCTTTATTCCAGCTGGCTGTTATTACACTCCAGTATTCCAGACCCAAGTGTATCACCAAGTGTTTAGAGTAAGAGATTTTTAAGGGCAAAACCACTTCTTGTTATCTCACTTGGCAGCTGTAGGGGGAAGATTTTGTGCAAGCAAGCAGTCTAACAGAAGCTAAGATAAGCAGTTAGCAAGAGGGGAAGGTTTGCACAAGCAGGCAGTTTAACAGAAATCAAGATAAGTTTGCTAGGGCATCTTTACCTCAGGTTCTAGAAATAGAGTTGGATAATTTTCCATGGGGTTTACATGAAGGAGATCAAATCCTAGTCAAATATAAATGGCCTCAGAAAGAATACTGCTGTAATACAAGATGGAGGAACTCTGCATTGTCTTGCTCTATCTATCACAACACATATTTTTTAATTTAAAACATTTTGCATACAATGTATTTTGATCATATTTCCCTTCCCCCAACTTCAAACAGAACCTCCTCACCCAACTTTATGATTTCCCTCCCTCCCTCACTTTCTCTGTATATCTCACACCCCCACTTTTCTCAAAAAGGTAAGATACTCACTCTTTGGTCTAAAGAAGACCCTTAAAATGGGAGTACTGGTGACAATGTCCTAACAGAAGGACTCCAATGGGTAAATAGAAGGATTGTTATTGGGCAAACAAAAATCTAAGCTCAGCATTTCTCAGGAATCTTGAAAGGCAAGTATTCTATGTATCAGAAAGCCACTACTTCCCCTATCCACCCTCAGAGTCATCCACCACCATCAAGGGCATCTAGTTCCTGAATAATCTAAATAGCTTGCTTGAGCTCAAAGACCTTGTCTTAATTAAGGTTTTTATTGTTGTGAAGAGACACCATGACAATGGCAACTCTTATAAAAGAAAAACATTTAATTGGGGTGGCTTACATTTTCAGAAATTTAGTCCATTATCATCATGGTAGGGAGCATGGTGGCATGCAGGCAGACCTGGTGCTGGAGAAGGAGCTGCTACATATTGATACACAGGCAATGGGAAGTAGACTGAAATACTGGGCATGGCTTGAACATATGTGAGACCTCAAAGCCCACCTCCATGGTGAAACACTTCCTACAAAAAGACCACACATATTCCAACAAAGCCATAACTCCTAATAGTGCCACTCCTTTTGGGGGACATTTTTTTTCAAACTACCATATTCCCTTCCCTGACCCCCAAAGGCCTGTAGCCATATCACAATGCAAGAGTTCATTCAGTCCAACTTCAAAAGTCCCCATAGTCTATTTCATTCTCAAACTTATTTAAAAGTACAACGTTCAACATCTCTTCTGAGATTCATGCAATCTCTTAACTGTAATCCCTTATAAAATCAAAATTAAAAAAATCACATACTACTTTCAACATATAATGGCAAAGGATATACATTACTATTCCAAAGCATAGGGAAGGGAGCATAGTGAGGTGCAACAAGTATTTCTTTGGACTTCTAGCTCCTGAAAAATGAGAGTGTAGGCAGTCTTTTTGGTCTAGACTGCAGGTTAGATCTGTCCTGCCAGCTGCTCCCCAAATAACTGGCATGAACACTTATTATTGTTAGCATTCAGACTCACTTCTTGGAATCCTGGCCAATAAGCAAGTAATACTCTGGTCTTTCCAGTGTCCTGATGTCATCTTACATAAAGCCCACTTTAAGAGAAAACTCCTCCCCCCTTTTTTCTCTCTATTTCCATGAGGTGTGTACCCCTCTCCTTTCTCCTTCCCTCCATTACCTCTCACCTCCCCCAAAAATAAACTTTCCACATGATTATTAATTATAAATGCTTGGCCAATAGCTCAGGCTTACTACTAACTAGCTCTTACAACTTAAACTAACCCAGTTATATTCATCTACATTCTGCCACACGGCATTACCTCTCTTTCATCTTCCATCTCTTGTTTCCTCTTCCTGTCTCCCTGGCAACTCCTCTTTCTCTGCTCTTCTTCTTCCCAGTGTCTTTAGTCTGGTTCTCCCACCTAACTTTATTCTGTCCAGCTATTGACAGCTTCTTTATTAAACCATTCACAGTGACATATATTCACACAGGGTAAAGGAATATTCCACAATGGAGACTTTTTTTAATTTTAAAAGCTTGGCCTTACCATAGCCTTGTTCCCAACCAGCTCTTAAAACTTAAATTAATCCATGTATATTAATCTATGTTCTCCCACATGGCTCAATACATCTTGTCAGTACTATACGTCCAACCTCCTCTGTGTCTAGTCATGAATATCCTGCCTGTCTGATTCTTTCCTTGAGTTCCTCTTTCTACCTGGAAGTCTCCTGCCTCAGTATTGGCCATTTAGCTCTCTATTAAACCAATCAGAAGGTACCTTAAACAGGCAAGGAAGGACAGACGCATCTTCACACAGTGTGATCAAATATCCCACAACAGTGAGGAAATACTGGACCAAAGCAATACTAAAAATCAGCTGGACAAACCAAACTCTGCATCTCCATGTCTGATGTCAAAACTCTATTCAGCTCTCCAACTCCTTTCAGCTTTGTTGACTGCAACACATTTCTCTCTCTTGGGCTGGTTCCTCTCTCTGTTATCTTTGGCAGATATTCCATGGCTCTGGCATCTCTAACATCTTGGGGTCTCCAAAGAAATTCAGGCTTCAACTTCACAGCTTCACACAATGGCCTCTCCAGGCCTCCACTCAGGGACAGCCCTGACACATGCCTGGTCTCAATGGCTTTCCTTAGTTGCTCCTTGACTTTAAAGCCAGAACCGTGTGGCTGAAGCTGCCAAGTTCTACTGTTTTCTCAGTTGGAAACATGCCCCCCTTGTTCAGTTACATCTTTACCAGCTTACTGGTTTTGATGGTTATTTTCACTGCCTAATCATGGCTATCCTTGAACTTGCTCTGGAGACCAGGTTGGCCTCTGCCTTCTAAGTGCTAGGATTAGAGGTGTGTACCACCACACCTGGCTCTAAGTTTTTCTTTAATTCCTTTTCACAAGTTGCAAACTTAACTGGGTGCCATCTTGCCCTAAGGTCACCATTCCCTTTATTCCATTTGTTTATCCCCTTGAACACAGGACTTAGCTCTATTCTACTTCTTAATGCTTTTTCTCTCCTTTTTTACATTTTGTAATTTACCTTTCTTAGCTTGCTCCTTTTCATTATAAATCTTCATCAGAGTTAACACTAAAAACCACATGACAGAGTCTATAATAGACTGTTTTGAGATTTTCTCTGCCGATGGATTTAACTCAAAACTCTTCACTTTAGCCTCAGGCAGATTCTTCAGACAAGGGCAAAAAGCAGCCACATTCTTTACCAAAATATCGCAAGAATGATCTCTAGGCAACCTACTAAAATTCTTCTCCTCTGAGACAACTTGAGCCATGTCCCCACAGTTCAAATCACCACTTAGCATCACTGACTTACATGCTCCCACTGTTATGGCCCATTAAGCAGTGCTTATAGCATTCCACTGCTTTCCTAACCCAAAGCACCACAGTTTAAATTCCTCCTACAAAACATGATCAGGCCAACAGAGCAATATCCCACTCCTAGTACCAACTTTTGTCTTAGTTAAGGTTTCTATGACTGTGAAGAGACACCATGACCAAGGCAACTCTTATAAAAGAAAAATATTTAATTAGGTGCAGCTTACATTTTCAGAGGCTTAGTTTATTATCATCTTGGCAGGGAGCATGGTGGTGTGCAGGTAGATATGATGCTGGAAAAGGAGCTGCTACATGTTGATATACAGGCAATAGGAAGTAGACTGAGATACTGTGTGTGGCTTTAGCATATATGAGACCTCAAAGTCCACCTCCATAGTGACACATTTCCTACAAAGTGCCAGCTCACAAATAATGACATGGAGACATTAATTATTAAGGCTCAGCCTATAGCTTAGGCTTGTTTTTAACTAATACATATAACTTAAATTAACCCATTTCTATTAATCTACATTCTGTCATGTACCACCCATCCTCCTTCCTCCATGTCTCCTTGAGTCTCTCCTGCATGCTTAGATTCCTCTTCCTACTTTCTCTCTCTACCTAGAAGTCCTGCCTATACCTGCTCCCTAGCTATTGGATATTCAGCTTTTTATTACACCAATCATAGCAATACACTATAGGCTGACTTTTCTGTCTAGACCATGGGTCAGGTCCCACCAGCTGCTCCCCAAATAACTACACAGAGACTTAATATTAATTATAAATGCTTGGCCGATAGCTTAGATTTGTTTTCAGCTAGCTCTTATAGCTTAAATTAACCCTTTTCTATTAATCTATGTGCTGCCCTGAGGCTCATTTACCTCATGTATGTACTTCCCATCCTGCTCCATCTGAGTCTCATGGTGTCTCCAGAGATTCCACCTTCTTTTCCCCAGCATTCTCTTAGTCTGGTTCTCCTGCCTAACCTTATCCTGCCTAGCCATTGGCCAGTCAGATTTTTATTAACAATGAGAGCAACACATCCTCACAGTATGCAGAAGGATTATTGCACAGCATAACACCTTCACACAGTGTACAAATACCTCACAACAGGTGACTTCAGTGAAAAATTGCTATCATTATCTCAAGATTAAAAAATGGCAAGCAGAAAGCAAGGTAATTTTGTAAAAAGAAAGATAATCTTTGACAGAAATATAAAAAGAAAAATGCTCCTTTTTTCTGTGAAAAGGATATGAAACATTTATTTGAAATACTTAACAGGGCTAGATAATCCAACTCCACTGCAATGGTTTTGTTGTTATTGTTGTTTTGTTTTAAATGCCCCTTCAACACAGTGTGTGGTTTCAATGCAGCCTATATGAGGGCTACCCCACATAAGGCCTAGTAAGATTTCAGCTGCTCTGCTAAATACTTTCAGTCTCTATCCAGGTCAGATCAAAATAGTAGTAGCCCCAATAGTTTTATTGAAATCATTTTGAAACAAAACATTTAAAAAGACAAATTAAAATGCTTCAGTGACCATATGTCTGATTCAAATGCAATCAATTTAAGTGAGTTCTATCTACTTCCCACTAATAAACATTTATTTTGATCTTGAGAACTGTTAAGTTGTCTAGACCCATCATCCTTGTCCAGTAATTCAAAGGCAAATTTCAAAAGGATAAATAAAGAAAAATGTAGGAATTAACACCCTTTAAATTAGTTTTAAATATGTTGAAAGCTGAAAAGCTATTTAAAATTTTAATGTAAACAGACATTTCCTGTCCCAACTGCCTGTTTCCAAATACCTAGCAGCTGCTTCCCAAATTACCACACAGAAACTTTTATTAATTATAAAGTCTTGGCCAATAGCTCAGGCTTGCTACTAGCTAATTCTTACACTTACATTAACCAATATCTATTAATCTATGTATTGCCACATGGTTTGTTGCTTTAACTGTTCTCTAGCATGTCTTGCTTCCTGGGTGGCTTGCTGGAGTCTCTCCTAACTCTGCTTTCCTTCTTCCCAGCATTTTCAGTTTGGCTTTTCCACCTAACTTCCTGCCCAGCTACCAGCCTGTCAGCTTTTTATTAACCAATGAGAGTAATACATATTCATAGTGTAGAAAAGAATTGTTCACAGCAGTTCAATTCCAAGTAAGAAAATATCTGAATGACTATTCTAATGGCAAGTAAAATGCTGGGTTACCTGTGAGGCATCCTAGCTCTTCTGCTTAGAAGGTAACTTTTTGTTTGTTTGTTTGTTTGTTTGTTTCTTTCTTTCTTTCTTGATTCTCTTTTACACATTTAATTGTGGGAGAGGTGGCTCAGCAGTTATGAGTGCTTCTTGTTCTTGCAGAGGACTCCAGTGATATTTTCAGCACCTGTTAGGTCACAAATCCAGCCCCTAAGATGGCACCTTATTATGGCTACCAATGCTTAGCCAGGGCTGATGGTCATGAGGAAACAGAAACCTAACACCCAGCATTTTTCAGAAACCCTATGTCTTAACTAGTTGGGGTTTCTATTGCTGCAACAAAACACTATGGCCAAAAAGCAAGTTGAGGAGGATAGGGTTTATTGGGCTTTCACTTCAATATTGTAGTCCATCACTGAAGGAATTCAGGGCACAACCTGGAGGTAGGAGCTGATGCAGAGGCCATGGAGGGATGCTGCTTAGTGGCATGGTCCTCATGACTTGCTCAGCAAGACCACCAACTCAGGGAAAGCACCACCTACCATGGAATGGGCACTCCCTCATCAATAACTAATTAAGAAAATGCCTTGTTTTATCTTCAGCACAGTGGTGTACCTTAATCTATTGCTATTTCAGGCAGAAATTGCAACTTTGCAGTTATCAGCTTGCTTCTTTGGCAGCAGCCTGGCCACACATGCCACAGTCTGGTGGGAATTCTGTTCCCACAGGCACCAGCTCTGCTGCTGTCACTAAAGGTAGCTTTAACAAAATCTTAATCATTCTATTTATAGATAAGACTTGATATTCAATGGCTGGTGTAGAAACCCACTAGTGAAGAGAGGTTGAGTAGCAACTAGCTAACCTTTACTCTGAAAGGATGATAACACCGCACTGTTTGAAGCACTGATTACCATGTAGAAAGGTCACAGTCACGACAGAACCCAATGTTACTTTCTAGAGCTTTATTAGGAGGGAAAGGGGGCAAGGAGAAAAAAAGAGAGCCAGGCCTGGAGAAAGAGAAAGATGGTGGAAAGGAGGGAGGGAGCAGAGCGGGGAATAGAGAGCAGAGAGAAAGAGCATGGGGTCTGTATCTGGCTTTTTAAGGTGTGTATGTAGTTGCCAGCACCCCCAATGATGTAAGACACAAGACCCCAAGCCGTGCATGTGCAGGAGTGAGGGCAGGATTCTAACATTCCAGACTTTTTGCTTATTATAAAAAAGTGAGTGAATAGGAATAGGGACATCGTTTCTCCCAGAAAAACTGCTTCCAGCTGAGTTGGTGGGCATCATTTGGGGGTTAGGGAAGGGGGGCCTTCCAAGGTAGACAGGCGTCCTGAGATGGTGGGCTGTCCTGCTGCCCTGGAACCATCCATCCCTCTTGGCTTGGCACTCTGGCCACTTTTGTGTCTGACAGGATGCTGGTGACACAGAAAAAGCCTGAAGTACATACGACCTGTCCAGATGGATTTAATCTGGTTTCTGGAGCTTGGAGAAAATTTTGAACATGTTAAAAAGCAGTCATGAGAAAATTAGTGACCATTGTAGTGTTTAGTACTCTGGTTGTATTGGTTAATGTTAATGAGAGAGACAGAGAGACTGGAACATATTTTTAATTTTTATAACCTGAGATAAGCTTTATCAGTGACAGATTATTTTAAGGTACCTGTTTCCTTTATTAGTTTAGCATCCAGGAGATACAGGTGATCAATTGTTGAGAACATTTAACAGTAATAGATGGTTATATTAAAGTCTGTTTGACCTGTCCCACAGGCCAGGTTATTGGGTGAAGCCCGAGGAGGCACCCTCTGAAAGATCAATGGGGGCGAGAGAGAAAGGAGACCAGGCGCATAAAGAAAGACAAAGTCAGTCTGAGCCGCGTCAAGGTCTCGTTTATTGCAAGGGGAGGCAGGCTTATATATGCTGGTAGCTAGAAGAAGTAGATAGGGACATGGAAAATCAATAGGAGGAAGTTAGGATAGGGTGGGGATTAGGGTAAGGTCTCTTTGTTCCAGGGCTTGAGCAACAGACCATCATGTTCCAGGAAGTTAATCTAAAAGTACATACTGTGGTTTTTGTTGAGAAACAGTTGCTATTGAAACTATTAACAGAAGATTAGGTAAACAGCTTTTTCCCATCAGAATCAGCTAGGTTACTTGGCTCCCGACAATTCCCCCTTCTTTCTATAAAATGGCCAAAGCAGGTTTTGGTCATTAATCGAGAAGGCCCCTGTCTTAGGCTGTATGGGGTGCGTCCAGTGTCTGGCAACGTGCCTTGTTGAGCCAGTCTCTGGTGACCTCTGTACGTTGTGCTCCCAGCACAGGCCCCATACTATTCCCGTCATTGAGTACCCTCTAGCTTTTAGTTGTAAGGGTTTAGGTTCGTAGGACGCTGAACCTGAGCCTTTCACCTGTTTCGATAGTTTGATCTCGAGCTTCTATCCGATGGTAGTGTACTGAAACGGTTTTTGATAGGGCCGAATCGATCTGATTTTTGATAAATTGTGTTAGTCGTTGAAAAGCCCAAGGACCAAAGGTGACGAGGAGAAGGAAAATGATCAAGGGGGCCAAGAGGATGGGGATCAGAGTAGAAAGCCAAGGGGACCCCTTTAGCCAGCCCTCCAACCGATTTTCAAAATCACGTTTTCTTTGTGCCAATCTTTCTCTTAGTTTCTCCATTGATTCTCTGACTACTCCAGTGTGATCGGTATAAAAGCAGCATTCTTCCTTCAAGGCTGCACATAATCCCCTCTCCTTTAAAAATAGTAAATCCAGACCTCTTCTGTTTTGTAACACAACCTCAGAGAGCAAGGTTAAAGACTTCTCCAGAGCAGAAATGGATCTTTCTATGGCCTCTAGGTCAGTAGTCATAGCCATTTGTAACTGCATAAGGTGGTTGCTCTGCACGAGGGCAGTAGTTCCTGTACCAATTCCTGTAGTGATGCCCCCAATACCTAACAAGAGGGCAATAGTCATAGACACAGGTTCTCGAGTGTATCTGCCTCTCTGCTCGAAGAATTCCATCACTGAGCTCTCTGGATGATAAGTGACATGAGGCCATAACTGGACCATCACACGAAATTCATGGGAATCATTAAATATCTGAGCAGATACACAAGGGGTCAATCCTGTGTTACAGGCCCAGTAGGACCTATTGGGGGCTTTGAGATAATAGCTCCCTTTATAGGGTGTCAACGTTTGTTTACAGAGGTGACTATGGGTCGATGGAATCTTGCCCAAACAAGAACCTCGTCCGGAGACTTCAGGGAGTGTTAGCTTATGTGGCTTAGTCTGACACCTATTGCTCGGGGAAGTGAGGTTATTGGCAGTAGACTGAAAGGTGGTTCCTTCATAATAAGGGGGACTGGAGGCAAGGCAGAGCCAGCAATCCAAGGTTTGGTTTGGATTTGTGGCATTTAGGGCCAGATAAGCTCCCTGGACCAAATTAAACAATCTATCTCCTGTTCCCCCAAAAGGAGTAAGGAGAGTGCCGTTACTGGAGTCTACGATGGTAGTCACAGTACTTGTATGGTTGGGAAAGGGATGAGGATGAGGTGAGGGGGGAGGAGGAGGTGGTGATGGCACCCTTTCATGATTGGAGGGGACCTTTTGATCAGAAAGAACTAAGTTGGGTCCTACCAACTTTGGGTACAGGTTTTCTATTGTTAGTAAGATCTTGAAAGTGACTCCTTTATCTGTGCCATCAAGATACCAGCGGAGTCCCCATGTTTTTCCTGAGGGCCATTCTCGATTCGCCCTACCCTGAAGAGTGAAGGTTATGTTTAAAGGTAATGATAGCCCGTAATTATGGGCTTTCCAAGTATGGGAACTAAAACAAAAACGTCTATTTGTGCTAGGCTTACTGTATCCTCTTGTAACTGAAATAAGGTCCCAAGATGAAGTTGGTTTCCAGTAAGCTGCCCCTGTGGTTTCACAACCCCATCAAGCACAAAAGAAGTTCTTGACTCCCCCACATCTGGTAGCTGTGACTCGGCTTCTGCCGTCCTTAGGACAGACATAAAAGTCAGATTGTGCTAACCTACAACGAGCTGTGGGACTAACACAGCCTGGGGTGGTCATCACGGCAGGGTTATTATCATGGAATGTTCCACAAGGTCTTGACCAAGGGGTTTTAATACTGCGAGGAAATTAATTGCACTTTGGAATCGTTTCACCTCCTGTTCCATTTAACTAGTGTTGGTCAATAGTAGGTATATCCCAAGAATCCAATCCTGCAGCCAGCTGACAGAAGTTGGGAGTGAGTGACAGCCACCAGGAATAGGGAGCGTGGTTTGCAGTAACCCTCTAGACCTCCCCCCCCCCCCCCGTTTCTGTGAAAATTCGCCAGGTAAGCTTTTTAATAGCATGAGGGCTTTCCTCGGAGATGCAGGAGAGGGGAAGGGGGAAGAGTAGTAAGCAAATGATGAGGTAAGGGTTGGTTTCCCGAGGCCCATGATGAACAGGTCCTGCCATTGAGATGTCCGTGGCTCCCTTTATTTTCCAGGCCGGAGGCACTTCTGAAAGAAAAAGAGAGAATTTTTGTCTCAGGGTTGTATCCTGGACATAACAGTTATTTTTTTCTTAGTCTAGGGAGGCAATCTGTGTAGAGTAAGGCTTAATCAGTCTTTCTGGTAGCCAACAAGCCCCATTTTCCTTGGAGTCATAGATAATGCAGACCCCTTTCCCCAGACTATAACTGGATCAGGACCGCCCCATTTTCCGGTTATTGGATCTTTCCAAAGGGCCTGCGCATATCCTTGTTTGGTTTCTGGGTGCCAGTGTCGCTCAGCCACAGATTTTCCGAAAACATCCAATGTCAGAAAATTTAATACAAATAGGGTGTGAGAAAGCAGAGCTTTGTGGTTTCCCTTAAGGGGAAATAGTGTCTCTTGTGAACTGAGTTTATTAAGAGTATTTTTTAAAGTTTGGTGAGCTCTCTCCATGATACCCTAGCCTTGAGGGTTATAGGGTATTCCAGTGATGTGTTTAATTCCTAATTGTAAACAAAATTGTCTAAATTTGTTACTAGTATATCCCGGACCATTATCAGTTTTTATACATTTCGGCTGACCCAGCACTGTGAAGACATGTAACATATGATTGATAACATCTTTGATGGCTTCTCCACTATGAGCAGAGACACAAATAAATCCACTGAAGGTATCTACAGTAACATGTATAAACTTTAATTTGCCAAAAGAAGGAACATGGGTGACATCCATCTGCCATATTTGTCCAGGTATAAGCCCTCTGGGGTTTACTCCATAACGAGGTTCGGGTAAGAGCATCAGGCAATTTTTGCAGCTTTTTACGATTTCCCTAGCCTGTTCTCTAGTGATTGAGAACCTTAGTCTCAAAGTTTAAGCATTGAGGTGATGAAGGCGGTGAGCCTCATGAGCAGCTGCTACCTGATCATGTTCCAAATGAGAAATCAAGATAGAACGTGTAGCAGAATCAGCAAGTTTATTTCCCTGAGCTAGGGGTCCAGGTAGGCCTGTGTGGGCACGAATATGGCCAACATAAAAGGGTAGCGACCTTTGTCGGATTAATTTTTGTAATTCAGAAAACATTTGGAAGGTGGAAGTAATGGGTTGGATTATTGGGACCATTTCCAAAGCCTGTAAAGCCCCTACCACATATCTACTGTCTGAATACAAATTAAAGGAGCGATCTTTAAAATTTTTAAAGACAGCGAGGACAGCATATAGCTCCACCAGCTGAGCTGACTTGAAAGGGGTTGTCATAACGTTCTTTTGGCCATTGAGGACATAAGTAGCTTTACCATTACTTGACCCATTTACGAAAAGCACAGGGGAGTCCGGGATGGGCTCCATTCGGGTATTTTTAAGAAAAACAAAGGAAGTAAGGGAGAAGAATTGTAGGAGTTTGTTACTGGGCATCTGTGTGTCAAGTTTTCCTTCATAGGTGCAGACAAGGATGGCCCAGTCAGGACTACAGGTGCATAACCATTCAAGTTGCTCTTTATCATATGGCATAACAATAATATCAGGGTCATGCCCAAAGTATCGAGTGGAGGCTTTTATTCCTAACATTATTGATTGGCAAACCAGGGAAAGGTAGGTGGGAAGAATTCTTCTTTTAGTAACAGGAAGATGTACCCACAGTAAGGGTACGGGCTCTTGCCAAAGCAGGCCCGTAGGGGCAAAATCTGTAGAAAAAATGATCAAATACAAGGGGAGAGTCGGGTCAAAATATCCCGTGTGTTGTTGAGTGATGGCCGTTTCAACCTTTTGTAATATCCTCTCTGCCTCCACCGTAAGGTATCTAGGGGATTGAGGGTCGGAATCTCCTTTGAGGATATCTTCGAGGGGGCGTATCTCTCCCTTGGTTATTTTTAAATAGGGTTGCAGCCAATTGATATCCCCTAAAAGCTTTTGAAAATCATTGAGACAACTAAGTGTATCTTTTCTAATCTGGATTTTTTGTGTATAGAGGAGGTCTGGGTGTAACTCAAACCCTAAAAACAGGAAGGGGTATTGGGTTTGTATCTTCTCTGGAGCTATATGAAATCCTCAGTCCTGAAGTGCGGTAATTATCTTTTGAGCTGCATTTTGTGGTTTTTTTTTTTTTCAGATTTCCCTGCTATTAACAAATCATCCATATAATGTATAATATAAACTTCGGGGTACTGGACCCTCACTGGATCGATAGACTGAGCTACATACTTTTGACATAGCACAGGGGAATTGGCCATTCCTTGGGGCAATACTTTCCATTGAAATCGAGGGTTAGGCCCAACATGATTCACAACAGGTATAGAAAAGGCAAAGCGTTTGCAATCCAGAGGATGCAGGGGGATAGAGAAAAAACAATCTTTGATATCTATGACTGTCTTAAAATATTTTTTGGGAATGGCCACAGGAGATGGCAACCCGGGCTGTAATGCTCCTATGGGGACCTTGGTTTTGTTTACTTCCCTGAGATCCTTCAATAGCCTCCATTTTCCAGTCTTTTTTTTAATCACAAAAATAGGAGTGTTCCATGGAGATGTGGAAGGTTCGAGATGCCCTTGTTCTAATTGTTCCTGCACCAACTGAAGGGCAGCCCGTACCTTTTCCTGAGGCATGGACCACTGGTCTATCCAAACCGGATCGTCTGACTTTCAAGTTATTTTATCAGCTTGGCGTGCAGGAGGAACAGTGGTCCTTAGGAAAAAAGGTCTGTCTCCAATCCTCTTTTATCCAGCTTAGGGGTGGGCATGATGGGCTGAGTTCGTCCTTGTTCAAACTTCCCCAACCCTTTGCCAGGCAGAAAGCCTGTCTTTAGCATCATTTGGGTCACTTTATCATTGGGACTCATCATAATGACCCCCATCTGTGTCAAAATGTCTCTTCCCCAAGGTTGGTCGGCAACCCCTCAAGGGCCTTACTGTTCTAGTATTTCCCTCGGGGTCTTTCCATTTTAAGAATTTAGAGCTTTGTAATGTATTTTGGATTTGGCCTATTCCCTTTAAATGTGTGGCAGTGGGTTCCAGTGGCCATGAATCAGGCCAGTATTTTTTTTGCTATAATGGTGGCATCAGCGCCCATATCAAGGATACCCAAAAATTGTTTCCCCTCCAAGGAGAGGTTGAGTATAGGCCAGCCCTCTGTTAGTTGTATCCAAAACATAACTGAAGATCCTGGTGTTGAGTGACCACGAGTTGGACCCTTATGGGAAAATCGTCCAACCATCGGGAGAGGAAGGGCCTGTGCGATGCGGTGGCCCGCTGCGATGGTGATAGGACCCTGAGAGGCCATGGCCAGGCATTTTATTTCTCCTTGATAATCAGCATCTACTATGGAGGGAACAATGGAGAGCCCTTGTAGTGAGCTGGAGGCTCAGCCTATAATTAGGAAGAACATACCAGGCGGGGGAGGGCCAAGGACCCCGGTTTCTATAATCACTGTGCCTTCTTCCAGGGTTACAACCCGGGTGGTGGAGGAACAGAGGTCCAATCCTGCGCTTCTTGGTGTGGCTCGGGATAGGCCTGAGGAAGCTGGGCCAAGGCTGTCTGGGGCAGCGGGGTCCCGTGTTCCCGATTGTTGCTGAAGGGGTTGTTGGGGGTTACACGGGGTTGTGACGGATGGGTGGGGTCCCGAGACTGGGCCGTATCCCGTTTCCCGAGACCACAGACAATGGCTGGCCGTTAATATCAGTTTTGGAGCGGCAGTCCTTGGCCCAATGTCGCCCCCTTTTGCATTGAGGGCAGAGCCCTGGTGGTGGATTGTTTAGATTATTATTAAAAGAGGATCCTTCACGTTGGGTGCTAGGGCACTCTCTGGCAAAATGTCCTGGGTGCCCGCATTTGAAACAGTTCTTGACTCCATAATTCGGTCCTCTGATGGGCTCCTGAAGCACGGCACCTATGGCCATACTAATGGATTTAAAGATCTTGTGATCAAAGGAGTCTACACCATTACATAGCTTGATCATGCCATTGAGATCCATGGCCTTAGTTTTGCCTCTTAAGGCTGCTCTGCAGGCTGCATTGGCATTTTCTATGGCCAATTGTTTAACCATAATACTTTCCAACCCATCTTCTCCCAGGATTCGTTCAGCCGCTTCTAGTAGCCTGGCAACGAACTGGGCGTAAGGTTTGCTCTTGCCTTGGACTATCTTAGACAGGAAAGTAGTGGCTGCCCCTGTCGCGGGCACAGCCCACCAGGCAGCCATCGCTGCCTGGGCTGTTTGTACCAGAAGCCCTGCTGGGAGTTTTTGTTGCTTTTCCTCCGTGGCATACTTGCCCCTTCCCATAATTTTATTCAAAGACCATGAGGCCATCTGGGGGCTTTTTAAATTTATGACGGCCTGTGTTTCAGCTCTGTCTATAAATTCAGCCTTCCAGGTCAAAAATTAACTTTGAGTTAACACTGAATGTACCACTTTGTTCCATTCATGAGGCAACAAACTACCTCCCTGACCCAACCCTTCAAGAACTGAAATTGTGAAGGGGGCGTTAATACCATAATTTTTCACTGCCGAATGCAAGTCTTTTAAATGTCTGATTTTTAGTTTTCTATATATGACCTGGCCATTAGTGTCACACACACACACACACACACACACACACACACACACACCCGTTCCTCCTCTCCTTCGGAGGCTGAGGCGGCTTGTTCTGCACCCTCAGCATCCTCATCATCGTCCTGAGTGGTGTCTACTTGTCCCCCTGCGTCCTGGGGCTGAGTACCAGAGCGGGTCATTACTGGGAAGGAGAGGGAAATGGTGGGCAGTGTCTTTTTGATTTTGTCTACTTTTGGTTTGATTTGTGCCTTTGACTGGGAGTCTGGGTGATGGGGATTACCAGAGGCGGTGGGAAGGGTGGTGTCGGCCTCTCCTGTAAGGTCAGCCTGTAATTCCTATATCTGTTGGGTAAGATCCCTCAATTCTCTTTTCATAGAAAGAACATCTTTCAAATTGGTGATCTGGTTTAGAAGAGATTCCTTGGTCTCTAAAAGACCCTGCATTCCCGGTATAGCACAGCCCATTTGTCCTAGCACAGTCTCTCTATGAGTAGGGGCGTTCAGGGCGCTGGGAATAGGAGGGACATAGGGAGGCAGGGGGGGGGGGCAATGAAGGCGCCTCTCACCAAATGGGATCTGGGACTGAGTAAAAGGAGGGGGTCATATCTTTCTTTTTCATAGCGTGCTGCCTCCTCTTCCAAGCTTACTTCAGAAGAGGGGTCAAGCCATTCATCGCCTGACACATTTTTATAAATGACAGGGTAGATCTTTTTACAAGATTGAGTGGCAGTGGGTGGCTTTATTAGGGGGGGTGTTAACTCATTAGGGACAGGCTCATCGATAAGAGAGGGGGCACGCGAGACTGGGGCGGCTGCAGGGTCGCCCGTGATCTCGATGTTCTTTTGAGCCTCTGTTAGGGGGGAAGCGGCCGTTTTTGTTTTACTTTCATTTTTTAACGGAGTGGCCGCCACGGCTCCAGACTCATTATCAGGTGTCAGGCAGGGGGAGTTTGAGAGAAAATCCTCTGCAAGGGCTAGTAAATGTGAAATACGCCCGTCTCCCTCTGCTTCCTTTAGAACATCTCTAATCACACCATAAAAACTAAAAAAGGCATTGGGGACATTTTCCCCATCTCTGATTAATTTGTTAATATCTTTTCCACCCTTGTTCCAAGTCAGAGAGTGAATTCCTGGGCCGTTAATCACTAACCAGGGGCATTTCTCCTCCACAAATTGGAAGAACTTTATCAAATCCTTTCTCTTAACTCTTATTTCTCTCTCCTAAGGTTACCTTTCATCTCTTTGAGAAGAAGAGCCTCTTTAGATAATTTTTTGCCCATGATCTATGGGACGACACACTTTGAGACTTGCCGCGCTGCGCTGCACGAGTGATGCGGTCCGGGCACCTCTACCTTATGTGGTTCGGAATTCCAGGATTTTCCGTCGGTGGGTCACTGTGCCTCAAGCCCCACACGTTGGGCGCCACTTGACCCGTCCTGCAGGCCAGGTTATTGGGTGAAGCCCGAGGAGGCACCCTCTGAAAGATCAATGGGGGCGAGGGAGAAAGGAGACCAGGCGCATAAAGAAAGACAAAGTCAGTCTGAGCCGCGTCAAGGTCTCGTTTATTGCAAGGGGAGGCAGGCTTATATATGCTGGTAGCTAGAAGAAGTAGATAGGGACATGGAAAATCACTAGGAGGAAGTTAGGATAGGGTGGGGGTTAGGGTAAGGTCTCTTTGTTCCAGGGCTTGAGCAACAGACCATCATGTTCCAGGAAGTTAATCTAAAAGTACATACTGTGGTTTTTGTTGAGAAACGGTTGCTATTGAAACTGTTAACAGAAGATTAGGTAAACAGCTTTTTCCCATGAGAATCAGCTAGGTTACTTGGCTCCCGACATCTGTTTTTGTAGAACCCAGATACTTTTGGGTCTAGGGGGGTCTAAATACCTTTTAGCTGTTACAGTTTCTTACTTGATGATCCCTGGACTCCAGTTCTGTGGTGGTCCAAAGCTGCCATTAGCTGAGCAGTTAATTAGAAGAGGGAACTGGGAAGAGAAAAGCTTGTGGTGCATGAGAACTTATTTCTTTGGAATTAGGGACAAGGCAGAGATCAGGGCCCTGTCTGTGTCCCTGTGCATGAGGAGGAGAAGCACTGCTGACAGGTCTGGAGTGAGGCACATGGAGGGAGCAATGAAATGAAAGCTCCTACCTTAGCTGGAAAATCTTTCTCATTAAGTAACCTTGAAAGTACAATTAAATCTGGTGAGGTGGGTAAGGCTGTCCTCCCTAATCCGACAATAGGGAAATGAGGAGAGGTGAGACCCCAAAACTCCCAGGACTGGGTTAGTGGCTCTCGTATCCAGAAGGAAAGAAATGGATCACTTCCATGCAGCATTCTGGGTTCCCTTCGAATGAGCCTGTGGCCAAGCCTAGAGGTCTGCTGGAGATCTTTGTCTGTCCCCTTGCCCCTTGGTGCCTGGGTGTAGTCAACTGACCAGTTGTCTTTCTAGGTAGTACTCTGAACAAGGCTCAGTTGATGGCCTGGCAGGGCATGCACTAGCCTATGTGGCCTTCCTGCCTACCGCCCCCGCACTTAAAACGGGGACCCAACTCTCCTTGCTAGTGTCTCCAAAAGAAAGCTTCCTTCTGATCTGCCAAACAAAAAAAGCCACACCACTACAAATCCCTCCCTACTACTTCTGATGCATCTCTCTAGCTCTTCCAGATGCCCTCTAATGCTCTACAACTACATTCTGTCAACTAGTTGCTAACTCAGCCACCTGACCCAAGATTAAATTTTATTTAATTAACACAAATGCAAACTCAGGGTTCACAGTGTGATTGAATACCCCCAACAGTGCTTTTGTTGTACCTGTTTTGTGAAACCCCCAGAGACCACCAAGGAGCCGGTTTCTGATGCAAGCATATAAGGGTCCTTTTATTGTCAGGTTTGAACCTGGGCCACTGCTCAGCAGATGGAGGGAAATGCAGCAGTGGTGGCAGGCCCGGGGTAGAGAGTTTTTATAGGGAAAAATCACAAGCCAGGAATTACATGCTTTGGCATCTTGGGATTGGGTAGAAGGAATATGAGGTGAGGTGATTTTTTGAAACTATTGGTATGGATTTTTGGCATGAAAACACATTTGAAATTTTTGGCTTGGACTTTTAGCTGGGAACCACAACTTGCTGAGCAGAATTATCTGGGCTGCTCAGCAGGATTATCTGGATATCTTCAAGGGCCATAAACCACATACAGAATGTCTTCAGGAGCATACTGCCCTGTATCTGTTCTAGTTGTCATGGAACATTCCTGAGGTCCTTCCTGGAACTGAATATAGCAGGAGTCTGTATTGCCTTCACATCTTAAAGCTGGATCTTATGGAGACATTTTCCCAATTGAGGTTCCCTCCTTTCAGATGACTCTACCTGTGTCAAGTTGTCATAAAACTTTCCAGGACACCCTGTATCTCAGGGATCTTGTTTATCAGATAACTGACACTTCCTCATTCCTCCCTAAAGGGCCATATGCTACAGGCAAAAAGATATCTACTACCTGTAGCTGTGGGAGGCCCAAAACAGCTTGACCACATAGCTGCCATGACAGGCTTAGGGGCCCATACACAGTTTCTGTGACAGGATTACTGGCAGGCAACACCTGGACCCAGGAAATGCCATAAGCTGACCCCACCCAGGGGGGACCTACATCTAAGGGGAAGTACCTGGCATCCCAAACATTCCAACCATTAGATAGGGTTAGATAAGATGGCGAGATGTCCCTGAGTCTAATACCCACCTGTTTCTGTTTTGCAGATACCACTAGACAAATGTCAGCCAATCAGAGTCCTGAACCCCAGAAATCTCCTCACCCTAGCCTCTGCTATGATAAACACCCTACCCCACCTAGGCTCAGGGCTCCCTGCTCACACCACTACATTGGACAGATAGAGAGACCAAGCTCAGCGCTTGAAATAAAGGCTCTTTGCTTTTACATATGGGATTCAGTCTCTGTGATGGTCTTTTGGGGCTCCCTGTGATCTGGGCATAACAATAACCTGGCTTGATGGGTCAGGCAGAGACTCTAGCCCAGCAGGCTTTGCACAGGGACTCTGATCTACCCAAGAGAGGGGAAAAAAAAAACTCTTGGGGATATGCCCCAAGCATTTAGAGACCATATAAAAACCCACTTGCTTTCCCTTCCTGGGCTGCTCTTCTCCACTCTCGTGAGATAGCCCAGCAGTTTGTTCCCAAACAAACTTTTTTTCTACCCAAGGAGTGGTCTTGTTCGGCAGATTCACCACACTCCCTACAAAACCTGTAAATCCAGCTCCATGGGGTCTGTGATGGTTAGGAGAAGGCAGAGCAGAAGAGAGTGACCAGGCCTGTGAAAGACACATGGGGGGCGGGGTAGGAGAGAGCAGAAGAGAGGGGAGGAGTCTGTGACCAGCTTTTTTTAAGGATTTCACTGCACACGTGCATGGGGGCTTACGGAGCTATGCCACACATGCTCAGATTGCGTGACCATGCTGTGCATGGATGATGTAAGATGTAAGGCCCCTTACTTGGCTACTGAACTGTGCATGTGCAGTCATGCAGCTGGGAGAGTGACCAGGAATTCTAACCCTGCTTTGAGGATAATGGACTAAACATCTGAAACTGTAAACAAGTCCCAGTTAAATACTTTCTTTTTTAAGAGTTGCTGGGGTCATGGTATCTTTTCACAGCAACAGAGCACCGACTAAGAAAGGCACTGACATCCTCTGCTGGCCTTCCCAGGCACCTGGAGTCACATGCACATACCCCACACAGAAACACACACAGACACAGAAACATACTTAAAAACTAATAAATGTAAAAAGGTTTAATTGGGTTTTGCTATAGATATCTCTGACTTTGTATAACTTAGTCCATTAGGTTTGTGGTGGCTATTCTTGGTTGTCAACTTAACTATATCTGGAACTAACTAAAACCCAAACTGGGTACACCTGTAGAAGATTTTTCTTAATTAAATCATCTGACATGGGAAGACCCACCTTTAATCTGGGCCACACTTTCTGGTTGCTGACTATTTAAAGGACATGAAAGAAGGAAGTTTTTTATTTATTTATTTTGCTTGATTGTCTCTCAGTGGGGTTTCCACTGGCATCAGAGACTACTTCTTTTGGATTTCAGCATATACTGAAGACCAGCTGAGACACCCAGCCTCATGGACTGAACATCTACTGGATTCTTAGACTTTCCATTGGTAGACAGCCATTGTTGGACAAGCTATATCACATCTGTAAGCTATTCTAATAAATCCCCTTTTAATATGTATATATGAATTCATGGTAGTTTGTATAAGAATAGTCCCCACAGGGTCATATATTTAAATGCTTAGTCATAAAGGAGTGGTACTATGTTGGGGACCGATTCAGGACAGCGGTGTCCTTACTTTATCAAACCTTACAAAAGCAGGAAGTTCCTGGCCTAACCTGCGGGCTGTACAACTTCCTGGAGTACCTGCTAATCAGCCAGCTGCAGGGGCCTGGGACCAAAGCGACCTCACCCTCCCTTAGGAATTTTCCATTCTTCTCTCCGTGCTTTCCCTGTTCCCCCACCCTGCCTGAAGCCCTGTTTATAAGCCTCAACACCCAGTCAATAAACGGAGACCTCGACGCAACTCAGAATGTCTGTCTTCCTTTACGCGCCTGGTCTCCTTTCTCTCTCACCCCCATTGATCTTTCAGGAGGTGCCTCCTCGGGTCTCATCAAATAACCTGGCCCGCGGGACCGGGCAAGTGGCGCCCAACATGGGGCTCGAGGCACGGTGACTTGCCGGACGACGAACAATGGAAGGGGCCCCGGAGAGGATCAGGGTAGAGACGCCCGGACTGCATCACTCGTGCAACTCGGGAGAGTCTTGAGGTAAGTATGTCGTCCCATCGATCATGGGCAAAAATTTATCTAAAGAGGCTGTTTTTCTAAAGGAGATGAAAAGGTAATCTTAGGGAGAGAGGAATAAGAGTTAAGAAAAAGGATTTGATAAAATTCTTCCAATATGCGGAGGAGAAATGTCCCTGGTTAGTGATTAATGGACCAGGAATTCACCCTCTGACTTGGAACAAGGTTGGAAAAGATATTAACAAATTACTCAGAGACAGGGAAAATGTCCCCAACGCCTTTTTTAGTTTTTATGGTGTGATTAGAGATGTTCTAAAGGAAGCAGAGGGAGATGGGCGTGTTTCACATTTACTAGCCCTTGCAGAGGATTTTCTCTCAAATTCCCCCTGCCTGACACCCAAGGGTCCAGAGGTTTATTGACATCTACCGGTAAGAGCGCTCTCTGTCCTGTCTGTGTCTCTGTCATGTTACTTTTGTTTTGTACCGGTTGATCGATTTGTACTTTGCAGGCTCTCACTGGGGCAGACGTGTCCGGACAGTGAACCTGGCGGTGAAGGGAGACGTCCCAGAGCCCTAAGGCCACTTCAGAGGTGACGATTTGGTTTAGGAGCATCTTTGGGTATCTTCCCCCACAATGGGAGGAAGTGCCACCTTGTATTTTGTCCCGGGAATTTGTCAGAGCCATTTTGTGGTTTTTTTTGTATGTTTTGTTGTGATCATTGTTACTTTACTGTCTCTCCTTCTCTTCCAAGAAAAAAATTTTTTAACTAAATGAAAAAAGGGGAACTGCTGCAGGCCGCAGGAATATATCATAAAAACTCAGCTGGTTATGGCAAAGTCACTACCTGGAGGAATCAGGGAATTCCTCCAGAGGAAGCCAAATCCTAAGGAGTTTTTGGTGTTACTTGGCTTGTTATATATCAGCTGTATTCTGTTATAAAAATCATGTGTGCCTTCATAGTTTTCCCAATTGATTTTTCCCTAAGAAGGGCTAACAATGTGCACTGATCACTCTCTAGACATACACATTCCAGGCATTTGGAGAACAGCCCCAGGAAAGGCTTTCTCTGGAATCAGATATCTCCCCTAGCCATTTTCAAGGACACAAGGAGACACCACCCAGGTGGTCACCCAACTTCCGAGGACTAACAGTGATAACCACCCACATACAGTCTCCTGACTTAAGGTAAATTCCACAAGGAGACACCGCCTAGGAGAGGTGGATGTTAAGTAATAGCTTTACACAGTTTAGTTTGGACCCTCCCTTTTATATACCGGGACTTCCAGGGCACAGAAAGAAAAAGAAAAAAGAGAATGGAAGAACTAGATGGGTAAGAACTTGAGAGGAACAAACTGAGATGGGGAAGAACTAGATCGAAGGGCTAAAAGAGAGGACTAGAGGAATGAGATGGAAGATGAGGAAGAGCCAGATGGGGAAGAACAAGATGAGAAAGAGCCAGATGAGAGAGAAGGAGATGGGAGAGGAGCTGATAGGGGAAAGAACTAGATAGATGAGAACCTAGAAGGGTCAGAACTATATGAAGGAATTAAGATAGAACCTAGAGGTAGATAAATATAGAGAAATCAGTCAAGAAAGGAGCTAGACATGAGAGCAGAATAGAAGCTATGTAGAGAGAGAACTGTCACAGAATAATAAAGTGTATGAACAAAATAAAACAAACAAAAAAAAAGGTGCATGTCTGACTGACAGGGATGTGGAAGCCCCTGATGTCTGTTTGATCAAGGACAGAGATCCTCGAGTCTGGATTGTTTTTGATGTGATTGAGCCTGGAGGGTTAACCCCCCCCAGAGCACGTCAGGCTGTCATTGTTCTTGGAGCTTTGTTGGTTGTCTTGTTGGGGCAAAGTTTTTTCGTGTGCCCTTGGTCTTGTGTGTAATGTATTAATTGCTCTCATTGTTGACTTGATTGTGACGGACGCTATGGGACAGTTCCCTTCTTCTCTACTAGACCTTTGCCTAGCCCACTGGAAGGATGTGTGAGCCACAATAGAGGTAACTGAGTTCCCCACCCCCACTCCCCGATTGAACTGAGATAAACAGGTAGCTCCTGCCAAGTGGGGCTTGCATACTGCAAGAGGGGCTTGCTGGCTGTGAATGAGGCCATCATCTCAGTGCTGATGTTCCAGTTCTTGGATTGTCTGTGTAAATGTTATTTGTTTCTGTCTGCTAACCTCCCTTATTTTCCTAGAGGAAGAGGAGGAGAGAGAGGCATAGCAAAGGCCACCTCCCTCCCTCCGTAGCTCTCTTGCTATCAGGACTGCAGCTAGCTGGCTGCTCTCATGAGGGTGGGGGTGCGTGCTCTCAGTACAGGCGGGCAAAGACGGGAGCTTTGGACAGGGCAATGGGGACTGCCTGCAATTGACAAAAACTGTGTGAACACTAAAGAGAGAATCTGACCCTCCCTTCCTTTACTGTGATAACTTCTAGGTCTCTTCTGCCGGCCAGCAGCTTCTCTTGTTAACCCTTCTCTGTCCTGATATTGCTTAAAAAGAAATGTTAAATTACCAGTTCAAGATACTGGGAAAATTATGCTTTTGTTTCCACAGGAAAAATAAAAATTTACATGGTGTGAAACCTCAATAACCCCCTTCCTCTATCCCCTACAGACAAAGAGGAGCCTAAACCAGGATTCCTAAGTGTAGATAAGAAGTTAGACCCCTTTTTCCCAGGTGGCTTTATCAGCTACAGAAACTTAGAAAAAAAAAACACACTAGCCTCACAAAGAAAGGGCACACTCCTTCCAATCTCCCTGCTGTGTGTGAGAGATTTGGAACGAGCCCCCTGCCGTGGCTTGTAAACTTTGACTTCATCTGAATAAACCTTGCTTTTTGCATTCTGTAACAATGGGTTTTGGTCATTTGAGTTCAGTGGGTTACAAATACTTGCCATCATTTAAGAGAATTGGTTTTAAATTATTGTTGGTTAAGATAAAAAATAATGTTTTTATAAAAAATGACTTGAGATATATATATATAAAAAATGAAACATGTTTCAGATTTCTTTGTCTTGCTATTCTGCTGTTACATTGAGACTCCAAAGGGTCATAGTTGTAAAAATGTCTGTCTACTCTACAGGTATGAATGAAAAATGTGGCCACATGTATGTTTGGTTTTGAATGTCTGAGTTTGCATGTCCTTTGTGTTAAGAAATACAAGTTAATACTAGTCATCTGGCTATTCAGATACTAGTTTAAAACATAAACTGTTCTATGTAAATAAAAAACTGAGAGGTATATTTGACTAATATATCTATAGGAGAACAAATTGGCCTGGTTATTGTTACCAAACTTAGAGATATTTTCAAGATTAGGCCTAGATTTGTTTGGCTCAGATACATTTAATAGATAATAGTCCTCAAACCTGTCAAGGATCTGATAAATATGGCATTTACATTATTTGATAAAAAGCTTACTATAGCAAACAGAGACTCCGAGCTCCCCAGCTCCTAGCAATGACTCCCAAGGTCTCCAAAGAAGATATGAAACAACGACAAGAAGATGCCACCTGAATTGTGGACAATGCTGTCCTGACACCTGTCCTGCCAACACTATGAAGACTATAGGAGCCTGGGATGATGACAGTCTGGGTAATGAATAGTCTATGTTGTTTTTTTAAATAGATTTAAAAGTCTGCACTCAGGTAAAGTTTATCCTTCTCAGATCTTTGATGACATTGATGACTGGACTAGCTATAGCTTTCTCAGCTTAGTAATTGATTGATCAATGGATTAATTAATTAAAGTTAATAAGTCTCTTTAAAAAAGATAAACAGGTTCTAAATATAGACTTACAGATGCTTTTCATTGGGCCAAGGAAATTTCAGTCCAATCTATATTTGGTTCTCTAGATAGAAAAGACACTATGAATTTCAGGGCAAATTGATAATACTACAATTATTAAGACTATGGGTCTAAAAGTTCCAAATAAGTTCGTAAGTTTTAACTCCTGTTCCTAGTTTATATCTGTCTCAACAGGTTTCCACTTGGCTGACAGATACATCCAAGCATCATTTGCTGGTGACAACCTACTGCAAATGACTATGAGCCCTGAACTTGCTGAAAGCTGATATGGACCAATTCAGCCGATATGCATACCATCTCTTCAGCTGGTCAATAAAACGTTCCCTCTTGTCTTTGACTAACATTCTGGCTTTCCAGGGCCTTGACAACAACGTCCCAATGTCAGCAGGAAGTAATTACAGAAGAGAGAAGACATCGCCCCTGTTTCCCCCCCACTCCAGAATGTTAGCTCAAAAGGGAATTTCTTGTCATAGGGAACCTGAGATAAAGTTCCAAGTTCCTTGAGGATAAGGAACTCTGTCAGCCATCATAAGGCTTTTGGCCTTGTGCTTCTGCTAATTACTGTTGGCTCTTATATCACTGTTGTCTTAACTAAATGATGATTCATGTCTGGGTACCACTAAACTGAGGATGCTAGAATTCCAATATCCACCTCTGAACCCATGACACACTTGCAGATGGCAAAAACTAAATAAGGGGAAGCTCGCTTTGCCATTGATAATGGGAAAACTCTTATGCTCTGGTCCAATTAGTCTCCAATATGGAATTCTTTGAGCAGAGAGGCAGATACACTCGAGAACCTGTGTCTATGACTATTGCCCTCTTGTTAGGTATTGGGGCATCACTGCAGGAATTGGTACAGGAACTACTGCTCTCGTGCAGAGCAACCACCTTATGCAGTTACAAATGGCTATGACTACTGACCTAGAGGCCATAGAAAGATCCATTTCTGCTCTGGAGAAATCTTTAACCTCGCTCTCTGAGGTTGTGTTACAAAACATAAGAGGTATGGATTTACTATTTTTAAAGGAGGGGGGATTATGTGCAGCCTTGAAGGGATAATGTTGCTTTTATGCCGACCATACTGGTATTGTCAGGGAATCGATGGAAAAATTAAGGGAAAGGCTGGTTCAAAGAAAAAGGGAGTTTAAAAATCAGCACGGGTGGTTTGACCTTTGGTCCCTGGGCCTTTCAGCGGTTGACTCAGTTTATCAAAAATCAGATTGATTCGGCCTTACCACGACACGTCTCGATTCATTATCACAGAGTAGATTCCAAGGAGGCCAGCCAGGAGCCCCATCAAGGACTCAGATTCAGTGTCCTAAGGCCCTAACGTCCCCATGGTCCTGCTAGAGGGTACTCAATGACGGGAATAGTACAGGGCCCATGCCGGAGACAACAGCATACAGAGGTCGCCCGAGACCGGTTCAACACGGCATGCTGCCGAGCGTGGGAAGCCCCCTGTGTAGCCTAAGACAGGGACTCTCTCGGACCTTAGCCACCCCGATCACATGGACTTGATCCATTTTTGAGAAAAGAGGGGGAACTGTTGGGGACCGATTCAGGACAGCGGTGTCCTTACTTTATCAAACCTTACAAAAGCAGGAAGTTCCTGGCCTAACCTGCGGGCTGTACAACTTCCTGGAGTACCTGCTAATCAGCCAGCTGCAGGGGCCTGGGACCAAAGCGACCTCACCCTCCCTTAGGAATTTTCCATTCTTCTCTCCGTACTTTCCCTGTTCCCCCACCCTGCCTGAAGCCCTGTTTATAAGCCTCAACACCCAGTCAATAAACGGAGACCTCGACGCAACTCAGAATGTCTCTGTCTTCCTTTACGCGCCTGGTCTCCTTTCTCTCTCACCCCCATTGATCTTTCAGGAGGTGCCTCCTCGGGTCTCATCAAATAACCTGGCCCGCGGGACCGGGCAGTACTATTTGAGAAGGATTTGGAGGTGTGGCCTTGTGGGAATAGTTGTGGCCTTGTTGGAGGAAGTGTGTCACTGTCGGTGGTTTTTAAGGTTTCAAAAGCCCATGGCAGGCCTGTGTGCCACCATACCCTCTTTCATGATGATAATGGACTAAACATCTGAAACTATAAGCAAGCCCCTAATTAAATGCCTTCTCTCACAAGATGCCTTGGTGTAGCACAAATCCTAATTGGTCTTAACAAAAACCCAGGGCCAGATATCGGGGTAAATGCTGAAAGATCAAAGAGACAAAAAAACAAACCACAGCCACTTCTCACCTCACCAGCTCCTTAGTCAAAAAGAATGAGCTCATGTCTCCTCTAGTCTTATATTTCTCTCTCTCCATCTAGCCATATTAATTCCTGTCTCAACCTCCCTAGTGCTGGGATTAAAAGCATGAGATCCCAAGTGCTGGGAAGAAATGTTTATGCCACCAATGCCTGGCTCTGCTTCTCTTTTAGACTTAGCCCAGGGTGGCCTTGAACTCACAGAGTTACATCTGCCTCTGTCTTTGGAGTGCTGGGATTAAAGGTGTGTGCCACCACCACCTGGCCTCTATGGCTAACTAGTGGCTTAGCTCAACATTCTGATCTTCAGGCAAGCGTTATTTGTTAGATCACAAACAAAATATCACCATACCTTGGTCATGATATCTTCTATTTAATATGCATAATTTGCCTGCCTGCATGTCTGTGTGAGGGTGGTGGATCCCCTGGAAGTAGAACTACAGATAGTTGTGAGCTTCGATGTAGGTGCTGGGAATTGAATCCAGGTCCTCTGGAAGAGCAGCCAATGCTCTTAACCACTGAACTATCTCTCCATCCCCCCTTGGTCATGATTTCTATTCACAGCAATAGAATAGTCACAAAGACAGAAGTTGATGCCAGGGAGCAGGCCTGACCATGCTGCTTGTTGGCAGATTGTAGACTTTGGGACTTTGAATTGGGAAATAAGTTGAACCCTTTAAGCTGGGTTTACCGAGCCATCCTAGTCGGAGCATGGAAGAGAGAGATGCTGCAAGCGATGGAGATTATGAAGGCCTGGCTCATGAAGTTTCAGAGAGGAAGAATATTAGCAAAGGGCCTAGAGACCATTCTTGTGATATTTTGGCAAAGAATGGGGCTGCTTTTTGTCCTTGCCCCCCCCAAAAATCTGCCTGAGGATAAACTGAAGAGCTTTGGATTAATGGTATTGACAGAGGCGATTTCAAGACAGTCCAGTATTGACTCTGTCACGTGGTTATTAGTAATCACTCTTATGCAGATCTATAATGAAAAGGAGCAAGAGGGACAAAGAGAAATACAAAATGTCCACTTTGAGGAGAAAAGGAGCACCAGGAAGTGTAATGGAGCTAAGTCCAGTGCTCCAGGAGATTCAAAAATTAAAGAAAAACCTGATGCTAAATGGAATAAAGGGAGTGGTGACTTCAGGGCCATGCCCTACCTGGCTAAGCTTCCAACTTATGAAGAAAGTTAAAGAAAAGTTTAAGCAGTGAAGGAAACCATAGAAAGCAGAAAGCTGATGAAAGTGCATTTGAATGAGGGGACCAAATTCTAGCCCCAGCAAACAAAAACTTGGAAGCTTCAGCCATGTGTTTCTGCCTGTAGAGTCAAGGATACAAGAAAGGGGTTGTGGAATATTCCTCTGTGACTAAGGCAAGCTGCTGAGGCCAGATGTGTATCAGGGGTGTTCCTGCAGGGAGGCCCATTGTGCAAAGCTGTGAAGGTGAAGCCTGGATTGTGTGGGAGACCCCACAGTGTTGGAGATGCCGCAGTTATGGAATACCTGTCAAGGAAAACTGCGGAGCAGGTGTTGAACCAGCCCAAGAAAGACAAGTATGTTGTAGTCAACAAAGCTGAAAGGAGTCGGAGATTTGAAGAGTGCTTTGACATCAGATGTATAAGTTGTCATTTGCCCTGGTGGCTTTAGGTATTGCTTTGGTCTAGTATTTCCTCATATGCACCTCTTCCTTCCTTTTGAAATGGTAATCCATATTCCGTGACATTGTATGTTAGAAGTATATGATCTGTTTTTTATTTTTTTTATTTCACATGGGGGGTTACAGTTAAGAGATTGTTCATGTGTCTCAGACGCTTTGAACTTCAGACTTTTTTTTTTTTTGGTTTTTCGAGACAGGGTTTCTCTGTGTAGTTTTGGTGCCTTTCCTGGATCTCACTCTGTAGACCAGGCTGGCCTCGAACTCACAGAGATCGCCTGCCTCTGCCTCCCAAGTGCTAATATTAAAGGCGTGCGCCACCACCGCCCGGGGCGAACTTCAGACTTTTTAAACAGTGTCAAGGCTGTTATAGACTATGGGGACTTTTGAAGTTGGACTAAATACATTTGCATTATGATATGGCCACAAGTCTATAGAGGCCCGTGCTGTGGGACATTTGTACTCTGTGTGAAGGTGTATTGCTGTGATTGGTGTAATAGAAAATTGAACAACCAATAGCTAAGCAGGAGGTGTAGGTGGAATTTCCAGGGAGAGGAAGGAAGAGGAGGAAAAATCTGGGCATGTGGGAGACACCAGGAGAAAGAACAGGAAATAGGAGGTGCAAGATGGGCATTGGTGGCGCACGCCTTTAATCCCAGCACTCTGGAGGCAGAGGCAGGCGGGTCTCTGTGAGTTCGAGGCCAGCCTGGGCTACCAAGTGAGTTCCAGGAAAGGCACAAAGCTACACAGAGAAACCCTGTCTCGAAAAACCAAAAAAAAAAAAAAAAAAAAAAGATAGAAAAAAGGTAAAGCCACTGTGAGACCAAAATGAGACCAAAATTCCTTAGTCTTAAAAATAAGGCCTACGCTTTCTCCATTTTAGGTATAGGCCTTGAGTTACTGAAACCAGCCAACCCAGATTCCAGGAATTAGAAAAATGCAAAGTACAGAGTCACAAGGTATTCATTTCACAAGGTATTCATTAGGTAATGACTGTTTAACCACGGAATGTTCCAATCCTGGTTTCCAGGGTAACTGTTCGACCACAGAGTGTCCCAACCCTAGTCTCCATGGTGATTGCTTGACCACAGAAATGTCCCCACCCAAGGGCAGCCAATGAGGAACAGTGACAGGCACCCACCCCCCTTAGATGTAGGATTAAGCCATGATTTCCAAGAAGTTCCCAGACACGAGCCAATCAGAAATGTACACGTATGGAAATCTCCTGCTATTGTAATTTTGTGGGTTTTGCCTTTAAAAGCGGTGCACAGTTCAGGCTGGGCACTTCCTCCAGCCTCCACTGCGTTGGATGTATTGGACGAAGTCCCTGCCTAGGCTTGTATTGCTCTTGGATATCCCGAATTAAAACCTTACTTTTGCATTCCGGCATGCTTGTCTTTGGTGGTCTCTCTGGGGGTCGCAATCTGGGCACAACACCACGTGATGAATCAATATAAATGGGTTCATTTAAGTTATAAGAGCTAGTGAGGAACAAGCCTAAACTATAGGCCGAGGATTCATAATTAATAATATGTCTCTGTGTCATCATTTGTGGCTAGTGGCCTAAAGGAAAGTCTAACTATAGCAGTGATTAGAATGTGGTGGTTTGAATAAGAATACCCCCAGCCAGGCTCATATATTTGAATGCTTAGTCATAGGGAAGTGGCACTATTTGAGAAGGATTAGGAGGTGTGGCCTTGTTGGAGTAAGTGTGTCACTGGCGGTGGGCTGCATTTGAGATTTCAAAAGCCCAGGCCAGACAAGATTCACTGTATCAACTCTGTTCTTCTAGAGAACCCTGACTAATACAGGCCTCTTGGATCTTACAAGTTGTCTTGTTAGGATTTTTATTGCTGTGAAGTGGCACCATGACCAGGGCAACTCTTATAAAGAAAAACATTTAATTGTAGTGGTTCACTTTCAGTTCAGAGGTTTAGCCCATTGTCATCATGGTGGGAAGCAAGGCAGCATGCAGGCAGTCAGGGTGCTGGAAAAGTAGCCGAGTTTCTTACATCTTAACCTGCAGGCAACAGGAAATGGTCTGACTCACCGGGCACGGCTTGAGCATATATGAGACCTTAAAGCCCACTTCCACAGTGACACACTTCCTTCAACAAGATCACACCTACTCCAACAAGGCCACACCTCCTAATAGTGCCACTCCCTTTGGGGGCCATTTTCTTTCAAACCACCACACAAGTTTTGAGAAGTTTTCTGCCATTATTTCTTCACATTTTCTGGGTTTGTTTCTCTCCATTTTTGTCCCTGTGACTAAAGACCCAAGAAAACTGTTTGGGTGGGAGCTCCACCTCAACCCCTGGCACCCTGGCATCCCTATACCCAAAGAGTCTGGAATGTTCTGGTGCAAGATCCATCTCAACTCCCCTCCCCCATCTCTTTCCCTAAACCCGCCTCAGAGCCCACCAAACACAGATCCTCCCCCAGAGAGGCTCAAGACTACTCCCACAGGGCATATAAGCTGCATTCCAGAAAACAGACATGTGGTCCTTCTGATCTCTCATCCCTGTCTCCTCTCCAAGGGGCCAGGTAATCACCCGGGAGCACTTTACCCATTAAACCGGGCCTTTTTCTAATTTAGTCTGATTTGGATTGCTGCGTCGGCAGATCAGGACACAAAAACTTCGGTAGTCACAGGGCATCAGGGAGGCAGAGGCTGCTTACTTCGTGATAGCTTGGGAGGAGAAAGAAGGGAGGAGAGAGAGAGCAAGATCACATGAGCTAATAGGCTCCTCCCTCCCTGCTGTTCCACCACACCATCCCCTGCCACCCACCCCTCCACCACCATTTATTGGATGGTTGTTTTCGATCCTGTTCTTGTTACTCTAACAAGAATAATACCTGACGGAAGCCACTCAAAGGAGAAAAGAATAGCAGGAGTGAGTGGCCGGGACTCCTCACACCTCCACAGGCCAGAAAGCAGAAATCATAAAACCTCAGTGGCTGCCCCCATTCGCCCACTTCCCCTAGTGATGCTAAAGATGGGTTCCATACTTCCCCAAACAGTGCCGCCAGCAATTGACCCAGCCGTAGTAGTTTAAGCGTTTAAACACGTGAGAACGTGGGGGACATTTTTCATTCACACCACAGTCATGTTGCTCATCCTCATTGCACCCCTTTCCATTGCCTGGGACAGGCTTGATGATAGACAAGTGGTTGTCTTGCAAGCATGGCAAGAACTTGGGCGTTTGATAACTGTGGAGCTAGTATCCTGGCCCTGGAACGCTTTCCCCCTTTTCTCAGCAGGGGAGATTAAACTTTTAAAAGGTGAAGTAGCACATTTCCTTATGTCATTTCATATATACTTACTTAGTTTCGATTGACCCTTGTCACTCTCTTCCCATCCCCACTCCCATCCTCTCCTCCGCAGTATTTCCTTTTCACTTTCATATCATAAATGTCTGCAATTTTTAATATGGTGCTTGTATTTCCCTTTATGGAGTATTTAATCCCCATAAAGGCAGACTCTTTAAGCTCACCAACCTGGCTGCTGTTTGGAGTCATTTGGGAGTATTTTAAGAACACGCCCTGAGTGCCTGAGCTCAGAATTTCGGCACAGTCACTGGTGTTTGTAAGAGCTGCCCCTGATGAACTCTGCAGCAGATTCTGAGAACCACTGTTTTAATATCAAGCTCTGGGCAGCTGGCTGGGCTGTGGTCCCAGCAGGATGATCAATGAATTCACCTGTGAGCCCCAGGGCTCAAAAAAGCGGCCTTTCCACGCTGGAAGCCAGCCAATCCTGCCCCAGCACCGCCTCCGGTCCCCTTCCAGGCCCCGCCTCCGGCCCCGCCTCCGTCACCGCCTTCGGGCCCCGCCTCCAGGCCCCGCCTTCGGGTCCTCTAGGCCCCGCCTCCGGGCCCCGCCTTCAGGCCCCGCCCAGACGCTGCGGAGTTGAGCGGAAACAGGTTCCCTAACAGAGTCTGCGCAGTCGGGGGAACGCGCTTTTGCGCTTGCGCGCTTCTGCGGCGCCAGGTCCGGCACACAGTTTGAATTTTAGTTCTGGAAGCAGATCAGCTTTCACGGATCAGCGTTTTGGCAGTAGACTGGTTCACTCACGCCCCAGCCGCAGCGAAGGATCTTTGCTGCCACACTCCGCGAGGTCCCTGGCCCGGAAGCCGCCGGAGTCATCGCTTAGCAGGTGAGGGTACCGGGCGACGCGGAGGGTCGGCTTCCCCCTTTTCAGACTTCGGTGTCCAGCCAGGCACGGCCATCCTGGATCTGGGCAAATTTTGTACTTGGTAACTGCATTGCGCGGTTCTCCAGCATGAACTTGACGATGTCGTGGCGCAGTGTCCAAAGATTGGACACACCTGCTCAGATCGGCATCTCTTCACTCACCCCTGCAAGGATGTTTCGCTATGGATCTTTCGCCCCGTCTTACACCCAGAATATGAGGCCTCGACTCCTACCCAGCCCAGAGGAAGGTGGTAGCTCTGGTTTAAGGTGTCTGGATATCCGGCAGAAGCCTCCAAGACATGTTGCTATTGTGTTTGTTAGACACTGAATTTTGTAGAATTGAGAGGCGGGGGGGGGGGGGGGGGGAGGGAATGCCCTCGAATTGTGTTTTTTCCTTTCAAAGCATGTTGTTTACTATGTTTAGATTTTGAGAGTGAACAGAAATTTGGCTTTACATAACTTTCTTTTTAAAGCGTTTCTATGTGTTTTATTCAGACGCTCGAAGGATGGCCTCAGATCTAGAACAGTTATGCTCTTATGTTAATGAGAAGATTGGCAATATCAAGAAAATTCTGTCGATAAGAAGTCTTGGTAAGCAAAATTGACTCACTGCTTTGGGGTGCACACAGTGCATCTTGATTATTCTGCCATGAATGTCTCTTAGTAAGGTAATTTTAGATTTTTTAATAGTGATCTTTCAAAACACTCTAGTGTAACTGTTTTAAATAATGCAGAGGTGATGTTAAGTAATGGGTGAATATTTAAGTTTATTTACTTACATTTTTCTTAGCCATAGAGCCAATAATAAGATTTGAACATGTAACATCCATGGTTCTAGAGCTAAAGGATTTACTACTCCGAAAGAGAAAAAAACCAACAAACAAAACCAAAACCAACCAACCAAATAAACAAATAAAAACTTCAAATGAAAAAAGATCTACTAAGGGTGAAGGAAGTATCCCATAACCAGTTCTCATCTTGTTGTGGAGGAAGCTTATCCCTATGTATCAGGGTGAAACAGCTCATTGAAAATGAAGTTGTTAAGGCATAAAGGTCAAAGAAACAGATAAGCCTTACCAAGTCTAAGATATTTTAAAAAGCGAGTTAGTTTCCTGACTTTGTCCCAGAGAGTTCAAAGCTTTCTTAATAGACAGAATTCTGTCTTCTGGAAAGATTGTGTTGATTTTGCTATAGTTTGTGAGGTGGATTGGCAGTTTAAAGTTTTAATTTTCTTTGAATACGAAATTTTGTTACATATCCCTCCTCGAAATTTGGTATTTTCAGTCCTTATTTGAGAACTCCTGATAAAGGAACCAGTTTATTTTGTAGTTCATGGTTCACATGCTATAGCAAATTAAATCAAAAATGTCTGTGAACTCAACATAGCAAGTCCTCTCATTTTATACTCAAGGAGACCAAGATAAGAAGAGGCTTGTCCGAGTCATCCAGCTCTTGAGCACTCAGGTGGGATGATGGTACTCAGTCTGAACTCCTACTGCATTATCCTTCCACCCATATACCATTTTTATTGAAAAAAATCTGGTCACACATAGCAGCACACACTTTTGATCCTAACACTCGGGAGGCAGAGGCAGGCACAAGTGAATCTCTGTGAGTTTGAGGCCAGCATGGCCCACTTAATGAGCTCCAGGACAGGACTACATAGTGAAACACTGTTTTAAACAAAACAAAAATGCAAGAAAGAAATTGGATTTTTAATGATTAGCTTTCTTTAGGATCTCTTTATGAGTTCTAGATTATAGTTGGATAAACATAATTTGGGAGTGTATAAAGTTGGATTCAAACAACCCCACCAAAGTCTGGCTGGAGTAGTGAGATCTACTAGACCGATGTCATTTCGGAGTTGAGAATAAGACTTTGTTTCCACAGCCTTTTGATAAAGTCTGGTAATTTCTCCCACTGTGGCTGCTATACCGCTATACCGGATACCTAACATCGAGTATGAACTTGTTGTATTACTGTAGATCAGTAAAGAAGAATCTAAAGTACAGATGACTAATTTTTTTTTTTTTTTGAGATACCAGTGTTCAGAA
Organism: Peromyscus eremicus; assembly: GCF_949786415.1. Taxonomy (NCBI): domain Eukaryota; kingdom Metazoa; phylum Chordata; class Mammalia; order Rodentia; family Cricetidae; genus Peromyscus; species Peromyscus eremicus. The sequence continues at coordinate 61,715,479 of NC_081435.1, read as the reverse complement.
AAGATACTATATCCAGCTGGTTAACTCACCTTCCTGAAATTATGTTTAGTACAAATATCAGTACCCTTTTAACATTAACTTATCAGAGCCAGGTGGCTAAACACAGCACTTGGAAGGCAGAGGCAGGCAGATCTCTGAGTTCAAAGCCAGCCCAGTCTATGTAGTGAATTCCAGAGCAGCCAGGGCTATGTAGTGAGGCCCTGTCTCAAAAAAGCAAAAACAAAGCCCCTGAAATTAACTTAGCAGTTCATTTAGTCGTTATGAATTGTCAGATAGCTTCAGCATTGCACAGCTAGAGTACCACATGATCCTCACAGAGATGTCGTAGGTGGCATTTAACACGGGGTTTGCTAATTCCCAGATGCAATGTTAAGTCGTCCTTGTCCTCTCATGTAGGAACCTTTGTAGCAACCCCCTGTAACAGGTACTGCTATCTCAGACTTCAGGCCAGGAGCTTCTAGCTATTTCCTTTGCCTCTCCACAGTCCATAAATATGGTCAAAATGTTCTTCACTTATTTGTATTTCGTTGGTTGTTTGAAGCACATATAAAAATCCTTTTTTTGAGATAGGGTCTCTATGTAGTCCTGGAACTCTGTAGACCAGGCTGGGCTCGAAATTCACAAAGATCCTCCTGCCTCCTGAGTGCTAGGATTAAAGGAGTGCGCATCCCACCCAGCTGGCCTTAAAACTTTTAAAGTTACTCTTGAAACACCATTTTGTTTTATTTCCTTAGTGTGTATGTTTGCAGGAGTGGCTTTTCTGCTTCCACTGTGATCAAAACCAGGTTGTTAGTTAGGCTTGACAGGAGCTTCCTTTACCCGCTGAGCCGTCTTGCTTGTTCTAAATCACTTCTGTTTGTAGGGAAGAAGGAACTCCAGGTTATCCAATCCCTTTCCACTCTTGAGTCTAGAGAGGTGCTAGGTGGTACAAGAAGTATAAACACCCTGTCTTGTCTTTGTTTCTTCCAGGTACCCAGTCTGTATTTGTGTTGTTGGTTCTATCTCTGGTTAAGGTTTTGAGTAATGGGGATGATGTAAATATGAATTCCAAGCTTATATTACAAACTCCCAAAGAGAGCCTCCCCTGTCTTCAGCCCCGCCCCTGTCTTCAGCCCCACCCCTCTATACAAACGCACTTGAAGCGCAGTCTAAACATGAGTTTATCTCCCTAGCACTTGAAGTTTTTCAGGTTACACTTTAACAATGTGTCCTCTGAAGCACGGTAACAGCCTCACTTGAGATTTTTCATTTCTAGCATCCTGTGGTTTGAGGGCTCAAAGTCATTGGCTCTTTGCCACAGTGAAGTCAAGGGGAGGCGGTCATTGAGACTAAAAACCTCCTCTCTGGCGTTTTTTCCACATATAATTGGATTGTTCTCACCTCTACTCATACACTCTACTTGGTGTCTGTGTGTCCCACCTCATGTCAGCCCAGGAAGAATGACCTCTTCCTCATGGATGCTTATATACAGGTGTTTATCATTTCCAGATGCTTTGTTACATTGAGAAGATTTGCCAGAAAGCAGCAGGAAGCACTTTGTACTTGTCTGTCTCCTCCTTCTCTTCCTTACTACTTTGAAATGAAAGTTAGGCCAGGCCTGGCGGCATACACCTATAGCCCTGCACTGGAGAAGCTGAGGGGGAGGATTTAAGTTTGAGGTCAGCCTGGGCTACTGCATAGCAAGACCCTGTCATACATTAATAACAAACAAGACAGATGAAGTTTAAAGTTACCTATGGAGACAGGTCTCAGGGCGAAGAACTCGTCCTTTCCCAACCCAGTGGTTTTCTACGGCATAGCTGTCGGTCAAGTTTACACGGGACTTGTATGTTTTGGTTTGATATATATTTTGTTTTCCATTTTCTCTTGCTTTATAACAGGCCAAGCACCTGCCTTGAAGACCACCTTAAGTAAAATAGGAGATGAGATCATTACAGTAAATGAACTCCTAAATAAGTTTGAATTGGAAATTCTGTATCAAGAACAAACCAACAAATCACTTAAGGTAGTGCTTCCCTAACTTTTAAACAGAGGGCAGTAAACACAGACTCCCTAATCACCAGGTCATTTCTAGGGATCCTTTATGTTTGTGATGTTCTTGGCTTTGTAAATTAGTCTAGTATTTTTGTTCTCAGTAGAAAGGAGGTCAGAATGCCAACTGTTTCTTTATGCTAATGGTTTCTAAGGAATTTTTGTAGGCAGGTTTAATATAAACAAATGGTGTCCTGGGGGAATGCTGAGTGTGAACACCTTCCTTGAGTGGATGTAGGGCCTTACCTTGGTCGCCCTTGGTACTCTCTGCCATGCTGGGAAAACCATTTCACCTCTCGAGGGCTCAGGATCCTCATTTAAAGAATAATGGAAGACTGTTTATCAGCTGCTTTCTGTTTCTTCATTTCTATAAAACATCAGGATGACTCATTAGAGAAAATCTTGAACTTCATTCACATGTACTTTTTGTTCTAAATAAGACTTCTGATTAACGTCAGCTAATAAGAGCGTTGTGTACTTTCCTAATGAGGAAAACATAACTGTGCCACGTTCAGTTAGGTTGAAAAGGTAGCCTTGCCTCCAAGCTCCCCGTCAGCCTGCACTCTTCATGGTCTGAGAAGACTTTTCAGCTCTAGACATGGGCATACTTAGGCTTAATCTAATCCCTAGTCAAAAGTAAAACATGGTCATGAGCATAATTGAGTTCTTGAAAAGAAAGATGTCATAGATTCAAAATGGAAAACAATATTGGTCTATCAGTTTCCACCTGTCCAGGAACATGCAGACTTACGTGAGAGCCCAGACTGTGTTCATCCGAGACATGAAGTCTATTCACATTATGATTGACAGCCAGGTGTCAAAAACCCAAAAGTATAGATTATTTTCTGAATTAAAATTTACATGAGTTCATTGCCCCAAGTTCTAGTAGAAGTTAAATAAAACACACACGCTGTACACATAAACACACACTGTACACACCTACCCCCCACCCCCCCACACTATATATATATATATATATATATATACACACACACACACACACACACACACACATACACACACTCACATATTGTATACATAACACACACACACACACACACACACACACAGAAACACTCAACCAAATAAAAACCCTAAACTTAAAACCAGAAACATACGACTGCCTCCCTGGGTTGACTTTGATGGCTCTGGTGCTCTTTCATAGGCTGCACTGGGAACAATGCTAACTCAATAAGAGCAATTTGCTAGATTGAAAAACAGCAATATTTCATCCGTTTCTTAGTTGCTTCCCAAGGTTAAAGTGTCTGGGAAAGACTTAAACTTCAACCAAATCTCATGATTATAATGTGATTGATTATCATGCTTGTTCTCTGAAAAAGAAAAAGAAAATCCGATAGAGAAAAGTATCATCTAGAAGCAGCTCTAGAAGTTACAGGGCTCCCCTCTCCTGCCCCCCACTTTTTGTGTGTGTTGATGATCAAACCCAGGGCCTTGTACTTGGTAGGCAAGTGTTCCACCACGGAGCTACACCCCAGCCTTAAGTTCTCCGTATTATTTTGTTGTTCATTTGAGCTTGCCTTTGGTGCTTTCCCAGTATGTTCTGTGTTCTCAGCACTTACAAGGACTGTGAGTGTCGCTTACAGTCTATCCTGTGTACATACATCACCCATGTAGAGGAGGAAATCCTGCTCACAAGCATTTTTGACACCTAGGAGCTCTGTGCATCTCTGGAAGATGATTTTAAAGATGTGGAGCATCTCAAAGAACACATTCCTTCCTATTTGCCTCAAGTGGCAGCGACCCAGAGCTTGTAAGTATATTTCTGAGTCTTGCTGTCTGGAGTTATTTGTGGAAACAAATACCTCAGTCATTTTCTGTCCCATGCTTGGATTTTTTTGTCAGTGTTCATTCAGTTTCTTGTCTCTTGCAATAGAACCATACTTCACCTGTCTCCTCCAGTTTCCTCCTCCTGCACCTCTGAGGAAAATGGCCCCTGTCCTCAGGCAAGGCTCCCCTGTACACTCTTTCTCCTGTTCTTAGACTTTCAGGCTTAGGCCAGAACATTCTTTGCTGTGAGAATAGGGTGTTTAGTAGCATCATTGTCTCCTTCCACTGTATACCAGTCTCATGCCTCCTGGCCAGATTGACAGTGAAGGGCTCTGGACATCAGCAAGATTTCAACCTCTGTGTAGTATCTCCATCGACCCTTGGGAACCAGGGAAACCTCTCCCTTTAGGGTAAGCTGAGCTCAGTGAACCCTGAAAAACAACTGGAGAAGCCATCAGCTTTCCACTTGCCGTTCTCCCAGAGGCCCTCATGCCTGGCCTTCAGCTACCGCTGCCGCTTCTCTTGTGAAAACGATGAGTTTCTTCCTCAGCTCCGTGTCTGTGCTCCTCGCCCGCCCGCCCACTTTGTTTCCAGGTGCTGTGTCCATGCTGCCCTGCGTTTCCTTGGCTGCCGCCCTCCATTCCTCAGATGTGGCTGCTCCTGTCCCGCTCGCCTCCGTAAAATAACGATAGTTCTTGTGCGCTTACCTGACTCCAGTTGTCGATGCTCTGAAATGTGCAGTTCTTGTCTTGACGTCTAGTTATGGTGTTCTTGGGACCTGCTGGAAATCTGGGAGGAGCTGTTCTCTCTCCAACTTCTCAGGTCCGAGGCTGAACTCAGTGATTCCTTTGTTAGCCATGTATCCACCTCTTGCTTTTTTTGCCTAGGCGAGATCGTCCTGTCTTCATGGTTTCTTGTTCTCTCTTAGTTACCAGCTGTCCAATATGTCTCTCAGGTTTTGTGTTTTTTCTTCTTCCTTGTTCCCGTTGCCTGGCTCTGAGTAAGATCTATCATTTTTTTTGTCTTTATAATATGAGTTTCTGTGTCATGCCTCCCCCCGCCCCCAATCTCTCCAATCCTAACACCAAAATTGTGTTTCTAAAAGATGCTTTCAGTAGGTACAAACATTCCATGGCTAACTTAACTTTTGAAGTGTATCATATGTATAGAAAAGTGATTATTTTTAGTAGTGTATGTAAAAATCGAAGAATAGTCAGTATCCATGTATGTACGAGCTAAACTTAGAACATATTACCAGTACTGTAAAACATTTCTGATACAGATGATTCCTCCGCTGTACAGGTAATGGCTATTCTGGTCTTGAGAATGCTTAGGATTTCCCTACAAGAAGAGAAGACTGTCAGGGAAAGTCACGCATGGATATTTGGGGAAAAGCGGCCTCATGGTTATTATTCAGGAATATAGAGTGGGCTGGACATTGGATATCCAAAGAATGTGGCCAGCAGAACAGAACTGCTGTAGCCCAGCTTCCATTATCCAGGTCAGGTCAAAGCGGTTTTGAATAGGTTGAAGATATTTTCAGTGGATACAGTGAGCTGGACATGCAGGAGTGGGTTATCAGTTATCACATTCTTAGCACATGATCAGGAAGAGAAAGTTAAGAATCAGGTATAGGGGAGAGTCAGCCAGTTTAGTGATGGAGGTCATGTCAGCATTCACAAAAGGATGGCACCATTGCTGTTCGTTTTTACTGTAATTCCTACCGTCACTCGACTTCACAGCCAAGATAGTATTTCAGATTTTGTCGACAGCCCACAGCAGCCAGTCATGTTTGCTGCACTCGGGGTCTGGCTGCCTGTTGTTGTCGTTCTGGGGGATTCCTTCGCTTGTTTCTGTGTTGGATCTACAGATTCCTGAACTGGTATCTTTCTTGGAACATTTCAGCCATTGTGGGTGCAGATGTCTCTTCCATCTTGGCAGTTAATCTCAAAGCCACAACCCGTTTCTAGACTCTATTTGCCAGAATGAGTCTGCAATAGATCGTGACTAACAGTAACAACTAACAGAATGCACTGGGACAGATGAACATGGCTGATGTTTCCAGGTTCAGAACTAGGGAAATGAGGAAGAGAGCTATTTGAAGTTGAGTTCAGCTCTACACATGTTGACTTTGAGAAGCAAATAGGAATTACTGGTGAAGGCGTGTAGTGTATATTCTGTGCATGACATGTTTTGGGTATATAAATGAAAATAGTCATACTCTGAAGATTTAGTAACTTAAATTTTCAAAATTTTTCTCGTAATTTAGATGTTCATAACCAAGGGGTAGGGCTAGAAAGAAAAAGTTGGCTATAAAATGATTAAACTAGGATATGTCACCCATTCATTTATAGTTTTCCCTCCCAGCTTGAAAAAAATATCTGGTATGCTGTTTAATTCTAACAATTACCTGTATGTATGTTCATCTCTACTCTGTAGGGTTAACCAGTCGGATCTGGATCCTAAAGAACCAGTCGAAGCTGAGGAGCCTGTACTGGCAAAGAAGCCTCCCAAAGAACAGAAAGTTATTAAGGAAATGCACTTTATAACTACTGATGAATTCAATGGTGTTCCTGCGTAAGTATTGAGCATAAATTCTAATGTTCAACACTACTAATCAACATACATAATTGTTTAAGTCATAACACTTGATAGCATGAATTGTAACGTGTGATGTTGAAGTAAAAAGGCCAGAAAGTGTTTGTGACAGGGTCTCACTATGTAGCCCTGGCTGGTCTGGAACTCATATATAGACCAGGCTGGCCTTAAACTCACAGAGATCCACCCATCTCTCCTCCTAAGTACTGAGATTAGAGTCATGTGCCACCACACCCTTGTACTGTGTATTTGTGATTTGGTGCCTGCCACTTTTCTTGCAAAAAGTCCAGCATTTTAGATACATTCACTATTTGCTGGAATACTATCACTAAGGGAAGGGAGAGATGTAATTACATTATAATCTCAAAGGAAAAGTTTGTGTGATGATTTTAAAGAATAACTATATACATTGGAACATTCAGCCCTCAGCAGGATGTCAATCAAATCCCTCTCCTCAGGGCTCAGAGAGCCCTTCAGAAGAGGAGGTAGAAAGAGTGTAAGAGTCAGAGGGGATGGAAGACATCAAGGAATCGAGGCCCTCTAAATCAACACGATCAAAACACATTTGAACTCACAGACTGAGGCAGCATGCACAGGGCCTGCATGGGCTTGCACCAGGTCCTCTGTGTGTTTATTATTCAGTTTCGTGTTTTTATGGGATTCATTCCTGAGTGTGTGAATGAGTAGGTCTCTGATTCTTGTGCCTTCTCTTGGGCTCTTTTCCTTCTGTTTATCCAATTCCAATGTGCTAAGGTTTTGTTTTACCTTATTTTATTATTTAAAAAAGTAGTAGTAAATATTTAAATATATAATGAAGAAAATATAAAAGATTATAAAATATAAAAAATAAAATGTAAAAAAGAATAACTCTATACTTTTTTTTAAAAAACAGGTACATGAAATCCCGTTTAACATATTGTCAAATTAATGATGTTATTAAAGAAATTAATAAAGCAGTAGTTAGTAAATACAAGATTATGCATCATCCAAAAGCATCTATGAATTCTGCGAAGAGAAATCTCTACCAAAGGTTTATTAATGAAGAAACAAAGGATACAAAAGGTAAAGTGATGTAATCTATACGGACCTGTCAGCTGTTTGGAGGATGCAAACTGTGAACTCTAGGAAATGATGCATCTGGAGAGCTAATTATCTGCAGTTGTGCTAACACTTCACTGTGTGCTCGGCCACTCTTAGTCCTCAATGCACCCTTGTCCCATTTTGCAGACTGGATAAAGAGCTCTCAGCTCATCCAAGGTCTTCTAGTTAGGAGCTGCTGTGGGTCCCTCTCTGTTTACCATTTCCACAGAATGTCTCTGGAGAAGTGAGCTGTTAAGACATACCAACACTGCTCATGACAACAGAGCTACCCTGAAGAAGTGCAGCAGTGATGTTGTGTAGCCACAGTCGATGGAACATTATTTTAGCAGGAATACTATGTCCCACTGTGTTTCATATTTGGATAGGGACAGTAAGAAGGACCCAGCCATTCACAAGGTGATGCCATAAAAACTTCTGTGAGAACTGGGCTCATGAAAGTTAGAACCTGGTGTTTCTCTTTTCAGGTCGTTACTTCATCGTGGAAGCTGACATAAAGGAATTCACGGCTTTGAAAGCTGACAAGAGGTTGTATGTGATCTTGAACATCCTGCGGCATTGCCAGCGACTGTCAGAGGTTCGAGGGGGAGGACTCACCCGATATGTCCTGACCTGAGGCTTTTGCAGGCTTGGGACTGACTGGCAGGATACAGGGTATAGAGGATAGTCTTGAAATTTCATATGTAACGTTTTTAGCTTCTGCATTTCCTGGTCTTGTTCCTTACAGAAATAAAACTTTGTTTGGATAAAGTATGTGTATCTTCAAAATGTACTGCCTTTAGGAACATCCCGTGGATGAAGCTGGAGCTCAGAGTATGCACATAAGCCAGAATCAGAACAACATGATCTCATATGTGGAACCTAGACTGAAATGAGATATGTGCAGATCGTGAGACTGGAAAGGGAAGGGAGAAACAGAAGATAATGGGATGTTGTGATAGGCGAGCAGAAAGGAGGACTATCTGGAAACCAGCCCAGGGGTGGGCATTAGCGAGCACAGGGAAGGACAGGGCATAATGACGCACGATGTATGAGAATGTAGTAATGGGACTCATTCCTTTGTATGCTAACTTAAAAATTAATTTAAAAAAATCACTGCCTTGTAGCAGATAGTCAACACTGCCATGTCCAGCCTCTGTATGAGGTGTGCAGTGAAAAGCACATTAGTTTGGTTAAGTAAACAGTACTGTAGATATCATGAGCATAGATTTGATGTTGAGGAAGATGAGGGTACCCAAGCCCTCTGGGGTATAAAATCTGATTACTGAGTTTCCATATACCCTTAGGGAATAGCTTGCCTAAAATGCATTCAGTATAAGCCAGCCTGTCTGCTTCAGCCTGTAATGAAGTATGTTGAGATGGTGTAATATTGTTGTATAATAAATATGAGTACATCTTCACTTCCGGTTCTTTGTTCAGAGTTTCTAAAACCCTTGTAGTGTCCTAAGTGATAGGATGCATCTGTGTTGACCCCCCAGCTCCTGACTGTAGTTCTCAAGTGCCTTTGAATTTCCTCTGATCAGAGCATCTCTTGTTCTGATTACAGTGAGCTGATTCTTGGATGGTTTCTAGGTGGGACCTGGTTACACAAAGCCGGGACTAGAAAGTTGCAATTTTGAGCTGATCTCCACTCCCAGGGCGGGGGTGGGCAATTGGGGTTAGAGATTAACTATTGATCATGCCGATGGGCTGCGCCTGTGCTGCATCCTTTGCCTGTGAAGTTTGGAGAGTGTCCTCGTTGGAAAACATTGATGTGGCAGGAAGTGATGCACCCCAACTCTATGTGGACTGAAGTTCCGGTGCTTGAGACCTTTGAGGCTACCTCTTCATTCAGCTGCTAATTTTCTTAAAGCCAAATCCAGTGCTTTCCTGCATTTCTTAAGTTGTCCTAGCAAAATTACCAATCCCCTAACAGTGGGGGTTATATTAGAGTTCTCTAGAAGAACAGATTCAATGTGATGAAAATACACACACACACACACACACACACACACACACACACACATATGCATTTATTAAGTTAGTTTTAGAATAGCAAGAACAGCTAAACCACACAGAAGCTGTGAACCCAGTAGTTACTTAGTTCTTGAGACTAGCTGCCTCAATAATCCAAGTGGAGGGCAGCAATGAGTAGTGACTTAGTCCACAAGGTCGAGGCCCTCAGTAGTCTGATCTTGCCGAGAACCACTGGTCCCCAGTCCATGATGATAGCTTGGACATGCAGGCGAAGAATCAGCAGCAGCAACAGGACAAATCGGCTTGGTAGCAAGAGGAAGACCAGCTGAGCAGGAGGCAAGATGGTCTTCCTGCTGACATCCCCTTTGTATCTGGGCTGCCAGCAGAAGGTACAGCATACAGTCAGGGTGGGCCTTCCCACATCAGTCAGGGCGATGGACAGTTCTAAAGGGGATTCTAATCTGTGGCAAGTTGCTATTAAAGGTAACCATGATAGATATAGGAATTTTCATTTGTAGCCAAATAGGATGCTAGTGTGCATAGTCTGGGGACTCACTAGTTGTGATGCAATCTGAAGCCGGGGGTAGTCTTGTGGGACTTAGACTTTAACCAGGGGGCTACACTAACTCTAGGTAGTGTTAGCATTGAATTGTGGGGTGCCTAGCTGCTATCCATATTCTTGGAGAGTTGATACCTGTAGGGGGAAAAGCCCTGCACATTTGGGATCAATATGTGGATGTATAATAGAAGGAAACAGCTTTTCCTAGTGAGGTGGAAATGATAACGTGTGAACAAGTTGAAAAGGGTCAGGAGAAAATGGTAATTGGATTCTAAGAACTTGTCGTGTTCCTCTTCTGCACCTGGGGAGGCTGTCTGGTCTATTAATAGCTGTGCCATCTGCTTGCCAGGCTCATCCCTGCAGTAGAGAAAAAATGTGTATCATTACTGTGATGGCCACAGAGTGAATTATAGGCCCTGCATATTCATTATTAGCCATCTTTATTCAAATGCAGGCATGTTTTTAATTTTCGTTTTTGTGGTTCTAGAGGTCAAGCCCAGGGCCTTACACATGAGAAGCAAAGCTCTCTGCCAACTGCAAGAAACCCTTGAGCCATTTATTTATTTTTGTATTTATTTGACTAATTATGTTCATTTAGGTATGCAGTTGATAAAGCATAAAGAGAACAATGAAGGCTTTGATTTTAAAACCACTAATCTTGACTGTTGTGGGATATTTTGATCATACTCTGGTACTCCTGAGACTGCCACTAAAGCTAAATCTTGAATCGGGGCCGGAGCCAGTGACTAGCTGACTGGAATTGCCCATAGAAGAGCCAGCAATTTGGATAGAAAAAATGCACAGGATGTAAAGGGTGGGGACTTGAGTTTGGCGCTTCCTTTTGGTTCTGGGACTAACAGAGAGACATGTCTCTTGCAGTGTCTTCTGCCAAAAAGCAAGGTCAGCTAGTTGCTACTCAATCTCTCTGAGCTAGCAGGTTTTCAGCCCAGCCTCTGACTCCTGAGTCTTATTGGTTAAATAGAATGATAGAGACTTCACTTAAGCCTACATATTCTGGCTGTGGCAGAGCCAGGACTGCAGGCCACAGACAATATTCATGTGCTGCTAAGACGACCTTTGAGAAAAACATCACTTGACCTTCATTTCGAAGCCAAGCAACGGACTACTTACTCATTTTTTGTAAATGGCATCTTTAATTTAAGAAACATTTTCATCTTAGCTCTGCCCTCAGGTCCATCTCTCACCCTTTTTGCTGTCTGTCTGCTCGTGGCATTCTGTAAACGTCTCTTGAGGAGCCATGCACGGTCTCTTCACCCCATAGGGCACCAACAACAGACCAGAGGAACCATTCCATCCGAGTCCAGCTTGGTGAACCAATGGCTTTATCGGGCTTCGTCTTGGGAGCATGGGTGACAGCAGAAGAGCTGCACCCCTTACAAGGTCCAGCGTAGCCTGAGTGCCAGCCTCCTGGAGGACGCAGTCCCTCCTTCAGTGACCTTCCATCTCTTGTGTGCCCTAGCACCTCCCAATACCATGTGCAACTGGGGCCGGGGCCAGGACGGGTAAGTGGCTGTAGTCTTAGGTGAGGGTCTGGTGACCCTGACCCCATGCCTATGAGGGAATAGCAGCTGCCCTGATCTTGTGAGAGCCTTGCACAGTAATCACAAGCTGTGCTGATTAAGATGATAACAGCTGTATCACGGCTGGAGAGCCGAGTTCTACAACACAGAGGAATGCATCCCTGTGTGCCTGTTCTGGCAGCAGCCTGCAGAGCCTGGGGCCTGATTTACTCACCTTACCCCACCGCTGCCGCCAAGATGGTTGGTGGGCATCCAGAAGTTCCCAGTTAGGAGATATTAATATTTGTGTGGCGTTAATCTAAAAGGCAAGTGGGGAGGCACCCAGAATTTGAGTGGAGGGGCTGACAGGATGGCTCAGTGGGTAAAGGCGCTTTCTGACAAGCCTGAACTGGAAGCATTCACAAAGTGGAAAGAGGGCACTGACTCTCACAAGTTGTCCTCTGGCTCCACGCACATGCTCAGCCACACGTGTGTACACACACAGTAATGAGTGTGTTTTTAAAATTCTCTTAAATTGATTTGAGCCAATGTGAGGATGACCTCCTGGGGAGACATGTATTCTATTTCCCCAAAACAAGTGTGTTGAGATGGCATCCAGAGGGCCTGTTTTTATTGATTAAAAAACAACAAACCAGGAAGGGAGCTGCAGTAACGTGGTTATCACAGCTCCATTAGTGCACATGGTGAGCACGGGTCATTGATAGGTCACCGCTCTTGTGATAATCAGGTAAGGGCTTTTCCCAGGGTTATCTTCACAAAGTCAGAGTCGGCATACTAGAGCAGGATAATGGAAGAAACTGCTATCATGCCTGGACTGGCTGGTTGTGTGTGTCAACTTGACACAAGCTAGAGTCATCAGAGGAAGGAACCTCAGTTGAGGAAAGGCCTCCATGAGGTCCAGTTGTAAGGAATTTTCTCATTTAGTGATCGATGGGGGAGGGCCCAGCCCGTGGTGGGTGGTGCTATCCCTGGGCTGCTGGTCCTGGGTATGTAAAAAAGTGGACTGAGCAAGTCATGGGAAGCAAGCCAGTAAGCAGCACCCTTCCATGGCCTCTGCATCAGCTCCTGCCTCTGGGAACCAACCCTGTTGGAGTTCCTGTCCTGACTTCCTTCAGTGATGAACAGAACTACTGAAATGTAAGCCAGATAAACCCTTTCCTCCCTAACTTGCTCTTTGGTCATGGTACCTATGGCAAGGCTCATCAGGGCTGGGCATGAACAAGCAGCCCACGTTCTGAGACAGATGAGGCCAAAGCAGCCCGAGGGGACACCCATCTCCTCAGGAATTGTAAAGCGGGGCCTTTACATTGACTCCTGGAGAGGTACCAGCTCAGCTGTCTGTCTGCTCTCCTGAGTGAGTGTCAGGCTTGTCTCCCTCTCACCTCTCAGTGCCAGGTCCCAGGCCTGGCTCAGCTGGACCTGTAGCAGTCTGGCTCATTTCCAAACTTAACAGAAGCAGCTGGTCACAGGGCATATGGGCTTTGTCTTTCGGAGCAGGTGGGAGGCTTTGGCCATTGGGTGTACCTTTCCCAGTGAGAGAGCAGATGGAGCTGGCAGATAAACTCCTGTGCCTACTTGAGAGTTTGTTTTCTAATCTCCCTGGGACCATGCTCCGTGGCTGAGTGCAGGTTATCTCTCTGCTTCGTGGAGCCCCGGCCAACTTACATGTTTATCACTTTGTGTTTTCTTCCCATCTTCTCTGCATATTTCTTTTTCCTTCCCCAGAGAAAGTGTCTGCCTTACGTCTGCATACCGTACACCAAGATAAAGCTTTAGGCCCTGGCTCTGTATCTCTCGTGAGCATTAGTAACTCTCAAGTAGGTTTTTACTTACTTTCTTTAACTTTCTCCCTCCTACAAAATACAAGCGGTGGTTTTGTGCTTTTTGTTTGCAGTTTCTAACCGTGCTCCACAGTAGAGGGCGCTGGATGTATTCATTGAATGCGCAGTAACTAAACCAGTTGATAGATACTGAGGCAAATGATGTCACCTCTTGTGCCTCTGTTTCCTCCTCTATATGTTGAAATGGTTGCACAAAATTTTCTTAAGGACCCTCAACTTTTAATAGTCTGTGTTTCTTTTACTTGATGCATTTGTTATAAAATTAAAGAATATTCCAATTAGATCATGAAAAAATGTTTTAAAAATCTCATTATTATATTGTAAATTCATCTTTTAAGCAAAGAATATAAGTTATTGTTTCAAGAAATACTGATAGTCCAAGTTATTAATTATACAGCTAGAGCAAGGTTTCATTGGCTGAGGACCCTTCTGGGATGACTTTAGTTCTCTAATGTATTTTACTTACTACATATGGTCTTAGGATTGTAGCAGGCTTTCTTTTGGGCCACCAACCAGCTCCCAAATCATGACACGGAGACTGCTTATTAGTTATGAATACTTGGCCTTATCTTAGCTCTTAATTTAATTAGTTTCTTTTTACATTTTGCCTCAGGGCTTTTTACCTTTCTTTCCTTCTGTATATCTTACTTTCCTGCTGTCTTCATGTCTGGCTGCCTAGTATGTATGTATAAGAAATTACAGGTTAAGTATGGTGGTGTACACCTTTAAATCCAGCACCTGGGAAGAAGATGCAGCTAGATCTCTATGCGTTCAAGGCCATCCTGGTTTGTACAGTGAGTTCAAGGCTGGTTCGAGGCTACATTATGAGACTGTCTTTAAGGGAGACTTCTCTTTCTCCCTCATTCTCTTCTCCTTCTTCATTCTCAAGCCTGGATTTCTCCTCCTATTTATTCTCTCTGCCCACCAGCCCACCTATTCTTTCACTGCCTGGCTATTGGCCGTTCAGCTCTTTATTAGACCAATCAGGTGCCTTAGGTAGGCAAGGTGAAACAGCAACATATCTTTACATACTTAAACAAATGCAGCGTAAACAAATGTAACACATCTTTACACAGTTAAAGTAATTTCCACAACATAGGATTTTACAGTTTATTGATAAAGTATACTTAGCTGTGGTTGAAGTGACTATAGTACATGACATAGAACTTTTACAGCACATAGTTTCAACTGTGCTGTTAAATGACTACTTTTCTGAAGCATCCCACCTCTTGGTAACCATTATTTATGGCCATTGATCAACAACTATATTTACTTATGCAGATAGCAAAAAGGAAGAGTTACTCAAGACACTAGGCTTCTTTCTGAAGTTTCAAAGCATGTTGCTCAGATTTTGGAACCAAGACTGCATTTGCTTAGACAGTAGATATACAGTATAATGCACTTGCAACTGTGCTCTTTAGAGTTACACACAAAAGTATGTATAAGAAATTACAGGTTAAGTATGGTGGTGTACACCTTTAAATCCAGCACTTGGGAAGAAGATGCAGATAGATCTCTATGCGTTCAAGGCCATCCTGGTCTGTACAGTGAGTTCAAGGCTGGTTCGAGGCTACATTATGAGACTGTCTTTAAAAACAACAGAAAGCAGAAAAGGACTCACAATACCACTACTAAGCTATACCTCCCATTATTTACTGTGAAGGGTCTTTCGCCCCTGTGTATTGAAAAGCAGTAAGTTGAGCAGCTAAGTGGCACATACTTTTAAAGGTGAGAAAGGAACTGGGCGTGGTGGCACACATCTTTAATCCCAGCACTCAAGAGGCAAAGATAAGCAGATCTCTGAGTTCGAGGCCGGTCCAGTCTACAAAGTGAGTTCCAGGACAGCCGGGGTTACACAGAGAAACCCTGTATTGAAAAACAAAAAATAACAACAGCAAAAAAAAGTGAGATAGCATCTTACAGAGAAAGACAGACTAAGGATACATACTGGTGAATATTGACTACATACATATACAAGAAACAATACAAGGAGATCTTTGTAGTCTTTATTTAGTTTCTTGCCATGGTAACATTTACAAATACAATATCATGGGCTGGAGAGAGGACTTGAGTTCAGTTCCCAGCACCCATATCAGGTGGATCACAAAACACTAACTCCAGCTCAAACACTCTTCTAGCTTCCTGGGGCACCTGATCGATGTGGTCTATTAGTCAAGGTTCTCTAGAGTAACAGAACTAATAGAATGAATCTGTCTCTGTCTCTGTCTCTGTCTCTCTCACATACACACATATGTGTGAGTGTATAAGTATAATATGTATTTATACACATAATATATTTATAGTATATATAAACACACATATAGATATATATGGGTTTTATTAGAATGACTTGCAGGTTGTGGTCCAGCTAATCCAACAATGGTTGTCCCAAGTCATTAATCATTCCTCCTATTGAAATAAATCTTGATTCCAGTTTGTATCTATCATGAATTAAGCTCCATTCAAGTTCAGGTTTTTCATGGACATAAACTTTCACTTATCTGGTCATGCAATTCTCAAGAGAGCTGTTCTTGAGTCCTGTCATAGTTGCAAGTGTTTGTTGTTGTTTGTTTTTGAATTGCCAAATTACTTCCCAGAGCTGTGCTATTTTAAATTTCCTATTGAGTACTATCTACATGTTTGGTTAAGTTAAATTTTTATTTTCCTTTTCTTGAAATACTTTTAATTTTCTTTTTTTATTTAAATTTTATTCGTGTGTGTGTATGTGTGTGTGTGTGTGTGTGTGTGTGTGTGTGTGTGTGAGAGAGAGAGAGAGAGAGAGAGAGAGAGAGGAGAAAGACAAAGAGGTAAGTGCAGGGCATGTGCATGTCCTACTCTGTGTGTGGATGTAGATGTAGGGGACAACTTTGGGAGTCAGTTCTCCCCCTTTTACTTTCTAGGGGTCAAATTCAGATCTTTAGGCCTGCTCGGAAGCAGTTCAGTGGCTGAGCCATTTCTTTGGACCTCTTTGGTGCTTTTACACATTTGTTATTTAGAAGCATGTTGTTTAATCTCCAAATGTTTTGAGATTTTCTAACTATTTTCCTGTTGACTTTCAGTTTAATTCCATGTTGATCTAAGAGTATACTTTGTCTGGTTTCTGCTTTATGTTTATCAACATATGATTTATGACCTTGGGTATGGTCTCTGGGTTAGCGTTATGGGTGTGCTTGAGAAGAATTTGTATCCTGCTGTTGTGGGATATGTATTCTCTAAATGCCACTTAAATCCAATTGATTGATGGTGTTGTTCAGCCCAACTTTGTTCACACTGATTTTTCTCAGTCTGTTGATTACTAATTGAGTGGTATTGGTGACTGTAAGAGCGAGTTTGTCTATTTCCGGAGATCACTTTTTGCCGCATGTGTTTAGATCTTCTGCTACAAGGCACATACATCTTAAAGATTTTGCCTCTTCTTGGAGAATTGGCACCTTTATTGCTAGTGCCTCCTTTGTCTTTGATAATTTCCTTGCTCTGAAGTTTACTTTAAGTGTTATTTAATTATTTCAGCTTACTTAGTCTTAATGAGAAATACCAATGATGTCGGCAGACTGCAAAAGCAATTCACCCTTCCAGAATACAAAGGCATGTTTTTCAAGCCTGCTCATACTCAAGGTTAGCAGTTTTATAAATCAAATTTGAGAACCTGACTAAGTATTTTCCAGTTTGTTCTTTAGGGAACCTCACAGCACTTAAAGCAGAGGGTGAGGCAAGGCAGGAATAAAGGGACAGATGTTCCTGGGACTGAGCTGTAGTTAGCAACAGCAAGTTTCCCAACTTTGGTGTGGGAACCTAAAATTCTGTATAGTACTGAACCCTCCAGCTCTCCTTTTTGATTAGTGTTAGCAGGGTCTATGTGAGACTTTTGCTCCTTCCTCTTAGCCTATTTGTCTTCATTTTAAAAATGGGTTTCTATGGCCTATAGACTCAACCAAGTGAAAGAAAGACCAGAAGGTATGAAGATCAAGGCTGATAAAATACTGCAATAAACTATCAATACATTCACTGATATAGGTAGCAACTTTAACAGCCCTCAGTCAGTAATTGACAATACACAAGTGGAAGAATCAATGAGGACAGAGATGCACTGAACAACATTGCCAATCAATCAGATTAACTGTCCCTTGCAGAATTCCCCATTCAACAGTAGCGGCATACAAATTCTTCTCACACTTACATGGAATACTAACCAAGAGACCATAGCTAGAGCCACAGATCATACCTTAACAAATAAAAAAACAAAAAAATAACGAGGCTATTATTATCCAATAATATTGAACATCTCAATATCTAAGAAACTCTGGGACATAAACCCTAGAATATAAAGAGAACAAGACTAAGAATCCATGGTGTAGAAGAAGGAATTTAATAAATACTAAGGCCAAAAAGAATTTACTCATGAAATTACAGCAGAGAAATCTTCAAGTATCAGAATGAATACATATTCAAATACAAGCGGTAGTAAAACCCCAAATAGATGCAACCAGAGAAGAAGTTCTTCACAAAATAGTCAAAATATCAAGAGCACATATATAGGAATATTATATATATATATATATATATGTGTGTGTGTGTGTGTGTGTGTGTGTGTGTGTGTGTGTGTATACAACAACAGTTAATGGAAAAGGGAGCATCAACTCACCCCGGACAGTGAGGCTAAGTCTCTACAGACCAAAGAAAATGCTGGAAGTCCTGGATGGGGTAATTGGGGCTGGAGGAATTTGAACACAAGAGCAGTGCCAACAGCACTTCTCATTTTCATGACTAAAGCAAGTGATGCATGCAGTGATGTTTATGGTTAACATAAGTAAATACAGTACAGTGAAGGAATATACCTAGTGTTATGTTTTGTGAATATCATCTTTGGTCATGTGAAAGAGCCAAGGATATTCCAGGCCTTTGTCTTTCCCACAAAGATAATATGGACATGTCAGGGCATTTCCTTCCTGTCCTTGTTTTCAAGTGCATATACTTATCATAGTTTGTGCAATTCTTTCTAGAAGGACATCTTGTGGGAAGAACATTTTGCACTCTGTCTCATTCACAGTTTGCGGTAAGTTCCCGGCTTTCTTACATGGGCTCCCACAAAAGAGGCCATGAATTTGAAAGAGAGCAAGGAGGGGCTATATGGGAGTGCTTGGAAGGAAGAAAAGGAAAGAAAAGTGATGTAATTAAATTATAATATGGAAAAAAGTGATAAAAAGTTTTAACACTGAAAAAAAAAAACCTGTAAGACAAACACATCAGAATAACGTCAGAGCTCTTATTAGCCAGGACCAAGCCCCTCCCTGCCCTCCCATCAATATTTTTTTACATTTTTTTAATTGAAAACTTATACAATATATTCTGATCATGGTTTCCCCTCCACCATCTCCTGATTTCACGACTTCTTTCTCTATCTTTAGAAAACAGGCAAAAACAAACAAACCAAAATAAAAATAAATTATTAATTTAAAAATCATGAGAAACACACACAAATACAAACAAAATGTATGAAAACACAAAATCCCAGTGAGACTCCATTGTGGAAAACTGACTTTTTTTCCTTTGTCAGTAGTTGTCAGTTAGAGATAGCTTCCTGGTTACGAAAGAGGGTACATGTTCACTCTTCTCAGCTCTGGGATCCTATCTGACTTTAACCTGTGCAGACCCTGCCCATGCTGCCACAGTCTCTGTGAGTTCTTATGTGCGTAAGTCCTACTGTGTCTGGAAGACATTGTTTCATTGGTATCATCCATCTCCTCTGGCTTTTCAGTCTTCTTTTGGAGAGTTCCCTGAGCCCTGAGGGAAGGGATTTGATGAAGATGTCCCATTTTGAACTGAATGTTCCAAGGTCTCTCAATTTCTACATTGTTCAGTTTGGGACTCTGTATTAATTCCCATTTCCTGCAAGAGAAAGCTTCTGTGATAATGGCTGAGTGAGACACTGGTCTATGGTGTACTGGCTAGTTTTATGTCAACTTGACACTAGCTAGAGTCATCAGAAAGAAGGGAGCTGCAATTGAAAAAATGCTTCCATTAGATCTGGCTATAGGCAAGCCTGTAGGGCATTTTCTTAATTAGTGACTAAATTAGAAGGGTTTAGCCCACTATGAGTGGGATGGTTCTGGGTCCTATAAGAAATCGGGCTGAACAAACCATGAGGAACAAGCCAGTAAGCAACACGCCTCCATGGCCTCTGAATCAGCTCCTCCCTCCAGGTTCCTGCCCTATTTGAGTTCTGGTCCTGTGGGAGTCTGCTGGAGTCCAGCTCCAACCTGTTCCCATCTTTCTAAGAGTTCTTGGGTGGAGGAGAGGGGAATGGGGAAATGATAGGTAGAAAGATAGACCTAGATGACCAGAGAAAGACAGAGATATAGAATAGCTTTGGGAGGGCCCTGGGTCAATACCCAGCTGCCCAGAGCTTTATTCAAAAGGGTTTTATAAAATATGTCAAGAGGAGAGGCAAAAAGACCTCCTCCTTCCAAGATCAAAACACACCATACAGCCAAGTGTAGACCCTTCCAAACACCTGGTAAATACGCCCCTGCCCAAATCATCCTATTATGCAGCCCTGCTGGGTAAAGTAAGCTCAGATTCTCTGACCTTGAGTAAAGTCTCTCTGGATAGCCTCTGTGGGACACCACATGGACCTGACTTCCTTTGATGATGAACAATGCTGTGGAAGTGTAAGCTGAATACACCCTTTCCTCCCCAAGTTGTCTTGGTCATGGTGTTTCATTGCAGCCATAGAAACCCTAAGACATACAGGTATAGCAGAATGTCATTAGGAGTCATTTTATGGCTGTGTTCCTTTAGCAAAGAAATGGTATTTGATTTTCCTCTAGGCCAGCAGTTCTCAACACCTTTGGTGGTCACATACCAGATATTCACATTATAATTTATAGCAATAGCAAAATTACAGTTATGAAGTAGCAACTAAAATAACTTTATGGTTGAGGGGTCACCACAACATGAGGAAATGTATTAAAGGGTTGTAGCATCAGGAAGGTTGGAAACCACTGCTCTAGGCCCATGGCCTATCTAGTCTCAGGTTCTTGGCCACCTGAGCAGTGTCAAGCATGGGTTCCATCTTGGGAAGTGGGCCTTAACTCCAATCAGATGGTGGTTGGTTACGCCCACCACATTTGTGCCACTAGTGCATAAACTGTAAGCAAGCAGGTCACTGTTGTAGATCACAGGGTTTGTAACTGGGTTGGTGGTTACCTTTCTCCTATGGTAGCACTGTGAATACTAGTGAAGGCTCTAACTAGGGACAAGCTTGACTTTTCCACATCCAAGGAGATATATAAGTGTGTTTCAGCAATAGGGCCTTACCATCAGTTTGTGGAGAGCAATCAACAGCCTTGACAACAGCCTGAGGTTTCTGGGGGGTGTTTCCATGGGCTCTCTTTGGCCAACAATTCATTTATATGTAACCCATTCCTGGCACTGAAAGTTTGGTGGCAAAAGACATCTAGTTGTGGCATTACCTCTCCTGTTGTTTGGTGACTCCATTTATATTGATTTTATATACGTATATATTTTAAGAAGCTTCTATAGCAGTAGGCTTCCATGTGACTCTGCCGCAAATGGACCTCAGTGTTAGTTTTCCTTTCCCATAGAAGAATATATTTTGTGTGTACCTATGGTGATATTTTATTTGTCCTGAAATGTGACTTTATTTATATGTTAATAAATAAAGTTGCCTGGAGATCAGAGGTCAAAGTGATCCATAAACAGAGTCTGGCAGTGGTAGCACACGCCTTTAATCCGATCACATGGCAGGCAGAGTCTCTGTGTGGTCAAGGACACAGCCAAGCATGGTGACCGGAACCTTTAATCCCAGTACCAACCATAGAGACCTGGAGGTCTGTATAGACAGGCAGTGATGACGAAGTCATGTGGTTGGGTTTAGAGCCAATGAGAAGGCAATAAAAAGACAAGTCAGACAGGAAGAAGCTCTCTCTCTGGGGAAGCTACTTCTGGTGGTAAGCTAAAGTTAGTCGTGGCTATTGCTCTGATCTCTTTGGTTATTTCCTTTCTATTTGGCTCTGTGTTTCTTATTTACTAAGACTGTTTAGAAATTCATCTACATGTACCCATGTTTGTCTCTCTGTATGTGTGTGTGTGTGTGTGTGTGTGTGTGTGTGTGTGTAGGCCAGAGGACAACACCAGGTGTTGTACACTTATTTTTAGAGAAAGAGAGAGAATTTCTCATTACTTGGAACTTATCATGTTGGCTAGGCTGAGTGGCCAGCAAGCCCCAAGGATCTGCCTGTCTTCATTTCCTTGGCATTGGAATTACAAGCACATCACCACACCCAGCTTCTGTTTACATTTATTATCATCATTGTTGTGGTGGTGGCATGTTTGTACAAGCATGTGGAGGCTGGAGGACAATTTTGTGAAGTTGGTCTCTACGTTCACTTTCATATGGGCTCAGGGAATTGAGTTCAGGTTGTCAGACTTTTGTGGCAAGTCACAGAACCATTTAACCATGCCCAACTTCTTCATGTGAATTCTGGTGAAACAACTTAGGTTTGCATGCTTGCAAGGCAAGCACTTTTGAATGGCCAGTGGGTCTTGGAAGAAATCAAGGAGGAAATTAAAATACTTATAGAGTTAAATGAAAATAAAAATACAACCAAGCAGAACCTCTGGACTATAGTTAAGGCAGTTCTCAGTAGAGAGCTGTGAATGTGTACGTTAGTAAGTTAGCAAGATTCCAAACAACCTAATGACCTCAAGGAAAAAAAAAATCAGAAGAGAGCTGTGAATGTGTACATTAGTAAGTTAGCAAGATTCCAAACAACTTAATGACCTCAAGGAAAAAAAAATCAGAAGAGAGCTGTGGATGTGTACATTAGTAAGTTAGCAAGATTTCAAACAACCTAATGACCTCAAGGTCCCAGGAAAAAAAATCAGAAGAGAGCTGTGAATGTGTACGTTAGTAAGTTAGCAAGATTCCAAACAACCTAATGTACTCAGGGTCCCAAGAAAAAAAAATCAAACAAACAAAAAAACAAGAATAAGCCAAACCACAAGACATTAAATATAAGAAACAATAGACATCAGGGACAGAAGTTGATGAGATGGAAACTGGAAGAATAATTCATAGAAAATCAAAGAGCTGGTTTTTCAAATGTGTAATATTGACAACGCCTTAGTCAAACAAAGAAAAATAGAAAGAAAGAAGGAAAAGAAAGAGAGAGAGAGAAAGAAAGACAGACAGGCCTGGATTAATAAAATTAAAGTTGAAAAGTAGAAGGTCACTACAGATTTCAATGAAATAGAATGACTAGGGATTAATTTGGAAACTCATGTTCCCAAAACTAGAAAATCTGGAAAAAAAATCAATAATTAATTATTATTTTCTTTCTTTCTTTTTTGTTTGTTTGTGTGATGAGAGATAGTTTCTCTGTGTAGTCCTGGCTGTCCTGAAACTTGGTCTGTAGACCAGGCTGGCCTTAAACTCAGAGATCCACCTGCCTCTGACTTCTGAGTGCTGGGATTAAAGGTTTGTGCTACCACCAACCAGTAACAACTCGATATATTTCTAGACACAAGTGATCTACTAAAATCAAATCAAAAGATTCCTTGGAGCTGGAGTTACAGACAGTTGTGATCCCCCTTGAACCAGGGTCCTCTGGTTCAGTACCCTGGCCAGTACTCTTAACTGCCGAACCATCTCTTTAGCCCTAAGCTACCTCTCTTAGTGAAACCCATCTCCAGGTTTTAAAGGGAAGGCTCTCTTTCCCTTTAAGACCCTATTTCATGTTGTCTCTAATATTATGTATGGTTCCTTTGAAATGTTCACCTATCTCAAGGGCTTGATCATGGTGACTGTGGTCTTCCCTTTATAAAACTCACTCCTTTCATGAGCCGACCAACCTGTTAGGGTCTCTCTTCCTCTCTAACTCTTGATGGCCACCTGTAGATTATGTATTCATTTTAATATCTTAAATATTCCACTCCCATCTCTGCATGGCTTCTGGTGGGGAGTCTGATGAAATTGTTGTCTTTGTCCCTCTGTATTAGATTCTGTTGTGTCGCTGTGACCAAAACACCCAACAGAAGCAACCTAAAAGGAAAGTGTTATTTTGGTCCACAGTTTCAGGCTGTTCTGGCAAGAAGGCTTGAGGAAGAAGCCCAGTTCTTGGTGGTGGGAGTGTACAATGGAGGCTTTTCCCATCAAGCCAGACTAGGAAGCAGAGAGCCAGGCTAGACCCAGAGCCCAGGCTAGAGTCTTCAAAGCTCTGTCCCTGAAGGCATTTTTCCTTCAGTGAGGTACCACTTCCTAATAGATTCATAGCTTCCCAAAGATGTGCCACCAGCTGGAGTCCAAGAATTCAAAACCTGAACCTGTGGGGGACATTTCAGATTCAAATCATAATATTTTCTGTTCATCTATTATGCCCCCACTGACTTATTTTAATATTATCTCTCCCTCCCTTTCTCCACCTCTCTCTCTGTCTCTGTCTCTCTCTGTCTCTCTCCCTGTGTCTCTCTGTTTCTCTCTCTCTCTCACTCACACACAGAAAGACATACATACAACTTGAATATATGACTGCAGGGTGTATTCAGACATTGCCTCAAATTATTTATCAAATATTTCTTCTATTCCATTCTTTTTTTCCTACTGGTGTTCTCACTACATGTCTCTACCTGTTCCATTAGTTCTTGGGACATGTTATTAACATATAAGATTGTAGCTAGAGTTTTCCTGCCTGGCCCACAGTCAGGACAAATCTCTCTCACCCACCAGTCCCACAGCCGCTCAGACCCGACCAAGTAAACACGGAGACTTATATTGCTTACAAACTGTATGGCCATACCAGGCTTCTTGCTAACTTCTCTTACAGCTTAAATGAATCCATTTCTATTAATCTATACCTTGCCACATGGCTTGTGGCTTACCGGCATCTTCACATGCTGTTTCTCATCGTGGCAGCTGGCAGTGTCTCTCTCTCAGCCTTCCACTTCCCAGCTTTATTTTCCTCCTTGTCCCACCTATACTTCCTGCCTAGCCAACAGCCAGTCAGTGTTTTATTGACCAATCAGCAACACATTTGCCATACAGAACATCCCACAGCACTTCCCCTATTTTTTTTTTCAAAGAGGAAGGTTTTAACCTTAACAAAGTAAAATTACATATAATTTGGGAATTTGGGCGTAGCTTCTCTTACTTCCTGCTGGAGGGGGGAGCTGTATCTTATGGGGACACAAAGAAAATCTTAGGATTATGGAGTAGTCTATGAGGCTGTATTGTCTGAGCCAGTTGCCTTCAAACCATTCTGGATGTTGGATCATCTGGGCCATGGTGTCATCGGAGACCTTTCAGGGGGTCTTGGCTGGTCAAACCTGATGTATCTTAATCTGGAACAAATCCATAGCCTCTGGCTTTCTATGGGAACAAAAGCAGAGACTCTTTTCCCAAGCAACGTATCTTTATATCCAAATTTTGAAGTCAAGGTACCTTTAAAATATACATTTTGGCATAACTCAACAGCTTTTACAATCAAATGTTTTTCTGCAGTTAAAAATCCCAAAGACAACACAATCCAGATTCTCTGTGTAATATTCATCTTTACGTGGCTTATTTTTTATATTAATTTTACTGTCTCTTTAAAGACTTTATTTTTTAAAACTATGTATTTGTTTATATAACTGTATATATCACCTTTTTTGTCTCTTTCAAGCCTATGTATTTTTTACACACATTGTAAACTACTACATCTGAATCTGTCTTATTGTGAATATATTGCTTTAAACTGCAGCAGCTGTGGCTGCTGGCTCCGCCCACCTCAGCTTCCCAACATGGCTAGGTTTACCACCAGGTCTGGGAGCTATCGTGGGTCTATGCTTTTATCCAAGCAGTATGTAGCCCAGAAACCTCTTTTTTTTTGTTTTGTACTAGCAAAGTCTAAATCCACCATGCAGCTTAATGTGCCACTTGCAGAGGCCTCATTCCCACCATACGGCAGGTCGAGTGCACACGCCAGGAACCCACAAGTAGCTCAAACCGGCAGCTGCCGCTCATTTGAGAGAGACAATTAGGAACTGTTTTTAGCTCCGTTTTAGAATCTTTTCTCAGGTTTTAGGTGGAAACTCTTGCCACCACGTTGGATGCCATTTGTAGCTAGAGTTTTCCTGCCTGGCCCACAGTCAGGACAAATCTCTCTCACCTGCCAGTCCCACAGCCGCTCAGACCCGACCATGTAAACACAGAGACTTATATTGCTTACAAACTGTATGGCCGTGGCAGACTTCTTGCTAACTGTTCTTACAGCTTAAATTAATCCATTTCTATTAATCTATACCTTGCCACATGGCTCGTGGCTTACCGGCATCTTCACATGCTGTTTCTCATCGTGGCAGCTGGCAGTGTCTCTCTGCCTCAGCCTTCCACTTCCCAGCTTTATTCTCCTCCTTGTCCCGCCAATACTTCCTCCCTAGCCAATGGCCAATTAGTGTTTTATTGACCAATAAGCAACACATTTGCCATACAGAACATCCCACAGCATAAGATCTTTCTGGTGTTCTAATAAAAAGCCAAAGAAATTTGGGAGCCCCTCCAGTTTAGTAGGGTTCAATACCTAAACTTTCTATTTTTGTGATGCACGTATTATGCCTACCCATCCATCTTCCCAGCTGTAGTTTACCACATAGTCCTTGGAGACGTGGGGAGCCCAAAACAGCTTGACCACATAGCTGCCATGACAGGCTTAGAGGCCCAGACACAGCTTCTGTGACTGGCTTACTGGCACGCAACACCCAGACCCAGGAAAAGCCATAAGCTGACCCCACCCAGGAAGGGCCTGCATCTAAGGGAAAGTACTTGACATCCCAAACATTCCAACTATTAGAAAGGGTTAAATAAGATGCCCAGATGTCCCTGAGTCTAGCACACATCTATTTTCTGTTTTACAGATACCCCTAGACAAATGTCAGCCAATGAGGGTCGTGAACCCTGGAAATCCCCTCACCCCAACCTCTGCTATGATAAAAACTCTACCCTGCTTGGTCTCAGGGTCTCTGCTCTCACCACTGTGTCAGACAGACAGAGAGACCAAGCTTGGAGCTTGAAATAAAGGCTCTTTGCTTTTACATATGGCATTCAGTCTCTGTGATGGTCTTTTGGGGGGTCCCTGCAATCTGGGTATAACAGGAGACATCTCATTCCCCTGTTACCAGCAGGTATCTGAGTGAATGTGTAAGTAGATATGGAGTCTTCGCCGCTTTTTTTCCCTCCAGTTTGTTTTTATTTTCTTTTTATTTATTTATTTATTTATTATATATACAGTGTTCTGCCCTCATGTATGCCTGGAGGCCAGAAGAGGGCACCAAATCTCATTACAGATGGCTGTGAGCCACCATGTGGATGCTGGGAATTGAACTCAGGACCTTTGGAAGAACAGACAGTGCTCTTAACCCCTGAGCCACCTCTCCAGCCCGAGTCTTCTCCTCTTGTGGCTCCTCCTTCTCTGGGTTTTTGTGCCTGTTTCTAGCCACTGGGGCTTACCAGTTTTGTCTTTTTTTTTTTTTTAAAGAATACCAGACCTTTATAGTTATAACCTCTGTTGCCAGTCATTATTGTTACAGAAAGAACACTCAGACACAGTTTATAGCCAACTGAAAGTCTTTATTACAGTCGGCTGGCATTTGAGACCCAAGTGTAGCACCAAGTGTTTAGAGGTAATGTAAGAGGCCTTTAAAGGCAGAAACCACATCTTGTTATCTCACTCAGAAGCTGCAGGGGGAGGCTTGTCACAAGCAAGCAGTTTAACAGAAGCCAAGATAAGCAGTAAGCTGGAGGGGGAGGTTTACACAAGCAGGCAGTTTAACAGAAACCAGGATAAGTTTCCTGGAGCATCTTGACCTCAGGTTCCCTGAATAGAGTTGGGCAGTTTTCCATGAGGCTTTCCATCAGAGATCAAATTCTATTCAAACCTAAAATGGCCTCAGCAAGAACACAAGATGGAGGAGCCTCTGCACTGTCTTGCCCTGTCATAACTATAATCATCACCCCAAAAGTCTGATACCTCAAACCAGCAATCTTGGCTTTTCTGCTAGAATTTTAGTTGACAGGCATACAGATTAGGGAATACCTTTAGGTAAAACGTGTATAAACATTAATCTTACACACTGCAAATCCCTTCTATCAAGTGACATGCCCTTTCCCATTCTGTCTGCTGTTGGTCACTTTATAGGACCTTCAAATAGTTCTCTTTAAGCTTCTCTGGAACCTGAACTTAGGAAGCCATCTCTTGAAATCTTTGTTGTGAGGAGCAGTATAGACACTGCCATGTATCTCCCTTGGTCACTAGGAGATGCAGTGTCATTTGCCTGCTGTCCATCTTGAAGGAATCATTAGTATTTTCCTCCTGAGACTGGACAGAAAGGTAAGCCATAATTTTCTATTTTAAACATTTGTATTTGATTTAGAATTTTCTACAAACGAGACAAAAATTCGCCCGTACTTCATTCTGGCCCATTTCCTCAGGTTAGAAGAAGATTAGGAGGTACACGCTTCTTATTTCTACCTCTGTTCCCAGAGGTGATAGCTGAGGTAGAAACTCTGCCAGCTAGCTCTTCGGTGGCCTTTTGTGATAACAATAGCAGGTGTTGGCATCAGTAAGCTAGAAAGAAGTGACTCACTTCTGCTCATCATTCCCCCATGAGACACCACGAGAAGTCATAACAATCATGCGCCCCTGTGTTGGAACGCCCAAGCCTCTGCTGTTGCATGTGGGCAGGGCACAGCAGTGGGCGGCTGTCTCCTATTCTGAGGTCTCTTGGAGGTGGGGTTGGATTCAGAGTTACACAGTCACAGCACCTGTGCCATTTCTGAGTGTGAGTGGGCTTCTAGCATGGGGTGTGTGGGGAGGTAATTTGCTCTTTCTGCCCCCTTGATCTGCTCTGAGTCAGAGAGACTCCTGACATTAGCCCAGCTATGTACACAGCCTAATTGCCAGGGTTCCCAGTCTACATTGTCCTTTTCAGATGGCTAAGCAGCAGTGTTCTGTGCCTGAAGGCTTGGAATCCATGTGTCAGGTGGGATTTCTTCTGCATACGCCACTGAGAAAGAAACACAATGATAAAAGCAACGCTGCTTTTAAAATATTTGTTTACACAATGCAAAGATTGGGCTCTTGAGAATGTGGAGATGTAATATCTAAGTTTGCCAGGGGCAAACCTTGTGTTGTGTTCATTTGGCCTCTAGATGGCGATGCTCTCAGATGGTAAGGTGTTCATGTCCTGCTGGAAAGAATGCTGTGGCTTACTGTTAGGATGGAAAAATGACTGTCCCCACTTTTTTAGTTCCTATTTTCTCTTCCTCATCTAATTACTCCTCCTGGTTTGGCATTATTGGACCATATTTTCTGTCTACTCATTGACTTGCCCCCTGTCCATCACTAAGCATCAGCCTCCACTGGCTCCAAGTGGTCTTTCCCCACTCTCTGCTGAAACTCTTACACAGTAGCTTTCCTTTCTATCTTTCCTGCCCTGATAGGGAAGATAAATCTATTCATCCATTGGACAGATGTTTACTGAATCTGTAAGCACTGTGTCACAGGGATGGAGGATCACTGATATCCAGAAACCTGAGTTGTGCACATGAATTGTTCTGGGAAGCATCATAGCTCACCCAGTACAAAATGGCAATGTGATAAGTGCTTTGATGTGGACCCAATGGATACTAAAAGGACATGTAGAAACACCTAACACAGATATGTGAGAATCAAATAAGGCTTCCAGGAGAAATCAAAGCCTGAGGGTATTTGCAAGGAGAGAGGGTTCAAATGAAAGGAGCAGCCTCCATCATTCCTATGACTGACACCTGCCCAGGAGAGACTCCAAAGTAGTTTTTTTTTTCACTCTTTTGGGGGCCCACCACCCAGCTCACAAATAAATACTCGGAGACTTATTCTTACTTATGAATGCCAGGCTTAGCTTGGCTTGTTTCTAGCCAGGTTTTCTAACTTAAATTATCCCATTTCTCTTTAACTACATTTTGCCTCTGGGCTTTTACCTTTCTTTATTCTATATATCTTTCTTTCCTTCTTACTCTGTGGCTGGCTGGGTGGCTGGCCCCTGGCGTCCTCTTCTCCTCTTTTTCTCTCTCCTTCTCTCAAGCCTGTATTTCTCCTCCTGTTTATTCTCTCTATAGGCCCCACCTATCCTTTCTCCTGCCTAGGTATTGGCCATTCAGCTCTGTATTAGACCAATCAGGTGTTTTAGACAGGCAAAGTAATAAAGCTTTACAGAGTTAAACAAATGCAACATAAAAGAATGCAACACATCTTTGCATCATTCAACAAATGTTCCCCAGCATAAACACACGTAACACATCTTTAACTAATATTCTACAACACTCCAACTCTGTCCCATCCCACCCTTTTCACTTGAGAGAACATACAGAATGTAAAGTGAGCAAACTACCTGAAGAAATAGGAATCTTCTCTAACCTAAAAAGTAATAAATTATTTACGTATTTTCTTTTAATGAAGAGTCCATCTCACCCATGGAAATACACTCCCCAAAGGATTTTATATACCAATTATAATGCATTATACACAGTAATAGATAACACAGGAACAGTCAATCACACATGCACAACCCTAAAGATGATCACTACTAAAAGAGGGGATACACCTTTTACTCTGTGTGTGTGCACGTGTGTGTGCATGAGTGTGTGATGCAGGTCATGAAACTATGAGGGGACCATGAAAAGGGAAGACAACTTCA
Source organism: Peromyscus eremicus (assembly GCF_949786415.1). NCBI lineage: Eukaryota > Metazoa > Chordata > Mammalia > Rodentia > Cricetidae > Peromyscus > Peromyscus eremicus. The sequence goes on along the minus strand of NC_081435.1, from coordinate 61,685,336 downwards.
GAGAAGGAAGCAGAGCAAGAGAGGGTGATAGAGTACCTGTCACCTGAGAGGAAAAAGGAGGACTATTTGGGGGAGGAAGGGTGCTATCAAGAGTGGCGGGATGAATGGGGGAGAGCAGTGAGGAAAAGCAAAGAATAAAAACAAAACGTAATTGTGTGTGTGTGTGTGTGTGTGTGTGTGTGTGTGTGTCTGAAAATACCATAATGAAATCCATTGCTTTGTATGCTAACTTTAAAAATAAATAAAATCACACACACACACACACACACACACACACACACACACACACACACACACACAGTTTACAAAAGGAATCTTATGAAGTACCACTGGCACTTAAAATTTAATAGACTATGAAGATCTTCCCATGCCAGTCAATGCTCTTCCGCAATACATTTAAGCAGCCATGCTTCTCACACAACACATTTACCAAATGATTTCCATGCTGTCAGACCCTCTGGGAACTTACAAATGTGAATTACAGAGTCTTAGAAAGGTCTGGAAGCTATGCAGCCAAGTCTTACTGGCTTTTGAACTTTGTGGCTGGTAATTTTGTCTTATTTTTCAGTACAAGTCTTGCCATATAATATTGGCTGGCCTTGAACTCAAAATCCTTATGCCCCAGTCTTCTGTGTGCTTAGATTATGGCCAATATCATCTTAAGTTAAATGTGAGACCTGGTCATCATTCTTCCTTTAGATGATAAAATAAAAGAGGTGTTCTTATATATTTGAAAGAAATTCAATTGTTAAATCATGGGAAAGCATTATAAAATTTTATAAAGCTAGTTAACATTTTCAATGTACACTTCTATGATAACTTTATCATTTGATGGCATTACTTTCTTTTTTTTTTTTTTGGCTTTTTTTGTTTTTTGTTTTTTAAGATTTCTTTACTTACTATTTATACACATGCCAGAAGAGGGCACCAAATCTCATTATAGATGGTTGTGAGTCACCATGTGGTTGCTGGGAATTGAACTAAGGACCTTTGGAAGGGCAGCCAATGCTCTTAACCTCTGAGCCATCTCTCCAGCCCTTGATGACATTTCTTTACCAAACTTAGAGAAGTAATATTAAGGAGCTATGGATTTTATATTTAATTAAAAACACAATGTTAATATTAATGTATTAACTTAATGTTTAATTTAAAATGTTTTCTTAATTTCTTTTTTACCTTTAGAAGTATAATAGTTTAATTAAATGGAAATGGCTTTTATGATTTATACAGATGCCAGTTTAGGACAGGTGGCTGTGCTGAGCTCTTTCTGACTCCTAGCAAGACTGCTATCCTTCATAACCATGCTGTTGCTCACCACAGGAAACCTGAAGTGTAATTGTTCTACAGTACAGTGACACTGTGGCACTCCCTGACTGCTTCTGCAGAACCCAGCCCCATGCAGGCAGCCAGTAGAATGCTTCTGCACAGAAAGCTCTGTTTACTGCCCTGCCCTCTAACTGTCCCACACTAATTTACACAAGTTCCTTACTCCCTCTCCCTGGCTTTCATGGTCCCTGTCACGTCATCGCCATCCTGCACAAACATTCTGGTGGCCCATATGGAAATTTCACCTCTCTCCTGCCATTTCTCTTGACTTGGGATCCTCTGTGAACTCTGTAGAGGAAATGACGGTGTCTACACAGTTATTTGCTGGGAGTGCCTGGAGATCACCTTACTCCTGTGTACATTTGCTACTCCCTAAGGTGTAACGAATTCCATCCAGACCTTTCTCTCTACATTGGGACCCTTTGAGGACTGATGTAGCTGGAGTTTTCTCTCCAGGTCCCGCCAAGCCCTGGCAGTCTGACAGCCCACTTATAAAACAAACACACAGATGCTTATTTATATTATTTACAAACTGTATGGCCGTGGCAGGCTTCTTGTTATCTACTTCTTCTATCTTAAATTAACCCACTTCTATTAATCTATACTTTGCCATGTGGCTCGTGGCTTACCGGTACCTTACATCTCCCTTGTCATGGCGGTGACTGGCAGTGTCTCTCTGTCTCAGCCTTCCACTTCCCAGAATTCTCTTCTCTGCTTGTCCTGCCTATACTTCCTGCCTGGCTACTGGCCAATCAGTGTTTTATTAATAACCAATCAGAGCAACACATTTGACATGCAGAACATCCCACAGCAGACTGAAGCTTGGAGACAAGCAGTAGTTGCCAGTCTGAAGGCTTCCTGTTCTTGTGGACAACTCCCTTGGAGTGAGAAACCCCCCCTCTTTACAGACTTTTTAGAAGGCCAGCTCTCCTCCCCAGCTTGCTGCTGCTGTCCTATACGGCAATTGTAATCATGTTTCTTAGAAAACTCAGGGGAAAGTCATCTCCTTCCCCATTAAATTATTTAAGGCATTTTAAACTACATTCTTGACAAATTGCTAGCAACCATTAGAGTGAACATGAACTGGATTATTTGTGGCCTCATCATTCCTATTCTTGTTTAGAACATAAGAAATTAATCTAAATTTACTGCATGGAATACAGGCTTGTTGCCTTAGAATGTTGAAGCTGTTTAAAAACATGTCACCCCTAGAAATTTTGATACGTATCTGTGTGTATGGGTACAGGTACACATGTATCTGCAGGTGCAACATATATGTCCATATGTGTGGAGGCCAGAGGTCAACCTTCAATGTTGTTCCTCAGAAGGCATCCATCTTGTTTTTGAGACAGTATCTCTCATTGGTTGACCTGAATCTCATCAATTAGGCTAAGCTGGCTGGCCGGTAAGTACCAGAGACATGCCAGTCTCTGCTTGCCCAGCACTAGGATTACAGGTGTTTACCACCACTCCCAGCCTTTTTATGTATGTTCTGGGGCTTAAACTCAGGGCCTAATGTTTGAGTGGAACGCAGTTTAGGGTCAATCCATCTCCTCAGCTGTGGTATTTTTTACATTAAAAATTCAAGGTTCTATTTAATAGTAGAGTGTTTTAAATTACCTTTTGCTATGGTTGGGAGTTTTATGCTCTGGATACTTAAACCAATGTAATAAATAGTATTAAGAGATGATATATCTTTAAAAGATGGAGCCTAGTGGAGGGAGATCAGGCCATAGGGCTCAATTCTCTGAGGGTATTAATGGAGTTCTTGAAGGCCCAGGTTCATCCACAAGAGAACAAGTTATAAAGTGTTTGCCTCATACATATGTCTCATTTCCTTTCTGCTTCTCTGCAAATAAAGAGATGTGACCAGGGAACTTTCTTTAGAATGTAGGGTTGTTCTAATTATCAGACTCCTCCTCAGCCAAATAAACTCTACTTTTTATCAGCTTCAGGTGTTTTGTTACAGCAACACAAAAGGTACGCCTAGTGTTTCTTTCATCTTAGCCAGCTATTTATAGTGATATTATTGACAACATGAATTTGTGAGCCTTGGAGAACTCTCTGGTGATTTGTGGAATCACCTTGAAATTTTAATGACCCCAATGAATATCATCTTGTTGATGTTCATGTCCATCTAATAGGGAATTTCTTAATCTCTGGTACTTTGATAACTGATATAATTTATACTGCCTTGGAGATATTAGTAGCTCCTTCATTGTTATCACAGAATCTTACTTGGAAGTACCCTTTAGAGGGCTATGTGCACACATACTTAACTGTCCTAGTCAGGGCAACCACTGCTGCAGGGAAACACCCTGACCAAAGCAACTTGAGGAAAGGGTTTATTTGGCTTACATGTCCACATAACTGTTCATCATTAGAAGAAGTCAGGGCAGGAACTCAAACAGGGCAGGAACCTGGATGCAGGAACTGATGCAGAGACCATGGAGGGGTGCTGCTTACTGGCTTGCTTCCCATGGATTGCTCAGCCTGCTTTCTTACAGAACACAGGACCAGCTGTTCAGGGATGTCCCAACCCATAATAGGCTGAGCCCTTCCCCATCAATCACTAATTAAGAAAATTAATTAGTGTCCTACAGGCAGATCTTGTCAAGGCATTTTTCTCAATTGAGACTCCCTCCTCTCAGATGACTCAGACTCTAGCTTATGTCAAGTTGACATAAAACTATCCAGCACATTGACCTTGAAGAAAAGGTTAAGCCTGTCTTAGTTCCATTTGGGCGGACAGTTGTTCTTGCCAGAGTTAACAGTACTGTTTGGGCAGTGCAGCCAGCTGGGAGCACATCAGTCCCCCCATGGGCCCTCTGCTTTCTTCTTGCTTTGTTCTCCAGGGCTCCTCACTCTGCCTCTCACTTCTGATCATTCTGAGCAACACGTGTGAGTTTGGAAATTAGCTTGGAGGTTGTCCTCATCTCCTGAAAGCTGGGCTGGTCACCAGTGACCTAAGGTCGCAGAAAACACCTTCCTGATTCTTCCTGCACTGCTGTTAGTGCTCTGACAGGCCATAGGCCAGAGAGCAGGTGGCAGAGGAACCATGGTAGGGGATGAATGGGATGGGAGGCAGGATCACATGTGTCTTAGGGTTTTATTGCTGTGAAGAGACACTATGACCACAGTAACTCTTATAAAGGAAAAACATTTAATAAGGAGACTTATCGTTTCAGAGATTTAGTCCATTATCATCACGGTGGGACATGGTGGTATGCAAGCAGACGTGGTACTGGAGCTGAAAACCTACATCTTGATCGGCAGGCAACAGGAAATGAACTAAAATACTGGACATGGCTTGAGCATATATGAGACCTCAAAGCCTGCCTCCACAGTGACACACTTCCTCCAACAAAGCCACATCTCCCGTAGTGCCACTCTCTTTGTGGGTCATTTTCTTTTAAACCACCACATTCCAGTCCCTGGCCACCAAAGACTTGTAGCCATATCATAATGAAAAAATACATTCAGTCTAACTTCAAAAGTACTGATAGTCTATAATAGTTTCAAGCTTATTTAAAAGTCTAAAGTTCAAAGTCTCTTCTGAGATTTATGTAGTCTCCTAACTGTAATCTCCTGTAAAATCAAAATCTAAAAGCAGATCACATACTTTCAAAATACAATGGTAACAGATAATTTTGGTACCCTGATAGTGGGTTTCTGTGCTGACACAATAAGTCAGATCAAGCCGAATTAAAAATACCAGGTTTAATGAGCCAAGCACTCTTGGGTGACCTTTCCAGCTCTCCAGAGGTGAGGCAGGGGAGGGGAGGAGGAGAAATCACATGGTGGGTCTAGAGATGGGGATTGCTTAAATACTCTATAGGTGTGGTCTTGAGCTTTGGGGGAGGGTTCTGGACTTTTGGGGGTCTTTCTGAGATGGGCAGGGTTTAGAATAGGGAGAAGTAGGGCTGAGGTGGAGTTTCCAGCTGAACATCCTGACCTTCTTGGATATATGGGTGCTGGTTCAAGTCTGGCTACTTCCTGTTGGCATGGGACAATGTGGTGAGGGGGAATTGGGAGTCCATGGGCTCATGCTTAGTGGGAGGTATGGATGGAAAGGCATCTGGTTAACTGCCATGACCTCAGGAATCTGTTTCGTGAGGAAGCAGAGAAGGCAAGTTGCTGGGAGAAAAAAATAGATTGTTATTTTTAATAATAGCCTGGCCCTGTGAACATGGGTAGCTATGAGAAGAGTGAAGACTGCCAGAAAGAATGGAATGGAGATGTGCCCTGGTTGTATAAAAGAGGCAAGGGTGAATGAGACAGACACAAGAGCAGATATGGGACATTTTGAAAAACTGGAGGGTAGAGGGTCCCAGTTTCTGGACAGACCATTTATCCTGGATAGGTGCTCACTTGAGCCTGGAGAGGTGGTACCAGCACTGATGTCCCAGAAGCTTGGGGGATGGCATGTCAAATCAAGGGATGATGTGTTCCAGGAGGACCTGAGTCACCACATCTGTTGTTTCCCTGGAGACGGGAAATGCCTCCATCCATCCTGTAAAGGTGTCAACAAGAGTTAGGAGATGGTGGAGCTTTCAGTGAGTGGGCATGTGGGTGAAGTCAACCTGACAGTCCTCGCCCAGTTGGTGTCCTAAGAGTTGGTGCAAAGACTGGTGTATCTGGAGGGGCCCCCTGTGGGTTGGCCTTGGCACACATCTGGCAGGAGGACCTGCAAAATATGGGCTTGAAGTGGGTGGGACCAAGGAGGGGCTCTAGAGACTGATATTAGTTTTCACCAAGAACATGTAGGTGTCCGTAAAACAGCTAGAACAGATTTACAACTTGGTGTCACAGCAAAGGCTATGGCTTTGGGTTAAAAGGCATGAACGTTTTCCTATAAAGGCATGAACACTCTTCCTAGGGCCTGGTTTTAGCCTGATAAAACACAGGCTTTAACTCTATACTTAAAGACAACCAGAGGACATTTACTGAATGAAAGAGGTTGAACAAGTGAAGGAGGAGGAGGAGACTGAGGAGAGGAGGGAGGAGGAGGAACAGAGTTGAACATGTACACAGGCTTCCATTTCACTTTCAATGCTAAACTGTTCCAGAATGGGGAGTCGGCAAGAATGAGCAGCCATGGATTGTTGGATTGTTACCACACCATGCTTTTCAGCAACACTTCAGCAGAGTTTTGTTACATGTGGCTGGACAACATGGTGAAAAAGCTTCTATGCAGTCCTGTTAGTGTCATAAAGAACCTAAAAGCTGGGGCCAGTAAAATTCACAGAAATTTAAGAACTTCTGAAAATTGTAGCCAGTGCTCTATCCGTTTATCAAAACTCCATTTATCAATGCTAAAACTCTGAAGCCTGTTTATCCTTTACTGTCAAGCCTGTGAACAAGCAAACCTTCTGTATTTTTTTTCATTTTTTCTTTATTAAGAATTTTTCTACTCACTCCACATGCTATCCACAGACCCCCCCAAACCTTCTGTATTTTAACAAGATATTTAACTAATGAACTGAGCTTTCAAGGTGGTTGTAGCCTTGGGGAGTCTGGAGGACAGCTGTTAAGCTGGTAAATCTATCAGTACCTTGTCATCAAATACCATCAGCTCTGAGAAGGATACATTTTACCTGAGTAAGCAGAAGTGACAGGAACTTACTAGTTACCTAGGCAGCTACTCCAGGTTCCTTAGTGGTCATTGGGGACAGAGGTCCCAAGGCAATATCAGTCTTCAGCTGCCAGGCCCAGAAGATCTGACAGACTTTTCTGTGGAGTAAGAATTTGGGTAGACCAGCTTACCTTGACTTAGCAAAGTGGGGCAATCAGTTTCCCAGTGTCCTGTTTGTCCACAGTCTGGACAGGGTCTTAGCAGCAGTTAAGGTGCAAGGCAGTTTTTCTGCTCTGTGGCTGGCTTTGGTACATTTAAAGCAAGCTCCAGGTGGAAGTTCTTCTGTGGCCATCCATCTTCCTTGGAGGAAATATGGGATGTTGCCAGGAGCTGGCATGTCTCTATCATGAGAAGCTTTTTTATTACGTGCCATGTTCTCAGATCTCTGAATCATTTGAGGATCAAGGGGTCATTATCTGTTAAGTATAAGCAGTTTAGTATCTCTAGAAGGCCAATCCCAGTTTTAACGGAGTAAACAATTTAATGTTTCTAAAATCAATGCCAAAGAGATTACTCTTATGTTACAAAATCTGGCTGCCAGCAAGATACATCCCTGTACGTGGATGTATGGAGGTGCAGCTTTAATACCTCAGTAAACCAGCATTGTTTTAAATCCTAACTTTCATAAAACTTGTTTTTAGGACAGGACAGGAATTATCACACAGAAAATCCTATTCCAAAACATCTTGGAGACCTACTGTCTTCTTTGTAGGCTCACTCCATGTGGTCACCTTTATTAAAGATGGTGGTGAAGTCACATGACCTCCCTTTTCTCCATCCTTCCTCAAAATAGTGGCTGCCCACGTGGCTACACTTAATTAAGGTGGTGGCAGACCACGTGTTGTTTTCCAGAGCAGTTCCAATTTGGAGTTACAAGTTAACATTTTTTTTAAATAAGGTAGAACAGTATAAAACAACTTCCGCTGTCATTTCATCAGATTCAATGGCCAGAAATCCCAGAGGCAAATTCTGATCCCAGGCAGCCAGTTGTAATAGCAATGGCTGCCACATAGACCATGTAAACTCAGGCATCCAAGACCGGTTAGAAACAAGCATGCAGTGGCCACATGTATTCACACATCCAACTGAACCTCAAGTAAACATACAGGCACAGATCCATCCATATATACAAAATAGACAGCACTTTTTTTTTTAAACAGCAAGACAAAACTTTCCATGTGAAACCATGTCAGATGAGCAACTTAAAAATCCTGAACTAAGAGTTTACAGTATAGAGCAGCATGTAAGAAACCACAGAAACAAAAGATGTGTTAGGAGTGAGTTATGGTTAAGCGGTGGCGTTCGTGGCTGGCTGCCGCTGTGGCGGCCATGCCGACAGAAGAGAGCGCTGGATGCTGTGGTGGTGGAAGAATCATGAGCCATGGTTACTTTTCTAGAGCTTTATTAGGAGAGAAAGGAGAGAGAGAGAGAGAGAGAGAGAGAGAGAGAGAGAGAGAGAGAGAGAGAGAACAGAGGGGAGAGAATATGGAAGGAAAGAGAGTACGGAAAGAGAGGGAGAGAGACCCATGGAAGGGCACGCCTGCTTTTTAGGCTGGGACGCCATCTCAGGCTGGTGACATAATAAGAACATAATCCTTACAGTGAGGAAGTAGAGCCAGCTACATGGATAACACAGCGGGCTGGAGCTTATGCGGCAGGTCTCCCAGGCTGTTGGGGGAGCACGAGCAGAGACAGACAAAGAGAAGAGATCTGTCACGGGTGGGGCAGGCAGGTAGAATTCCAGCATGGTAGAGTGGAAGAGCAGACAGGAGCAGGCAAAGAGAACAGGTCTGTTGCAGGAGAAATCCCCGCACGGCCAGACCAAATGCCAGGAAAGCCTGGTGAGTGAAGGCAAAGTGGGCACCCTTTGGTGGGTCCTGTCAAGGTATGCCACTAAGAGAACACGTCAGGAAACAGCAGAGTACAAGGTTTATCGGGGAAATGATGGGGAGGGGAGGGCAGTGCAAAGTTCAGGGCCCCAAAACCCTGGATGAAGGAGCTCAAACCATCACATGGCATGAGACCATCCCAATCTGGTTAAATTTTGTATCAGATACCCCAGGGTTGAGTGAGGATTGGGCTTGGACCCGCAGCCACCCCTCTACAAGCCTTTTGCTGGAGACTGAAGTATATAGAACTGCACTCAGTGCTCTAAGCCTATGGCCAGGATTGGTGTTGGGGAGTGCCTCTGTGCAGAACATTGTACAAAGGGCTCCACGGGGCAGGAACTGTCCCTGCTCCGGAAACAGGCTGGGGTTGGTTACCTGGCATTGCAGCAGTCTGGCAGGTGCCCCAGAAGTCTTTGACCACTTCTGGGTCAAAGACTCGGAAGTGATCCTGGACGCTTTATAGGCTTTTTGCCTGGAAATGAGCGACCTACCCAAGCCAAAAGTAGATCCTGTCCAGTGGAAGGCCGGGTAAAAGGAAGAGTGACTTTCCATGTGGTTGAGGGGCCAGTGGGGATGCTCAACTCTACCTGGGCTTAGCACCCAGATGATAGAGGGGTTCTCTGCCGACACGATAAGCCAGATCAAGCCAAGTTAAAAAGACCAGGTTTAATGAGCCAAGCCCTCTCGGGGTGACCTTTCCAGCTCCCTAGAGGTGAAGGGTGGGGGAGGAGAGGAGGAAAAAATCACATGGCAGGTCTAGGGATGAGGGGGTGCTTAAATACCCTGAAGGAGAGGTCTTGAGCTCTGGGGGAGGAGCCCAGACTTTTGAGGAGCAGGTTTGGAATGGGGGAGGAGTGGGGCTGAGGTGGAGCTTCCAACAGAACAAATGGCACAGGATATGCATTACCAATCCAAAACACAGGGCAGAGAGCATAGGGGGGAAATACTGGACCAAAGCAAGACTGAAGACCAGGTGGGCAAACTCCAAACTCTGCATCTCCATGTCTGGTGTCAAAACACTCTTCAGATCTCCAACTCCTTACAGCTTTGCTGACTGTAACACACTTCTTTCTCTTAAGCTGGTCCCCATCTCTGTTAGCAGCTTTCCTTGGCAGATATCCCACGGCTCTGGCATCTTCAACATCTTGAGATCTCCAAGGCAGTCCAAGCTTCACCTTTACAGCTTCACACAATGGCTTCTCTGGGCCTCCATTCAGAGACACCCCTGATCCATGCTTGGCTTCAGTGGCTTTCCTCAGTCACAGAGGCAAATTCCATGATCCCTTTCTTCTATCCTTAACTCTCAAGCCAGAAAGAGCCATGTGGCCAAAGCTGCCAAGTTCTGCTGTTTGCTGGGGCTGGAACACAGTCCTCTTGGCTGTTCTTGAACTTGCTCTGTAGATCAGGCTGGCCTCAAACTCAGAGATCTACCAGAAACTGCTATAGAAAACATGTAGCAACCTAATAAGATACAGAATGGAGGATGGTGGTTTGAGACAGTGTGGTCGGGGAAGACCCCACTAGGGAGAGAGATGTCATTTGACTGAGTAAAATAAGGAGGAAAGTCCTATGAGATCCTAGGATGGCATGGGGGCATATGGAGGTCACAGGGAAGAGCAATTGTGAAGGTCTTTAGAGGTCGGACACTTGGGTGAGACTGAGTCAGGGCCAGGGAATGCTGGACGCCTCAGCAGGGGCAATGAATTTAATTCCAAGCATGATGGAATACCTTTTAAGGGCTTTTGGCAAAAGAATTAACATACCGAGAAGAGCCAGGAACAAAATCTCCTCTCCCGTCTGACTCCCACTTCTGGCTTTACCTTGCAGAACGTTTTCTGGGTATGTGTGTTCCTAGTTGTGACCCCCTTCAGCTGTGTTAGCATCAATGCTGTCTGCTAACAGTGGCGTGTTCTCGTGCCCCTGTGCTTTCTGAACTGTCTGTGGCTCCCTGGCCTGGCAGTACCCAGTCATTGCTCATCCGTTCACCTGCAGAACTACTTACTCACTCTGTGTCTTGCCCAGATGCCAAGGGCCAATTGGGCAAGACAACTAGAGGTTTTTCTGGGTCAGAGTTAGAAAATTCTTTGCTTCTGTATAATAACTCTTGTGTTAAAACTAAATTCCCTCATCTCTCCAATTATAAAAATTTCACAGTACAACAATATATGGAAACGGAAAACAAATTACCCATAATTCTACCCTAGTACAGTCACCCAGAGACAGACATTTTGTCCTCCAGGTTCTAGTCTGTTTACTATCTATCTGCACACCATATATATTGTTCTACTGATTTTTCTTTTTTAATAACATCATTCCATAAATGTTTTTTTCTGATTCTGGAAGATGGCCCAGCAGATGAAGATGGTTGACACCAAAACTGATGACCTTGATTTGATCCCTACGACCCACATGTGGAATGAAAGAGGCAATTCCTGCAAAGTGCCCTCTGACTTCTACATGTGAGCCACATCATATGTGTAAAACATTTAAAAAAATTTATTATAGAAAATTCCTAACATAAAAAGTACAGAGAGAGTGTAATGTGCCCATCACCAAGTTCCAACAATTAATGACAATCTTCATTATCACCACAGACCCTCCTCCAATCAGGCTTATTTTAAGGCAAATTTCTGATGTGTTATTTCAACTATAAATTTTCCTCTATGTTTATCTGAAAACATAGTTTTGAACTGGGGCTATGTCTCTCTCAGGAAGTTGACGGCAGTGTCTGGAGACATTTTTAGTTGCTAGGACTATGTTGGGGGAGGTGTTACTGGCTTCTACAAGGTAGAGACAAGAGATATCACTAAACATCCGATGATGTACAAGACAAACCCCAAGGAAGAGAGCTGAGCTTCAGGAAGACTGCTTTAAAAGACAAAGTTTCTATTAAAAACTTTACTTTGGTATTACGTACATGCAGAAAGCTCACAGACCAGAAGTGAGCATCCGGACAAGATATAGCATGCTGTCACACCCAGAAGACCCTCTGATGTCTCCTCCCAGTCCCCCTCAGCAGAGAGGTGCTTCGCAGTCTGCACACTCCAGAGGAAAGCATGGCCCTTGTCCTTCTCCCAGATTACCAGTGAGGTGTTGGAATATCCTCCGCCAGTAGTGTTTTTTTATGCCTAGGATGGGCCATGTTAGATAGTTATGCTAATGTGATTTATGTAGGAGCTTTGGGGCCTTCTAGAAGGAGCTGGAGATTGACGGCCTCAGAGGGTCAGCCATACCTCTGTATTCAAATACCACATACATCTTGGATACTAAGGGCTGGGGGACTTTGTCATACAGGAAATAAGCACCCTGCTTCCTGACAACCCCAGTGATGAAAGATGATGGATCCTTTTGTCTGGTCTTACCTGGACTCTGCCTTGTGCATACATTCCACTGCTGGTATCAGTCTGTGTCTGTAGCCTTGAATACATCCGCTTCATTGCATTGTAAGTCCTAGTGAGTCACTGGACCTGAGAGAAGCTTTGGGATCCTAAACACATCCATGTTTATTTTTAAGGCATCTGTTTTGAAAACTACTATTCACCCTACTGGAATGATTTCTCTCTCCTCTACCAAACTAATGCCCACTGAGTCATTCAGGTGAGGTCAATCTAATCAACTATGTCCCAAGCCATGGAAACACTAATTTGTCATGTGAAGGATCCCTTTTCCTTGGTCTTACACTCTAATACAGAGGTTTTCAGCCTTCTTAACGCTGTGACCCTTTAACACAATTACTCATGTTGTAGTGACCTCCAACCATAAAATTATTTCATTGCTACTTCATAACTGCAACCTTGCTACTGTTATGAATTAAAATGTAAATATCTGATATGCAGGATATCTGATATGAGCCTCCTGTGGGGTCATGACCCACAGTTTGAGAACCACTGCTCTCATATATTAGACTGTTTTGTCTTTTATATACACACACACACCCTTACACCCTTTCGGCTCTTTTCTGTTTTCCATTGTCTCCCCAAGCCAGATCATGCCACCATCATGTTGAGTTACAGCAACTAGATTCTACTATATCTGAAATTAATAGGTTACCACTCAAGAAAAAAACGTGGTAATCTCTGGTTGGAGCTATAATGTAGAGCCATAAAGAGACCCTCATCCCAAGAAACAGAATGCCTCTGGCACAAAGCAGCCCATCGCCAAGTATGCACCCTCCTGCTCACTGGCAGAGGACACTCAAGCAGCAGTATTATTTACTGTTTGTGACGGTATATCTCTATAGATCCCAGGCTGACCTGGAGCTCGTGATCCTCCTGCCTCAGACTCTAGAGGGTTGAGAGTACAGCTTTTACCCCCTTCCCTAAGCCATGCTTCTGACTAAGACCTGTGTTCTTCAACAGTCTAGGTTTAGCTCCATGAAAGTGGCCTCAAGTTTGCCAATGAAGGCAATGTACCCTCCTATTTGAGGATGAATTTTCCACCCTTTCCACCTCCATCCCCCAGCAACAGGAAAGGGCAAGCATTCTGGTGAACCAGACTGGTCAAAAGGCTAGCTTCTGGTCCCAGTTCAGAAAAGTCTTGGTCCTTCAGATAAACACTGCAGATGCCATCAGGACAGACTCCAGCAGTATTCACACCTCATGGGTGTGACTCTGCTAACCACTCCTGGGTAAGAGGTTTTTGATGTTTCCAGATGGAGAACCTGGAACAGTCTAGGACAGCCTTATCTGTAATTGAACTTTTCTTTGGGTCGCCAGCTCCCAAATAACAACAGAGACATATCATTAGTTATGAATGCTCGGCCTTAGCTTGGGCTTGTCCCACTAGCTCTCATAACTTAACTTAACCCATATTTTTTTTAATTAATCTATGTTCAGGTGGAAGCTCCACCTCAGTCCCCCTCTACCCCCCTCTCTCCAAACCATCTCAGAAAACCTGGCAAACCGTGGCTCCTCCCCTAGAGATACTCAAGGCCACACCTACAGGGTATTTAAACTGCCCCCCAGAGACCAGCCATGTGGTTTTTCAGTCTCTTCTCCTTGTTTCCTCTCTGGGGGCCAAAAAAAAATCATCCAGGAAACCTTTTCATCTACATTCTACCACACAGGTTTTACCTCTCTCTCTCTCTCATTTTGGATGTCTGAGTCATTCCTCATCTCCTTGGGGTGTCCTGTGTACCTCAGATTATCCTCTTCCTGTCTCTGCCCGGAAGTCATGCCTCTCTCCTGCCTAACTATTGGCCGTTCAGCTTTTTATTACACCAATCACAACAATACATCTTCACAATGTACAAATACCCCTCAACACTTATCTCAGTGTGGTTTGAACTTTCTTTACTGCATAAATGACTTCCTTTTGTTAAACTCCCCTCCTACACTGACAGGAAGAATAATTTACAGACTGTTACATGTCTGGGTTTTATGACAGAAAAATGGGCGACTGCTCTGATTCCGTGGGTGGGTGAGGGAGAAAGCCTCTGCAGCCGCTCACCACGGCGCGCCAGCTGGATTCTGGGGGATTCTGGGCTGAACATTTTTGCAATCTAATTAAGATGAGTTACATAAAGGACCATTTGGCCTGGTCTGCCTTTCTTGCAAAGGTACTACAACTTTCTGCCTCCTCGCCTTCAAAATGGAAAGCAGAAAGGAGCAGATTTAAATTAAAAAATAAATTTATTTTAGAGCTTTTACTAGTCAGAATAACAAAAGGTCAAGTGAATAGACATCGTCCATTAACACTTCCTGAAGGGAAAGCTGCCCCCTGGTGTCTTGGATGGTGCCGCCTCTTTCCTGAGGCTTTGTGTTCAGTGGGGCCAAAGGGAGCAGCAGAGTAGGGCCCTGACATTTAAACAGCGTGCAGGTGCGGGATTCCCAGGAACAATGGCTTTCAGGCGGTGTCTTCCGGCTGCTGGAGCAGTACCATGGCAACATCTGCGGGGAAGAGTGTGTGGGCGACGGGGCTGCGCCAGCATCCGAGTTCACGCCATGTCGGCTCCTATGTCTCGCGTGGATCATCCTTGCTTGTGAATCCTCGCGTCCCCCGATGTATTCAGCCGCATATCCTTACTTCAACCATCCCCAAGCAGCTTCTAATTGGCACTTTGAGCGAGAACAAGGAGTGAAACTGAACACATTTATCAGTGAGGGGGACAGGAAAGAGTGCGCACAAGCCCACGCTCCACAAGTGAAGCCAAGAACCGAACCGGTGTTTTAAAAGCCCGAGAGGCCCACAGGCATGCGATTTATGGGGCGGCATCCGGATCAGTAACAGCTCGGGTGGGGCTGGAACGTCCGGAGCATTGGATTCTGTTCCCCAGGTAGAACAAAATCCAGAGGGCTTTTCAGCTTGGTAATTTTGTTTCGGTTGCAGACGATTCAAAGTGACTAAATTTGTTCCCCATTTAGTGGCTTCATTTTGTGCCGTCAACTATGTTCTCAGAATCTTTAAAATATCCCTGCCCTGCTTAGCTGAAAATCAAGGAAGGGGAGAAGCGACAGTTAAGAAGCGGGAGAAATGTCTGGGGCACGCTTCTCTCCGCCAGAGGTTTAGACATCGGCTTTCATTTCGTTCCCGGGTATTGGAGGGAACCAACCAAATGAACACACAAATACAGTAAGAGAGAGAGAGAGGAATAAATAGCACCATGGGTTTTGTTTGTTTGTTTTTGTTTTTGTTTTTTAATGATTTTAATTGAGAGAAGGATTCCTCAGGAAGACCAATTGAGGGGTGTGTGTGTGTGGGGGGGGTGTCTGATAGACTAGAGAGCAGATTCAATAATCTACCTAGAATTACATCTACAGGTGTCCTAAGGATGAATGGGAAAGGGGTCAATGAAATGAGGAGGAGAAGGAGGTATTATTCCCAGGGAAGATGGCAGAGAGGACATGTGCAAAGGCCCTGGGGGCAGAAGGAAGAAGATATAAGGGAAACTTGATGTTAGCCAAAGTGTCGCCCTGGAATTTTAGCGGAGAAGGAAAGAGGGCAGCGTGCAGAGCGTAAGAGCCTGTAGGATATCTGCTCAGACCTAAAGAGGACATCTTACACCCTCCTGCCAAGGCTCAGGGGTCTATGAGGCAGAGAGACCGGAAGAGAGAGGCAATGGGCAGCTTCAAGGAAACAGTGTTTTCTAGACATAACTGGGCAGGTGCACATAAGAACGCATAGTGAGTGTGACAGCATGCACGAGACTCACATGAGCTCAAACCAGACTGTCTCAGCAGAGAGCCAGGGAGGTGGGCATGAGGTCTCACCACTCGCTGAGGAACTATTGGCCTTTGGTAGCTACCAGGAGAAGCAGAGTTGGAGGTTTTCTCTGATGGCACAGCCCCTGCTGGGTTGACCACACTCCAGGGCAGACCCCATTCCTAAGACTGGCTGGGAAATACAAACAGGACTAGAGGGGGAAAAAAAAAGTGGGAAGTTGGGTGGGTAGGGAGGGTGGAGAGGTGGGTATGGGAAGAGTTGGGGGAGGGGTGATACGACCCAAATACATTGTAGGAAATTGTCCAAGAATTAATGGAAGTAGTTTGAAGCTCTCACCCTTTTTTAGTGAAAAAGAATTTATTGAAATATTGGGTCGTTTACAGAACAGCAAGAAGTCATTGGGAAACAAGTCCAGTAGTGACGTGCAGAATAATCCTGTCCAGCTTGTGTATCGACAATGTTGAGGACTGATGTGTGGTACGTGGATGCCAGGCACTGATCATGCAGCAACCCGGAAAAGACTTTGTGCTTAAGAGTTTGTTATATTGATCAAGAAGGTAAGTGGACTGGCCATCACTTTCAATTCTGAAGTGCTCATGGTCAAGGACCAGGGCCAAGTTCCCCGCAGGTAGACCCCTGTGCTGCTCTGGCCTCATCTTTTATTCAGTAAACAGCTCCCCTCGCCTCTGGGAATGAAATGCTGAGTCTAGGCTTTATCCAGGCTGGAATTCCAGGGTTGACACTGACAAACTCATTTCCATTTTGGATTCTCTCATTTGAACCCTCCACAACAGGGCATGGTCCTTATCCTCTCACTGTGGCTGGAAGACAAAGGCAATACTTTCACCAGAGTAAGTCTAGTGTCTGGGATTCTTTGAGTGTGCATAGGCAACAGTTAAGTGGGAGGTTCATGGTAAAAATACCCCAGTCCCAGTCCCAGTCCCAGTCCCAGTCCCAGTCCCAGTCCCAGTCCCAGTCCCACCCCCGCCCCCGCCCCCGCCCCCGCCCCCGCCCCCGCCCCCGCCCCCGCCCCCGCCCCCGCCCCCGCCCCCGCCTCACCCCACCCCACCCCAGCCCTACAGGCATCAGATCTCTTCTTATATCTTTGCTGCTTAATGTGCGTGACACCTGGGAATATTGGCAGCACCTAGGTGCTTGTTAAAAATGCACACACGCTCTTTGACTCTACCCCAGATCTTACTAATTAAGAATTTTAACAAGAATCTCATACTATTCGTGTGCACATTAAAATTTAAGATATACTAACCTGGGTTTGGCATGCTAGTGAATTTATGGCATTAAATATTAAATATCTTAGTGTTAGACCACCCCTAAGACCAGATATCAGTCACCTAATTGAAACCATGACTGAAATCACCTCCGGCTGCTCAGCTAGCACGTAGAATGCAGTGTTCCTGGACTACACAAATGCCAGGAGATTCAGCCTTCTCCCAAATGAAGTAAGTTCCTTTCTCAATCTACTCCGAGTTCCCAAAGTGTTTCGGAATAAAAATGAGCAGTCTCTTGTGCATCCTTTGCTGCGCACATCCCTCCTGGGTTTGCCGTTTACATCCTAGTCAGGAGGTTGAGAATCACCAGAGGGGTGTAGTTAAATCAAGTTCGGAGGAGATGACCTTCAAGCTAAGGACTAAGCAGCTAAAACAAGAAGTGGAGTCGCTCCAGGAAAGCCCAGAAGACGCTGAAAAGGAAGAGCAAGTGGCAAAGAACACTGAGCCGAACAGAGATGAATCACTAGAGGTACAGAGCAGCAGCAACTTGAAGGAAGTGGAGACAGCTCAGAAGCAGGTTCTAGGGGTGCGGGGGACGCTTCTGAGGAGGGGAATCCACCCTATGAGGATGGGCAGTGGTTAGCATGGTAGAAAGGAAGACGGAGGAAGGAGGGGGTGATTCAGAAACATAGTGGAGCTTAGCAATCACATCCTGCTGTTTCTTCTCATAGCTGCTCTCCTGAGGTCAAAATTTTCCCACTCCATTCGCCTCGTATCTTAAGCACACCTCCCTCTTCTCCGAGATGTCCCTCCCATGTTTATTGATTCACGCTGCACACTGCCTAGCTCCATTTTCACTTCCTTCAGCATGCCTAGTGGTTTTGTTAAGTCTTGACTTGTAATTTTTGCTTTTAATTTTAACACCTAATCGTGGCTTAACAGTAAAAAAAAATATGATTTATATAGGAAAACGAATGAAATAAAAAATGAGTGTATCTTGCATCTTTTTTGGTGTGCACATCCGTCCTGAGTCTGTCTTCTGGAGACAGTCCAGTCGCTAGCCTAGAACATGGCTAACTCATAAGGCGAATCAGCTCACTGGGCCTCAACCATGACTTGTGGGGACCCAGAGAGCAAGCTAGGGGTAGCTTCCCCCGGAGGAGAAGGAAGAGTTCCTCCTGCTGTGTTTGGAAGCTTGCAAAGTGCTAGAGCTTGAACATGTTCCCGAGTTCGTGTGTTGGAAATGTAATTCTCAGTGCAACTGGCAGCAGTGTTAAGAGGTGAGAAATTTACTGAGAGGTGGTTTGGCCCTCATGCATGAAGTAATACCATTTTTACAGCAGTGGGGTGAGAGGGCCCAGCAAATATCATAAGAGGTTGCTCTAGGCAAATATCATAGCAGGTTTTTCTGTCAGAGATCAGGCCTCAATTTCAGTTTTCTAGGATTGAGCAAGCAGTTTCTGAAAGAGCCACAAACAAAGGGCAGTTAATCACTGGTGCCCCTGACAACAGGGACAAGGGAGAAAAGATGCACCAAGCCTGGGCCACAGTCAGTACATACTGGGCCAGCCAGCCTCCACAGCAGCTCAAGGACAAGGCCTGCCCCCAGATGGAAAAAGCTGTAGCCCTAATCAGCCCCTGACTAACCCTAGAATGTGCTAATATGAATGCCACTTGCTTAAGCCAATCATATCTAAGATGGCCTAATTGCTCAGGGTCATTGCTATCTTGCCTTTGTGGGGGATGGCCAGACCCAGCATGCTGGAAGCTTTCTCGAGATAATAAACATTCTTGTTGATTGCATACGTGGATGGTAGTTTTTTGTGGGACTTCTCCAGGACCCTAACATGGGGGAGTTACTGAGGGAGTGGGTTCCTGACAGAAGGACGAGTTTGGCTACCTTCCCTTCTTACTCTTACTTTGACACGTGTAAGCAAGACACATCTGCTACATAGGGTGATACACAGGCTTGGATTTCCTGGGCTCCAGAACCATAAGCTACACAAGATCCTGTTCATTGCAGATTGTGTATCCTGTGGTATTCTGTGATAGCAACACAACACAGACCAGCAAATGACTTTGGAGCTTTCCATTTTGCCCAGATCTTCACTGCTTCCTAACTGATGCCCAAATTTTGCCCAACAATGAATGAAGAAAAATGAATGAGATTGTGGATTAACACTGTAGTTCAGGAACTCTGGGAACAAGTTTTGAATTCAGGTTTTGTGTTGTTGTGGCCACATCTGGAGACCCCCAAGAAAGACCACCACAGAGCCAATATCCAATGCAAAACACACAGGAGTTTATTGATAACAAGCAAGCCTGGGATTGGTCCGTGTCCAACACTCTGACTCAGCGAGTGGAGGAGGACGGCCCTGAGTGCTCAGGGTGAGGGGTTTTTAAAGGGAAAAACTGCAAGCAGGGTGATACAAGCCTATGATTGGGTGAGGGTATGTAACCTTTGAATTTATTATTTGGGGATTACAGTTATCATTTTTGGGCAGGCCTGGACAAGTCCCAGGCTTTGTCCTTGAGCTGCCATGGAGGCTGACTGGCCTAGCATGTTCACACCGACGCATGCACATAGCTCTAAGTTGGTGAGGGGTCCCAGACAGTAAACAACCAACTGAACCTTGAGCAGTCAGAGTATGTGCAGAAAGGGAGCTACTACAAGGACTATGTCTTTTGTTCATGGCCCTCCCAGAAACTGCTTGCTCAAGTCTTAGGAAACTGAAATTGAGGCCTGATCTCTGAGAGAAGACTGAGCAGCCTGTTATGGCATCTACTTGGTCCTTTCAGTGTATCTCAGACTTAAAGCCTGAAAAGATGAGTCACTCTAGTGGACGTTACTTCTGAGTGTTTAGGACTTAGAGCTTGTCGTTATAGCTTCCTTAGGCTCTTTGTTGCTCAGTGTCATTAAAAACAACTATCCCAGGAGCTGGGAAGTGACTCAGTGGATAAAATGTTTGCTATTTTGGTTCTCCAGAACCCTTGTGGTGGCCACCTTTATAATCCCAGTATTCAGGATCCTACTAGACAGGAGATCGCTGGGGCAATCTGGCTAGGTCAAAGTAAGGGACAGATCTTGCCTCAACAAATAAGTTGGAATTGTAAGAGCCAGTAGTGATGGATGACTCCCAGGAAAGAGAGTCTTTCAGACAAGGTTGATGCACATATGAATCACTGAGACTTTGACAGCGCACACAAGACTGACACAAATTCAATCCAGACAAACCCTAGCACAAGAAGGGGAAGTAGGCACCAAGTCTCATTCCTAAACAAACAGCTATTTGTAACTGATACTTGCTAGGACAGAGATAATCATTTTTTTGTCCCAATGGAATAGTACCAGACATATTGACCAAACCCCAGAGCAAGCCCCATGCCCAGCAGGGTAGGTGACTAACACGAGACAGATTCCATGTCTTTTTTTTTTTTTTTTTTTTTTTTAGAGCTGAGGATCAAACCCAGGGCCTTGTGCTTGCTAGGCAAGCGCTCTACCGCTGAGCTAAAATCCCCAACCCCAGATTCCATGTTTTTTGTATGTGCTTTCTTTCATTACGACTTGGTAGTTTTTTGTCTTTTTAGTCTTGAACATGAAGTTGAGTGTGTAGGGAGGTGAAGAGGGCCTAGGGGGACCCTGGGAAGGGAAAAGATTATGATCAAACTATATCCTATGAAAATTGTTTAAAATAAAAAATTAGTTAATTAAATGGTGAGTAAACCTGCTGTCAAGCTCCACACGCACGTGTGCACACACGTGCGCGTGCACACACACTCAAACACTCATATACACATGCATGTGTACCACACGCACACAGAAGAAGAAAAGAGAAAAAACCACCACCCCAGGATAGAAGCCTAGCTCAGTGATGGAGTGCTTGCCAATAGAAATAATCAAGTTCAGGCTCACACTATCACCATAAAGGTCTATCCCTCTGGACTACACCTAGAACAACTGATAAATTCACTTTTTCCCCTGCTCGTGTGCTGGAGATTTAATGCAGGGTCTCATGTATATTAGGTGAGTATTGAGTGGTGAGCTATTTTCACAGTCCTAAATTAGCATGTGTGTATGCAGAGAAAGAGAGAGAGTTTTTATCCTTAGGCAAAATGTGAAAATGTGTCTGTTTATAGAAAAAAATTAAAAATAATTTATTAGGGGACTGTGCTGGATAATTTTATGTCGGCTTGACACAAGCTACAGTTATTTGAAAGGAGGGAATCTTAATTGAGAAAACGCCTTCCAAAGTTCTGGCTGTAAGGCATTTTCTTAATTAGTGATTGAGGGGGAGGGCCCAGTCCATGGTGGGTGGTGCCATCCCTGGGTTGGTGGTCCCGGGTTCTATAAGAAAGCAGGCTGAGCAATCCATGATGAGCAAGTCAGTAAACCGCACTCCTCCACGGTTTTTGCATCAGCTCCAGGATCCTGCCCTGTTTGAGTTCCTGTCCTGACTTCCTCTAATGATGAACAGTGATGGAAGTGTAAGCCAAATAAACCCTGTCCTCCCCAACTTGCTTTTGGTCATGGTGTTTCATCCCACCAACAGAAACCCTAACTAAGACAGAAGTTGGTACCAGGATTGCAGGGTTTTGTTATGACAGACCTGACCGTGTTGTGTTAGGGAGGATTGTGAAAGGACTTTGGAATTATGTGCAAGAAAAGCCAGAGTGTTCGATGCTTGGTGAGCTCTTCGGTAGGAGCTTGGAAGAATGTTGAGGGCAATGCAGAGGATGGAAGCCTGGCTTGTGAAGTTTCAGAGGGAAGTTTAAAGACTCTATTGGGGCCATTTGTTACTTTGAATTAAGATCCTGTGGTTCTGGTTAGCTGGAGCTGAAGAATCAGCTATGATTAACAAGCTACCAGAACTACCAACGTGAAACCTTTACATTACTGGGACAATTGATGCTGGTCAGCTGGAGCTGAGAAATTAGCAATGATAAGAAGAGACCAGAATCCATGCGGTGAAATCTTCTGGGAAATCTTCTTCCTGAGAAACACTTCTGAAAAGTGTTTCCAGAGTTGGCCAAGGTTGTACCTTGCACTGTCAGCAGGACTTGGTAACATCTAAGAGTCACCCAGGTGGTATTGGTTTTGAAGGCGTGAAGGGGTCATGGGGAGCAGCTGAGGCTTGGCGCTGTGAGAGGCCATTGGTGAAGGTGAAGCCTCAGTGGCAGTTGAAGGCCCAGGACTGAAGGGGTCATGCAGAGAAGCTGAGGCGTGGCACCATGAAGAGATCCTATGAGAGGCTGTGGGTGAAAGTGCAGTCCAGTTGCAGCAGAAGACCCCAGCACTGTGGAGATGCCAGGACCATGGGATGACCACCAAGAACAGCAGCAGGTGTGGAGTGGAGCCAGCTGGAGCCTAGAAGATGAGCTGTGTGTGCTGCAGAGGGCGGAGCTGGAGAAGTGACCCGAGCCCCTTGGAGGAGTCCAGAAGATGGTGAGTGAATCCCAGACTTGGTCGCTGAGTTATTTACTCTTTGGGGAGCTTGGTTTTGCTTTTATTTGATTGTGACTGTGCCCTGGTTCTTTCCTCTTGAAGTAGGAAGGTATTTCATTTATTTTTGATTTTACAGGAGCCTACAGTGGAGAGATTGTGAATTTTAAAAAATATCGGCTGTTTTAAAGAGACTGAGTTTAAGTATTTGAATTTTTAAAGACTGTGAGACTTTAAAAAATTTGGAAGGTTTATATTGTAGTGTTGATATTAGTGTGTAATCTTGGAACTGAACAAGAAAAGAAAGGTTATGGTTTAATAGTGGTGGGTTTATCTGTCAAGTTGACAAGGAGTGTATTGTGCATATACACACACAGAGGGAGACACACACACACACACACACACACACACACAGATGGAGAGAGACAGACACAGAGACTGAGAGACGGAAACACAGGTTGAGAGACAGAGACACAGAGAAGTTGAGAGACAGAGACACTGAGAGACAAAAAGACAGGGAGGCAGAGACACAGAGATACATGGGGAGAATGAGAACTCGGGATGCTCTGGTCCAGTGCCCATGAAAGCCCCTTTCATTTTTGTTGATACTTTTATAATGTCGTTAGCTAATATGAGCTGTGATGCCTGTTGGAATATCGTGGCAGATGCACAAGATGAACACTTCCCAGACCTCAGAGTTAGGAAGACACATGGATTTGAACTTGGGTTTGCCCTGCATATGGAGGGAGCCTATGGGGTTTCATTAGTTGCCTCTTATTTGTTCTAGGGCAGGAGATGGCAGCAGCCAGATAGTAACCATTTCAGGATTTGTAGATGCTGTGGTCTATCTTTCCATCATTGATTTCAGTTGTGGTGATGAGAGCTGTAAAACAGCAGTGTTTAATGTGTTCGTGAGTGGATGTGGCCACGCTTGAAATAATACATTACTTACAGAAACAGGCGGTGCCTTGTAAAGGACTAAGACAGTAAATTCTGGATTAAGATCCTATGTTTTAATGGTAAGTGCCATTATCTAGAATAGCTACTGACTCTAACTTAAGTACTTAATCTATTGTAAAGCTCCAGGGTCTGGAGAGATGGCTCAGCAGTCCAAAGTGGTTTCTGCTCTTACAGAGGACCCAAGTCAGCTGTAACTCCAGCTCTGGGGGATCACCTGCCCTCTTCTGGCCTTCATGGGGCCTTCACTCAGTTAATGTGTACGCATCATAGATAATTAAAAATAAGCCAGGTGTGGTGGGCACACCTTTAGTTCCATCACTTTGAAGGCAGAAACAGGTGGATCTGTGAGTTTGAAAGCCTGTTCTACATAGCAAGACTTTCTCTAAATAAATTCTTTTAAAATTCCCAGCAAAGCCCTGTATTGTAATTTTAAACTTCTTTTTAAATCTACGTCTTTCAGTAATATAATTTGGGTCAGCATGATATGAGCTGATCTCTGACTACTGAATAAGGAAGAATTGCTCTTGAATGGATGGTTTGATGTATTTCTAAAGGCTCAATGGGCAGGTGACTGCCTAAAAACTGTGGGAGATGAGGCTGTTTGTTCCTAATATGCTTCATCCCACACTCTTAAGGCAGCAAGGGCTGATGGGAATTCTCCAGCTCTAGAGCCTGTCATGCTGGGCTCCTTGGGGATGCTTTAGGAGGAGGATGGGTATGTCTTTTCCCCAGTGAAGAATCAGATAATCCTAGACAATGAGAAGCTTTGACTTGTAGAGCAATCGTCATGTAATTAAATGTTCTTTAGTAAGGGGAACAAGTAAATTGATTCTCTCTCTCTCTCTCTCTCTCTCTCTCTCTCTCTCTCTCTCTCTCGGGGTTGTTTTGAGGTGGGGGTCTCACTCTGCTTCCCTGGTTGGTCTCACTATTGGGGCTCAAATGATTGTCTTATCTCTGCTTTTTGAGTAGCTGGAACCGCAGGCGTGCACCACAATGCCCAGCTGCCTGTAAGGTTTTTGGTCTGTGGGATGGGGAGCCTTTGTTTCCCCTCTTTATTTTGTTTCTATCTTAGGGTTTATAACAGCAATTAGAGTGTGTGCTAGTGAGTATGTGGGTTGAGGTATTAGCTAGGGTTGAGGTGGGGGAGGTGAGATCAGAAACCATTTGAAGTAATAAAGAACATGATTACCATAGCTCAGAGTAGTGAAAAGTAAAAGAAAAAGAGGTTTTTGTTTTGTTTTGTTTTTGGCATGGTGGGTATTCTTGGAGAAGGTACATTTTAAGACTAATTCTTCTTAGAGCAGAAGGCTCAGCGTTCCTACTTTGCAGGAATATAATCGGGTGAAGTCAACAAGCCCCACTTTACTTCAGCAGGGTGGGCTGTGGACTCGCTGGCTTCCAACCCAGAGCATTTGTGCCAGGCACAGCTCCTGCTCCAGGCTGCTTCCCAATGCCCACTGTTTGGTTCACTCATCTTGTCTGATCACTGCAGGAGAGAACATCCCAGAGGCTTCAGGCCTGAGTGGAAGAAACTCTGGAAACAGCGAAGCCAATTTCAACCCCATCAATTCTGCGTGTTGAATCAAGTATCCATTTGGGGCTGATTAATTCCAGCTCGTGCATTCTGCATAAATGGCTCAGGAAAGAGGGTCACAAAGCCAAATGTGACACACATTTGATTTTACAGAATGCCTTCTGAAGCCTGGACTAGAAAAAGATAAGATTTCAAAAGTTCAAACAATGGTCACTGCATCACAGGTGTGGATTTAGCAAATCAGGAGCAGCCTGGCTGTATGAATTATTCTACAAAGCCCAGAGCCAGGCCAGGAGCACAGAGTGGCTTCTTTCACAGAGAATTCTTCCACCAAAAGTCACAACATATTCATGCTTCATAAGCACACACAGGCACTTAAGTCTCTTAAGCACAGCATGCCACATCACTTCAATTAACAGCTAAGTGATGCCCTTTGCAGCCCAAATTCTGCCAGCTGCTAGTGGCAGGGACTGCCTTGGCAAGAGGGCAGCTAATAGTCTGGCTGCAAGCCACAATGACCAACGTGAATACATCCAACAATGAACCCCTTGGCCATAGCAAGGACACTGTGGTCATTTCCGTGTTTTGTTTAATTCATAATAACCAGAACATCTTAGTATTGGGGCTTGGAGGCTCCATAGATAAGAAACACCAATTAGCAACAGTAGACCTATTAGAGAAGATGAAGGACAAGGCCACTGTCACACACTAGACGTTCTGTCTTTCTAGTCCAGAGATCTAGAACCTTCCATTGAGACTTAACAGCCCCACCCCTACCATACAACTAGAAGCATTCAAATGGAACAAAACACCAACATCAAAACACAGAATATTCCAGCACACAGCACAGCTGAGGAGGGATTTATTGATAAAGCCATCGTTGGCACAGCACATCTCCCCACATTTATCAACTAGATCCCCATGGCTGGAAGCCCTGTGTGGGATGGCCTAATCCCTGACTCTTTCAGTGCTCTCTTTCTCCCCAGGTATGGGGCATTTGGAAATGTTTGGGGGTGGGTGTTTTCATAATGGTTGGCTGTGCGGTGCTTTAGAAACTGGTCATTAAAGCCCAGAGGATGATGGGCACTGAACATCCTGCTCTAAATGAGCAATTAATTCTTTTTAAGAAGAGTTCCAACTGAAACGTCAGGCGTGCCCATTCTGGAGAAAACTAGAGCCTTTGCCCATGAGAAGGCCACAGACTGGGGATAGGAAGACTTGCTCCACCAGCATGGTACTGGATCTGTGTCCTGGAACCAGGGATCCTGACTCCCAACTCAGGATTCCCTTCACTAAGCTCCCAGAGAGAGATTTCATGAAAATGAAAGTGAAGACTGAATGAGACTAGTTGGAGAGCAGTCCTGTGAATCAAGGACAGCTTTCTAGATCAGGGCACAGAGCCCCTTGGCTCCACATTGAGCTGACCTGGTACTTGGCCTTAGCAACTTCTAACAGGGTAGGCTTGGGGAGCAGAGTGATGGAAAGCTACACATGTATCATTGTGGGAAGACAGGCTATACATTTAGTCATCCATGAAAGATCCTGGGATCAAATAGATGCTGTATTCCAGAGTCAGAACCTCTTGTCCTTCTTTAGGTATAGAACCTTCCAGACACATCCAAATGGGTGGAGAGCTTGGCTCGTTCTCAGCCCACAGACAATGTATGTTTGACTTTTACGTAGATTTTTGTTGAAACACGTACAGGCAAAGTCAGAAATGATCCACAGAGGTGAGGCGGTATCAATGACAAAACAGGGAAAGTTATTTATAGTCTAAACTGTCTGCTAATGACTGGAGCTTGAGTGTTCTACCTTCTCAGAATCGTCAGTACTTCTATGGTTTGGGTTGTTACCAGCAGGTAAAGGTTGTGGTAGTCCAGTGTTTCTAGGTTCTTATTTCCATCAAAGAAAGAGTTCAGAGAAAGGACAAAGTAAAGGACTGGGAAGACATTTATTACAGGACAAAAGTTCAAGGAAAAAGTCTAGTAGGAGAGTTTGGGATGCCTTGTTGTATTGACAGTTTACCCAAGGCCAGGATTATACATGGGTTAATGTGGGGAAAAGAAGAAATCCAGGAATGCCTTAGGATGTCCCCTGGAATAGGGTTCATTTGCCTTCTCTGTCTTTATATGGCATTTCCGGATATGACATGACATTAAATGCATGACAGGAGCAGGCAGTTTTTCAAGGCCCATCATATGGAGACCCCACTATAATGAAACAAAGGACTGCTGGAAGTGTCTCAGTCTGTCCCATTGGTCCCAGCCAGTCTGTGATGATCTTGCTGTAATATAGATCTGAGAGTGCATCAACCCATGGGCTCCTGGGAGTTAACCTCTTACTTTCTCCAGGTCTACTAGCCTAGCTCGAGATTATGTTCTGTTCCTATTTTGTGTTAGCTGATATACACTTAGGTGCTCCTGGCAAGGTAGTAGAGAGAGATGGGAACATTATGCTGACATGGGAAGAAAACATGACAAAAAGGGTCCATCTGACCAGGCCTCCTTGTTCTGAGGATGGGATCAGAAAATTTGAGCCACCACTGAGAAGGTCAAAATTGCCTATAGGGATAATACAGGTTTTCCAAAAGACATCTCAGCAAGGACAGTAAACAGCTGTGCTCACTTAGGACAAAATGATGTGTAACCTGAGTTTCTAGTACTCCCTTTTCTTAAACGTAAACATATCATCTCAAAAGTCTACCTTACAATTTTATTTACCAAAGAAAAGTCTTTGTTCGCCTTGTTGTAAACTACATCTCCAATGTTTAAAAGGTGGGAAGTTTCCCGGCAACCTTTAGGTATGTAACTTGAAAGTCACCCAAATCATTCACACACACACACACACACACACACACACACACACACACACACATATATCATAGAAAACCAAATGATGACTCTACCTTGGAAAACCCATACTCACACATGAGTGTCTTATTCCTTCTCTCGGCGTCTCTCTTTCTGTTAACTTCTGTGCTTAAGATCTATAATAAAAATGTCTTTAACAAACTCCAGTTCTGCTTCATACTGACTTCTTTTCTGTTGTGAAGCCGGGTATCCTGATGTGGACTGAGTGGACATTCCTAAGGAAAAGGAGAACTCTTCATGCTTCTGTGGGACATACAGCAGATCTATGCTTTTTGTCCTTATTGCCAGCAACACTAGTATTCAAATGAAACTCCTTATAATAAAACCGAACTCCCTCAGTGTAAGGACTGTCCCTGTGGCCTTAAGCATCCCCATACCTTACACAGTTAAGCATATCATAGACTCTTCATAACAGCTGTTGCTAAGTGAATGTGGTGGCCCCTATAGGCTCATGTATTTGAATCCTTGGTTCCCAGTTGTTGGGACTGTTTGAGAAGGATTAGGAGGTGTGGTCTCAGAGGAGATGTGTCACTGGGGTTGGGCTTTGAGGTTTCACAAGCCAATTCCAGGTTCCATACTTCCTTCTACCTGGTGCTTGTGATTCAAGATATGAATCCTCAGCTACTACTCCAGCACCATGCCTGCTTGCCTGCTGCCATGCTCCTCACCATGATGGTCATAGGCCTAGCACTCTGGAATCGGGAGGGAGAGACAGGTAGAGCTTTCTGAGTCTGAGGCCAGCCTGGTCTACATAGTTCCAGACTAGCCAGGGCTATAAAATGAGACCGTGTCTTAAAGAAGGAAGGAAAGGAGGGAGGGAGGGAAGAGAAAGAACACAGAAACAAATGTTTTTTAGCAATAACTGTTTGTATGAGTTTTTGTGGTTTTTGAAGTTATGTCATTAAAGGATGAACTCTGTAACTCTATAATCGAAAAATTAAGTGAAGTTTAAACCTAAGAAAGATACAAGATGGTTTCCTTGTGTCTCCAGTCTTAATTTTTTTTTTTCCATTTAGGGCCAGTGAGGTGGCTCAGTGGGTAAAGGGACTTTTTACACAAGCCTGCCAACCTGAGTTCAGTCCCTGGATTTTACATGGCAAGGAAAGACTGACTCCTGAAAACTGTCCTCTGACCTACATGCTCACAATACAGCATGCACATACCTACACTTGCATGCATGACACACGCATGGGTACATCACACACAATACTAATAGATTTTAAAACTCAAAGAAGAAATCTTTTCATAAATGCAATTATAAGATGGTTCACACGGTGCATCATTCAAGCTTGTGGATGCACAGAGTGCTGATAAAGTCAAAAGTCTCGGGTTTTTGAGGCATGTCTTGTTTGGATTTTTCTTTACATGTGTTTATTTTGCATGATACATGTGTGGAGAGTGAAAGTCCAAGCTGGAGTCAGTTCTCTTCTTTCACCATGTGGGGTCCAGGGATCAAACTCAGATTGTGAGGCTTGGCCTTCACCCACTAAGCCAGTGGTTCTCAACCTTCCTAACGCTGTGACCTTCTAAGTTCCTCATGTTGTAGTGACCCCCAACCATAAAATTATTTTAATTGCTGCTTCATAATGGTTGCTGTGGAATAATCCTCTTGTACACTGTAACAATTTATCACTCGAATTAATTTAATAAAATGCTGATTCGCCAGTAGCTAGGCAGGAAGTATAGGCCCCAGGCAACCAAACTAAGAATGATGGGAAGGAGAAGGACAGAGTTGGGAGTTGGTAGCCAGACACAGGGAGCAGGAGATGAACATGCCATACTAATAAAGGTACCCCCAATGGCAGAACATAAATAAGGAATATGGGTTAACTTAAAATGTAAGAGTTAGTTAGTAATAAGGCTGCACTATTGGCCAAGCATTTATAATTCATACAAGCCTCTGTATGTTTATTTGGGACCAGGCAGTTGGGACAGGAAGTGTCCGACTGCAAACTGTAATTTTGCTACTGTTATGAATTGTAATATAAATATCTGTGTTTTCTGATGGTCTTAGGTGACCCCTCTGGAAGGGTTGTTTGACCCTCCAAAGGGTTGTGACCCACGGGTTAATAAACAATTCATGGCCGAGTGGCCATGGTGCAGGCACATGCCTTTAATCGCAGCACTCAGGAGGCAGAGCCAGGTGGATCTCTGCGAGTTTGAGGCCAACCTGGTCTACAGAGTGAGATCCAGGACCAAAACTACATGGAGAAACCCTGTCTCAGAAAAAAAAAAAAAAAAAAAAAAAACCCATGAAGCTGTCTTACAGAAGGTTTGACATTGATAATGGCTAATTAGCTATTTTAATACTCTTGTTTGAGATGTCTTTCAGGAAAAGGAGAATTGTCTCTGCATAGGTGACCCCTTTCAGAGCTTTGGTTAGTGGCAAAATTATTATTGATTCTTAGGACAGTAACATGGTAGGAGAAAACCAACTCTCCCAAAGTGTTCTCGGACCTCAACATGTACATCATGACACACAAGTTTACACACACACACACACACACACACACACACACACACACACACACACACGTATGCATGCTTCAAATATAGTTTTAAAAGGTCTTGTTTAATTCTCACCTTTCATCCAGCAAGAGACCCACATCAGATGAAGAATGTGATGGGTGTCTTTCTGTTTTCATATCCCTTGATGTTTCCTTTCCTGCCTTACTATGAAAATACTTGGAATTTGATTACCCATCATTTCACTTTAACCCACCTCCTCTTACCTGTCCCCACCCCTCAGACCGCCCTGTTTATGGTGTAAGTGTCCCCTTGGGGAAGTTTGGGGCTTGTCTTCGTCACATTTGGCTTGTGAATAGATTTTCTTGTTTGCAGTGCTTGTCCTTTCTGTGAATGGCATGCTGTACAGGGGCAAGGTGAGCATCGCTGGGTAACAGAAGCTCCCCAGATTTCAATGGTACTTATGGTACTTGATCTCCAGACAGTCCTCTTTTTCTTTAAGGCCAGTCGATGGGGCTGAAAATGTCCACCCTCTTAGCACTTGGTCCCAGCTGAGGTTGTCTAGGGACCTCATCCTAAATCACTACTTGAGCATAAACTCAGGCGTAGCATGGAACAATGACCAAATATATTTGTTATTGCACATTTATGCTTGGCAAGCTGCAACTCCTAAGGAAACGCCCCCCCCCCCCGTGACATCACTACTACTTCCTAAATTAAGCCTATTCCCATGCTTAAGGTTTCTTAGGATCTAGAGCAATGATGTGAAACACAGTTTTTAGCTAAAACAGAGAAGCAGTCAGAAACATCCAGTTAGTGCACTGAGACTTGACATTTAGAGTCTGTTGATTCCAAGCAGAATGTGTTGGTCTGAAAGGCCAAACTCAGGGCAAAAGACCATAGGGTGGGTTGTTTGGTGGCATCCAGCAGGTGCCTGAAGAATTATATTTTGGCTGAACTAGTTTACCTAAAGTCAGTGGTTTCAACCTCCCTAATGTTGAGACCCTTTAATACAGTTCCTCATGTTTCTGTGACCCACAACCATAAAATTATTTGTTGCTACTTCATAACTGTAATTTTGCTGCTGTTATAAATCATAATATAAACTTCTGATATACAGGATATTTGATATGGGACACCCCCACCCCCGCAAAGGAATCGTGACCCACAGGTTGAAAACTACTGCCTTATCTAGAAAAGAGTAAGCCATGTCTTACCAACACTAAGAGGTGTCTCCAAACACTAAAAAAACAATCGAGAGTTAAGAAGCTGTTGAGAAATAGATGTCTCTAGTACATCTCTCCAACTCCCAAAGGATGAAAAACAAAGTATAATTTGACAACAAATACTGAAATCCTGATCTGTGTTAGTCAACATGGTCCCTGGGTCCCAAGTTTGTTATGAGATAACTTTCAAACAGGCCAAGTTTTAATTAAAATGGCAAAAGGATTCACTGCATTCTCTTGAGTGATTATAATCACTAAGCCACTCCCAAGGTTGGAGACACTGCTGAGGACTTCGCAGAAGGCTCAGTAGCTGCTGTGGAGTGTCTAGACAGAAGTCTAGGGAGATGGGGCAGCGTGCCCACATCCTGCATAATGTGTTAGTGGCATAATCCAGCTCTGCCAGCCTCCATCCACACTCCTCCCACTTACTCCATTTTAAGAAACCCTGTATGGGTCTGTGTCAGCTCCTCCCATTTCTCAGCTTCTTCCTAGCTCCAGTCTTCAAAGAGGAGGTTTTCCTCTTGCAGAGAAATTTTGATATGCTCATTATATTTCCTTAGCCTTTTAAAAGCTTTGAACATTATATATAATGGAATGCTCTCCCATCACAGGAAATGTGTCATTTTTTTTCCTCCCAGAGTTTTTTTTTTTTCCTTCCTCCTCAAATACACTGTTACCTATAAAAATAGATGCTGTCATCGTTAAGGGAGACTTCAGACTTATACCAAATCCCATGGGAGCTTCTTAGCTAGAGCCTTTGGTTTCCCAGAGTCCTTTGCGCTGCAGGGGCATGCTGAGTTAGGAAGGATAGCCCCAGATAGGCTTTGCTCTTCCACCGTTTTGAGTAGTTCCTGTCATCACTCTGCATTGCAGTCTCTGTGAAGAGGGGGTTGGGTGTTCCATAGGCCAAGGCCCCACACTTGCTTTATTCAGAGCCAGGCTGAACGCTTGTGTGAACTAGTTCAGATACTAACCAAATGAGTGTCAAATAGAATGTGAAGCTGGATGAAAAAATGAAGTGAATGCATTTTCTATTACTAAATTGTATAGAATTCAGAGCCATCTTTCCCTTGCATGACTTTAATTGTAGAGATTTGTCTCCCATTCAATATCTCAAAACTCATGTAGACTCATACGCCAGTGAAGGAAAAATAAATTACTCCTACAGGAAGATGGGAGTAAGAATGTGGAGCATATTACTGGGAAGAAATCATCTGGCAACTATTTCTTGTTATATAAAAAGGAAAAATATACATAACACCTATTTATCAGTGAAGAAAAGGTCAGGAAGCTTCGCTGGAGTAAACACCCCAGTTCTGTCTGTATTCCCAGCTTCAACCTCTGTCTTCATTTGCAATAATATTAGTAACAGTCAGACATGGTGGCTCATACCTGTCATCACTTGAGGGACTGAGGCAGGAGGATTACTCTGTGTTTGAGGCCAGCCTAGTCTACATAGTAAGTTTCAGTCCAACTTGGGCTGCAAAGGGAGAACCTGTCTCAAACAAACCAAAAATATTATTTGTATCAATGATAATTGCTTAAATATCTTCCATAGGATAGGTCCCAATCTTTTCAAATATCATGTTTTTATCACTATCATCATTGTCGTAACCACAGTTACCACCACCACCACCACCATCATCACCATCACCATCATCATCCCCTCCATCATCACACACGTGTGATTCTGCAGCTGTTGAACACTGAAGATGAAAACATTGCTTTCACTCTGAAATTTTAGTTCAAAGCATCATGAGTCACTTGTGGGCAGTGAGGTGGACTCTTGGTATAAAATTTCAGATCCATCTGAGTGAAGATGTCCCTTTCCTCCCAGCCAGGGCAGCCACAGCTGAGGATACTTGATAAGCTCAGACTCATGACAAGCCTAGAACTTCAGTTCTCTCGTAACTGTGGTGCCTCGACCCACCAACCTGAGGTCTTCCTGGGCACGCTGTGGGCGTTGGCTGGGGCGGTGGCGGCAGCAGTGACAGCAGCGGCGGCAGTGGGGGGGAGGGGTGGGGGAGGCGGTGGGAGGGGCTCTAGATCCACTTTGAATGATCTGTTTTTGATACTCACAAGATTTGGGTCTTATGCACATTGCAGAATGGATGGTGGGAGTCCCAAGGACCTGGAAGAAGGGGATTGGCACCTGGGAGCCCCCTCTCTGACTGGTCTTTAGTAGGCAGCTCCCATGATCCTATTCGATTGGAGAACAATAGGATTAGTTACCAGTGTGCTCAGTGTTCTAAAAGCTTTTAAAATGGTGTAGGTGGTTAGAGCAGAGAGCAGGAGTAGAAATAACGGGAACAGTACCACAGAATGCGTTTAATATTTGTTCAGTGCACTTAGCTGTGCTAAACCCTCCATGGCCATTCTTACTTCACTCTTATAAGCAACCGAAGAGATTGATATTGACATGTTACAGCTTCTGAGCTCAGAAACACTAAATGACTTGTCCTAGGTCACATGGCATGCAGGTGGCAAGGGTAGATGTCAGACTGTCTCACTAGGAAGCTACCTATCACTTCCTGTTGCTTCCAAGTAGCATAGTTTAGACCCAAAGGCACCTGCTCCCTTAGCCCCACCTGCTGCTGATGTCTTTGGGGCCTAGGACAAGGTTGCAGTAGAGGCCCATGTGCCTGTTTATACAGGTATTTCAAAGTTTTAACTTCAGTTAACAAAATGTAAGTAAAACCTTTCTGCCTTGAAAAACATACTGCCATGCCACTCAGGCTGAATACTATGTGTAAAGCTGGGCTTTGAGGGCTGTGGCTGAGGCACACATTTCTGACTGTGAGCTTGTGACATGTGAGTTTTCAAAAGTACAGGCTTAGGGCTGGAGCCTCTCTTAACCCAGGTCTGGTGAAAATGTTGACCTCAGGATGACAGGTGGTTCTAGACCAGGAAACACGACCCCGTGATTGTGCTTAATTTACCCGAAGTCACAGTACATCTTCAAGTTGAACTTTGTGGCTTGACCTCATTTTTGCTGTAATAATTTAATTTTAAAATTACCATATAGAATAAAATTACTAACCCCTAAACTGAGACAGAACATTTGATTTTTTTGAATCAGCATATTTCAGTTCAATTGGGCAATGTAGGTTCAAGCTCTAAGGCTTAGCAGAAATAGTTTTTACCACTGAGAAAGTTATTAGTAGTAGCTTTCCATGCCCCATTGCCATATGAGCGGACGTTTATGCAAAGGAAAGCACAATTTCGAATTTTAGACATTTCAGGTCAAAGACAAGCAATTTCCCTCACATATGTGGTTTCTTTTATTAGCAAGCTAATCAAAAGGCAGCAAGACAGGAAAATGATGAGAGGAAGAAATCCATCATAGGCAAAACCAAAGCTCAAAGGGGAAAGATATTCAGCCTTACCAATGATCTTTAAATTGAAAATCAAAACAGCAAATGATGGTTTTGTTTTTTTTTTTAAAAATTCATTGGCAAGAAAAACAAAACAACCTGTAATATGAGAAACTGACTTTCTCAAATGGCAGAAAGCATCAGTTGGGTTGATTAGTTTGGGAGGGACAGTCTATTATGATCAAACATGTTTAAGATTATTGACTTGGCAATTGACTTCTAGATATTTATTCTAAGGAAAGTGAACAATTAGGGGTTCTCTAGAAGAACAGAACCATTAATTAAGGACTTAAAACTTTTAATTGGCTTAATCAATATGATTGTAACTACGTTGCATGGATCACTTTTGTGGTTGGTTTATTTTTATCGTGGAGCTTGTTCTATTTTTTTCAAGGATAGCAAAGCTACTTTTTAAAAATATTTACCTATTTATGTATTTTTTAATGTGCGTTAGTGTTTTGCCTGCATGTATGTCTCTGTGAGGGCATGAGATACCCTGGAACTGGAGTTACAGACAGGCTTGAGTTGCCATGTGGGTGCTGGGAATTAAACCTGGGTCCTCTGGAAGAACAGCCAGTGCTCTTAACTGCTGAGCCATCTCTCCAGCCCCAAGCTTGTTCTTTTCCTTTGTCAATGCAGCAGCAGTATTTTTCTTCCCCCACCCCCCAAAATTTTTCAAAAGTTTTATATACAGAGTCACTAAATCTGTTGCCTCTCAAAATTGGCAATTCAGGATAATCAAATATATTTGTCTCCAAAAGTTTGTAAAATAGTTCACATTATGGGCTTTCAATATTCTCTGAGCTTCAAGGAGAGGCTTCAGTAACTAGAGAGGCAATATGGGACACATATTTATATTATATATCATTAAATAATTATATAATTTGAAGTGGGAAGAGCCACCTCCAATCTGGATGTTTTGAGGTGGGAAGATCCACCTTTAATCTTGGTCACACCTTCTGCTGGCAGCCTACATAAAGGACATGGAAGAAAGAAGCTTGTTTGCTCTTACTGGCAAATTCAGCTTGTTCTCTCTCTCTCTCTCTCTCTCTCTCTCTCTCTCTCTCTCTCTCTCTCTCTCTCTCTCTCTCTGTGTGTGTGTGTGTGTGTGTGTGTGTGTGTGTGTGTGTGTGTGTGTGTGATATTAGAGTGGCTTACAGAGTGTGGTCCAGCTAGTCCA
Organism: Peromyscus eremicus; assembly: GCF_949786415.1. Lineage (NCBI taxonomy): Eukaryota > Metazoa > Chordata > Mammalia > Rodentia > Cricetidae > Peromyscus > Peromyscus eremicus. The sequence goes on along the minus strand of NC_081435.1, from coordinate 61,649,046 downwards.
ACAATGGTAGTCTACCAACGGAAAGTCCAATAATTTAGTAGTTGTTCCATCCAGAGGCTGGGTATATCAGCTGCTCTTCAGTACACTCTGGAATCCTGAAGAAGCAGGCTCTAATGCCAGTGTAAGAATGGATATGTTAACAAGAGCAAGACATTGGGATTTAAGGTGGGTCTTCCCACTTCAAATTATTTAGTCAAGAAAAAAAAAAAACCCTCACAGGTTTACCCAGCATGGGTTTTAGTTCATTCCAGATGCAGTCAAGTTGACATTCAAGAATAGCCATCACAATCCACCCCTTGTCAACTGGACACATAATCATATCTCCTTATGTCATGCTTAATTTCCTAATGAAAACAATAACCAGGTCATAATTAGACCTAACATTGTATAACTATCCCATGTACAATCACAAATGCATTATAAATTTTCAATAGGTGGCAATGTCCCTTGAAGAACATTCTTTGGGGATCTCAAAGTTTAAATATGATAACCACTGGTAGTCTCTTAATTAACGTTACATTATATGATAAAGAAATCGAGGGAAAAACCAAAAATATCTGTACAGACACGATCTCAACAAAATATGACAGAAATAGTCATGTCAACTATAATCCTCATTTCTGCAACTAGTCACATGGCCTTAACTATAACTACCTTCCTCTACTATCCATTCTGTATTTTCTCTACCCTCAGCAAGCACCTCAGCAGGTCTTGGCTCTTTTCCTGGAGGAATGACCAACACCTCTGTGCCCCTTGTCATCTTTCCTGGATTAAGTTGCTGTAGTTTCCCGTTGACATTAATCAGGACATGGTAAAACCAAGAGAAGCCCTAAAGGATCCCCTACTCCACACATAATCTTTCTTCCCTCCACTATGGAAAAGCAATCCAATTTCCCCTGGGTAATCTAGATCAATCATTCCTTTTAACACTTACTCCTTTTTTAGCCTGTTGGCTTAAGGACACCAGCATCGTAAAGTGGCCAGAGGGAAGTCTGAGTTTCCAGTTCAATGGAATGTCTACTGTATGTCCTGGCAGGGGTGTTCCACCCTCTGGGACCAAAACTAGGCCAGCAGAACTTAAGGTTCCAGGAATAGGAAGTAAAACTTTTCCTAGTGGGTCACTAAGGGTGATAGTGAATAAAATCATTCCCTCTTCCACCCCTTGATTCCAGGACCCATGGATCCTGGCTATGGGAGAAACAGTACTATAGTAGGACAGGCCCATAGGGTCATGGAAATTGGTTCAAAGCAGTTGCCAAGGCATGCACATAAATTACTTCCTTATGAGCCAACATGGAGTCTGCCTGAGGGCCTAGCAACAGGTGCTGTCAGAGTTCTTGACTGCACCCAGCCAATGAGGGATGACAACAAAATGCCACCAGATTTGGACACAGCTTGGGTGCTGGGAGGAGGGTATATAAGGCCTTCCTCATTAATGAATAAAGGAGTTTGCTGTTTGCCTTCAACTGACTGACAGTGTCTGTGTCGTTGATACCACACCTTCTCACCCCCTTCCCCAAGGGGGCTGGTAGGATCCAGCAACACAGACCGTATATTGGATGCTGATTCAAAGCATATGCTGCTTTCCAGAGACCCTCCTGCCCCAGCCCTGCAGGCTGCTGCCACCTAATTGGTGCTGTAACTGGGTCTTCAAAAGGCCATTTCATCCTTCTATCAGACCAGCTGCTTCAGGATGGTGGGAAACATGGTAAAACCAGTGAATTCCATGATCATGGTCAGAAGTAATACTGAGTGGAATACCATGGCAAACATAATTTTCTATAGACCCAGTTTTTTTTTTTTTTGTGTGTGTGTGTTTTAGAAGCAAACACATTTAAAATGTCTAATGAGAAAACTTGAAGTTTGAAAGAAAACTTTTTCAGGAAAGCAATTTTCTTCATTCTATTGTGCACTGTTCTTGACTTGTGCAATGACTTGAAACCTTATCATACATAAGCAATAGGTGTTTAGGATTTTTACTGTATTTCCTATGTACTTCTGCATTTATAGAAAATAACCATAAGGTCTTGCACAGAAACACAGTAAGACTTGTGGCGGCTGTGTATGGTGGTGCATGCCTGTAAACCTAGCACTTGCAAGACTGAAGCAGAAAGACACTGAGTCTGAGGCCAGCCTGGGCTACACAGCAAGACTCTCTCATAAAGGCCAATAAGAAAAAACCAAAGAATTCAAAGGAAGAAAAAAGGCTGTTGTGCCTTTTGTCACAGATGTCTAGCCTTTTGTGTGGGTTCAGATGGTCAGTGGGGATTGGATTAAAAAGCAATGGACACATTAGTAAAGTACACCTGTTGGCATCTGTGATAGCATTTGCAGAGATGGCTAAGAGGAGAAGATCACTGGGGGCTGCTTCATTCCATAGACTGGGGTCTAGATGGGATAAAGCAGGAAGAGGAGAGACAGCCAGCTAATGATGCATTCTTTCTGTTTCCTGTCTGAGGTGGTGTGAGCTGCCTGGCTTGGTCATACACTTCACCATGATGGACTAAAACCTCTGGAACTGGGCAGAAATAAACCCTTCCTCCATTCAGCTGTGTTTCTCAGAGTTTTGTCAAGTGATAGAAAACCTAACACACCCTTGTGTTAAGAAGTATCTGTGGGTTTGTTTGTTTTTTTAAATGTAGCAGAAAAAAAAGACTTAAATGTTAAATATAGCTGGTTATTATGGAAGTTCCTCATTGCCATACACCATTTGGGCTGTAACAAAATGCCATCCAAGGTGATTCATAAAGATCAGAAGGGTTGGGGCTAGAGCAATGGCTCATTGGTTAAGAGCTCTTGTTGCTCTTGCAGAGGACCCTGATCTGGTTCCCAGCACCAACATAGCGGCTCACAACCATCTGTAACTCCAGTTCCAGGAATGGCACCCTCTGCTGATCTCCACAGGCACCAGGCATATATACATGGTGTATATACATATATGTAGGAAAAACTCATACACATAAAATAAATCTAAAAAGAAAGAAATTTAAAAAAATAGAAATGTTTTTCTCATGTCTAGAGAGGCTGGACAATCCAACATCAAGTCACAGGCAAATCTGGTATCCTGTGAGGACCTGATATGTTTTATAAATGTTCGCTTTTTGTGTGTTCACACATGCTAGAATAGGCACGGAGTTTCTCTCAAGCCTCTTTCATAAGAAAGATAAGATCTTGTCCATGAGGTTCTGTCCTTGCAATTTGGTGACCTCCTATAGTAGTAGCCAGGCTTTCCATCTCTATGGCAAAATACCCAACAGAAAAAAAAATGGAGGTAGGATTTAGTGTGGCTTACGTTTTCAGAGGACTCATTCTGTTGTGGAGGGAAGGGTTGTTACGACAGGGTAGTTCACATGCTAGCCCAGAGGCAGAGAGAATATGAGCACCATCAGACTTTCTGTTTTATTCCATGTGGTTCTCCAACCTGGATGGTGCTGTCCACATACAGAGGGCTCCTCTCTTTATCACCTCGGGAAACATCCTCGAAGATATGCAGAGGTGTGTCTCACTGGTCTCCTGGGAATGTCCCAAGTCCACTGAGTTAACGAGATTAAACATCTTCTCTCCCAAAGGCCCCACCACTTAGTATTGTTACCCTAGGGCTAAAAATTCCAACAAATCCATTTTAGAGAGGCATAAAAATGCAGGCTACAGCATGTATTAATCTAGCCTCCCAAAAACTGACAACAAAAGGCTTACAGTATAGATAGAAACTTACAGCTCTATGTAGATGCTGAATTTTCCTTTGAAATGAAATTATTCCACTAAAAGTGGAGTATTTTGACATTAGTGGTTGCCTAGGACTGGGAGAGGCAGTGGGAGTGTTTTAAGCCAAGTCCTTTCTCCTAAAATGGCTATTTCAGGGAGCATTTGGAGAAATGCCGACTCATAGGGCCAGAGACATAGATGATCACAGATGTCCAGGAGATTATAGTCTATTCTATAATAAAGCAATTCACTGGAGAATCTTCAGTTGCTTTTATTTTACCTTTTAAAACAAAAACCAGGTCTCATGTAACCTAGGCTGGACTTGAACTCCATGTAGCCAAGGGTGACCCTGAAATCTTGATCCAGCTGTTCTCACCTCCCCACTGCTCAGTTTAGAGATGTGTGGTACCACACACTCATTGGGTAGTCTTTAGAAGGCTCTATCGTGATAAAAAAAAGTAACCAGGTGTGTTTGATTTTTTTGATATCGCAACATCAACAAAGTTTACCCTTGAGAACCATGCAATCAAGTTACCCTTCTCCCATAAAAAAAATACTGAAACAAAAATAACAAGAACCCTCATAGTGCTCTAAGTTTGTAATTTTGTCTTGGACCGCATTCATAACTGTCCTTGGCTGCATGTGACCCATGTATTGTATGCGGGTTGGAGATTCTTGTTAGGTGGAACATTCTGGCAACATTAGTAACAATGATTTGGAGCAAAATAAACTGGAAACTGGGAGGCTACTGTACTGATTGAGGTTAAAAATGAGGCAAACACTACCTCAGTGCCTATTAATTCTTGCTTCCTGGACATTGCCAAGGCTTAGCTTCATGCATAAGACTAGGACCTAGGACAGTGCTCCTGGCATATCAAAATACTCAGCTTGAGGAATGAGCGAGGTCTGGAATTAATTTGGTTTCTGAGTTTAGTATCTGGGATGTGTTAGGCAAACAAACAGTTCATGCTTTCCCGTGGTCACATCTTCGTAGGCCGGTTCCCAGCACTGCTTACGACACCCACCCAAAAGTGCAATCTCCTATGCAACAGTGACCTGAGGCGGGCCAGGCCACAGTGCCACGAAGGTCAGACCACTACCTCACCTTTACTTCTAAATGGGGTTCTGCTGCTCACAGGTGGAGCTCTAGAGCCATTCCTTTGTTATTCTCCCAATTCCAAACTCTCAGCACAGTCTACAGGAGAGCAGCTAACATATGCTCCCCCAGCCCCTCCTGAGATTAAATAGCGCCTCCGTTGAACATAGCAACCTTTCCCATTGGGCAGAGAGGCCACCTCTGAGTCCTCTTCTCCATAAAAACTTTATAGACAGTCACTCTTACAGACTAGTACTGGCCATGAGGTGAGAATCTCCTTCTCCATGGGTGTCAGTTCTACCAAGGATGGCATCCACTTCACCACAGTTCCTTGGATTTTTGGTGGGCCTGGAGCTCTGTCTGGCACTGGGACCACTATTCTTGTCTTCTCTCTTTTTCTCTTTAACTTGGTTGTCTCAAGGCCAAACCCTCCTGAGCCACAATTCAGAGTCTGTGCCCTGGGAGTTTTGAAATCTTTGAAGACTCAAATCAAGTCTTGGGCCAGCCAGTTGAAGTAAAGATCTCTCTTCGCCTAATTTCACCTGGGTGCAGCACTCTGTAGGAGAGAGCCGCCTAGCTGACAGTGGCATTGTTCTCCTGGAGCTCTGTCTCTGGAGAGAGATGTCATGGAGCTGTGAGATAAACCGAACACCCCAGGCATCCTAAGCATATGCTAAACACATGCCCAGAAAGGATGACAAACACCAGAAAGAGGAATTCAAAATACACAGGAGCAGATAATTTTGGAGACAGCAAACAAGGATGCACGCCAGATTTATCATCATGGCTGTGGTCCCTCAAGTGCCAGATGATGGAGAGGCACTCCAGGTGCAGTGGAATGAGCAGGCAGGAGGAGGTGGTACTCTGCCGGCCTGGGTGGGCCCACTGAGCCTCCTGGACTGGCTGCGGCTCCAGGAGGCAGCAGGAGTGGGTGAGCAGCAGGAACACTCATCACCAGGAACATCCACGTGGTTCCCTTGTCATCATCCAAACTTAAGCTCCTCGACACCTACAGCCTCAAAATCCCCAGGGAGGCAGCAGGCAGTGGGATTGGGCCACTGCCATGTGGTGGAGGGTGGTGAGTGCTCTGTGAGGCTTCTCCTGGTGACTTCACAGCAGATGACACAAGCTAGCAAGAAAAATGGAGAAGGATGAGAGGTGGAAGCTGCAAGAGCAGCATCCAAGTGGCCCACACGTTGAGCCCCCACTGTAGACTATTCTGGGATAGCAGAGCCTGAGTAGAAGCCTATCACTCCCTCTTCACAGCCTGATAGCTGCTGGAAGCCTCTGTGGGGCTTATGATGAGAGAGGACTCCAGGAAGCCAGGATTTCCCCTCTATCTGCCTCGCCAAGGCCATGCTGAGATAGGGGTAAACTATGCAGAGCTGGAGGCGAGCAGCATTATGCACAGCTCCCCCTTGCTTACCACCATGTTTGTGTGCAGTGGCTAATGACACGAGCAGGAAGGAGGAGGAGCCAAGTATGGTGATATTTTATTTGTACTGAAATGTGGTTTTATTTGTATGTTAATAAATCAAGTTGCCTGGGGGTCAGAGCTAATAGCAAGCCATAGCAGAATCTGAGCGGTGGTGGCACACACCTTTAATCCCGATCACATGACAGGCAGATCTGTGTGTTCAAGGATACAGTCAGCATGGAGACACATGCCTTTAATCTCAATACCAACCATAGAGACCTAGAGGTCTGTATAGACAGGCAGTGACGAGGAGGTCATGTGGTTGGGTTTACAACCAATGAGAAGGCAGAACAGAAAGTCAATAAAAAGACCGACACACAGGAAGTAGGCCTCTTTCTGAGGGGAAGGACGGCAGCGGCAGGAAGGGTAAGAAAGGTGGTTTTAGTCTCAGCTCTGAGCTATTACTCTGACCTCTTGGGCTTTTGGTTTTTCGAGACAGGGTTTCTCTGTGTAGCTTTGCGCCTTTCCTGGGACTCACTTGGTAGCCCAGGCTGGCCTCGAACTCACAGAGATCCGCCTGCCTCTGCCTCCCGAGTGCTGGGATTAAAGGCGTGCGCCACCACCGCCCGGCCCCTCTTGGGCTTTTAACTCTGCATTTGGCTCTGTGTTTCTTATTTAATAAGACAGTTACCTCTACAGCCAAGGGGAACTGAACTGAAGGTACCTGGGGCTGCTTGGAGCAGAAAGGTGATGCTCCTGTCTGTTCCACATGTGCATAGCTTGGAAGGATGTAAGAGTACAAAATGTCCCCACGGGAACCAACTTAAGGAAATCAAGCTAACTACACCTGAGAGGCTTTTATTCTGACTTCTTCCTCCCTCTCCCTCGTCCCCCTCCCCGACTCACTACATCATCTCTTGCGTCAGGCTTCCAGAGAGGGTCTTGTATGGGACACTAAGCATCCCCCAATTCAACTCTTTCTCCCCCACTGCCATTGTTCCACCTTAATACAAACCATCTCTTGCCCTTGCTACAATCACCCTCTGATTACTATTAACCCTGATTCTGCTCTAGCCCCACAACTGAATAGTACATGATCCGTATTTCCCTTCCGTTAGAATAACCTATTCAAACTAGTAAGTTATTTGCATCGCTCTATTGTTTAAATCCACTTTCCAAATGACAGCTTTGAAACCTCTAGGCAGGAGTGCTAGCTCTATGGTAAAGTACCTAGCGATTGTTAATGCCTGGGTTTTTCCCTCTAACACAGCACAGCAAATGAACAAATGCCCTGAATGTCTGGTGCCCTGACACCTTTTTAGACTCTCCTGGGAGGAGATCCCAGGAAGGAGTTCTTCTCTCCAACCACAGTAACTCCCACTCAGGCTCTCAGTGGCTGCTGGCTCCTTTTTGCCTTTGGGATTGTCTACAAAATGTTATTTCCTTTGTTTTTGGTTTAGCTTAGTCTTTAGGAGTTGGTTTCAAGAAATAAAGGTCTTCCATGACTGTCTTATCTAGTCTATATTATTAAATTTAAGATGCCGCCAGTTGTAAGATATACTATTATATATCAAAATGATATAAAATATATCATTTTGAAAGGCTTTATTTTATGTACAAGAGTATTTTTGCTTACATCTATTTGTGTGTACTATCTGTGTGCCTGGTACTCACAGAGGCAAGAATAGACCAGGGCATCAGAGCCTCTGGAGGCACGTAGAAGCTGGGAACTGAACCCAGGTCCTCTGGAAGAACAGTAGGTGCTCTTAAGCACTGAGCCATCTCTCCCACCCTACATACACCATTATTCTATGCTCAGCTAAGAAAGCAGAAAGACTACTTACTATTCCAAGCTCCAGCTATTATAAGTTGAATCTTTTTTAATATCAGAAATGTCACCGTATTAGAAACAGATGCCAAGAATCCATGAGACACGACAAATAGTTTCCCTGTCATGTCTGTTATTGTACCTTGTTCTCCAGTGTGGCACTTATCACAGTGGTCAAGTGTATACCGTTATACCCATTCTTTTGTTCTGAAATCTAGCTGTTAACTGAAAAGCCCATGAAAACAGGATCATGTATTTTTTTTTTTTTTATGAATTCAGCAGTCACCTCAGTCTGTGGTCCCTAACAGATATCTCATAAGTGGCTGATGATGACATGAATGAGTAGATACAGTGACCCAAGAGATCCAGATTTAAATCTGTCTCTGTCCTTAACCAGTTGGTGACCCTGAACCAATCACTCTTCCTCCCCTGGGCTCTGCTTCCTCATCTCTGCCTGGAAAGGATTGGTCCTGGCTACATCTCAGAGCCCCATCCAACTCTCACACCCCAGGAACTGGGTAAAGAAATCTTTACCAACAGCAGCTTGTTTTTATGGGCGTGTCTCATTCTCATACATGCAACAGGATATTCCTATGGTCCTTCAGCCACCATAGATGGAGATGGTTTACATGGAGATTCCCCCATTACAGAGTGGCTGTGAAGTCTACCTTGCCCTAACCACGGTATCCAGATGCTCCCACTTCTGCCTGGTAGCAGCATCAATAATACACGAGGATGGCTTAGCATTGCAGGCAGGTACCCACTTTGCTCTGTGAGGCCAAGGAGGGTAGAGCTTCTACAGAAAGCAGCTGCTTAGCTCTATGCTATGAGATAGTGCGCATCCCATGTGGCATCGGATTGCAACTGGTTTTGATGATTACTCATTCTCTCTAGCCCTCCAGACTTTTGATGAGAAGCTATGTGGGGAGTGGGGATCCGAGATCAAAGGGAATCCGTGCTCTAGTCTAGTGTACCAATGTTTTTCCGGAAAGGGCCAGTCGTTAAATATTTCCAGCTTTGTGAGCCATTTGGTCTCCATAGCAATGCTACAGCTTTGCAACTATAGAATGAAATCGTATGTAACAGTATGGGTGTGGCAACGTTCCAGGGAAACAGAAACAGGTGGTGGTGGAGGTGGATGGGGGCCTCCAGGCTGTCGATTGCCGACCTCTGTTCCAGGATTCCGCATTCAGAGTTCTTCATGATCATGCGTGGACTTCTCAGGTCACATTTCAGGTCACTCAGTAGAGATGGGCACTCTGGCTTATCCAAAGTTACAGTGGGTTAACAAGAGTGAGAGCTGAGTCCAGGCCTTCTGACCCTTGTCCAGAACAATTTTCCCTACAAGGGAAGGGGCTGCCTTCCACTGTTCTCATATTCAGTGATGGATCCAGTACACTTAATTCTACCTAGCCAGTGGGAGAATGTGTATTCTTTAGGCATTGTGTTAGGGTTCTATAAAGGAACAAAACTGATAGACTCAATATGTATATATAATATATATATTATAATATACATCTGTGTATTTAAAGGGGTATTTATTAGATTGGCTTACAGACTGTAGTCTGTTAATCCAACAATGGGTCTCACAACAGAAAGGCTAAGAATCCAGTAGTTTTGTCCATGAGGCTGGGTGCATTGGCAGTCCAGATCTGGTCCTGGAGTCCTGGAGGATTCCTGGAGAGCTACTGATCTTCAGTCTAAGTTGGAATTCTGAAGAAGCTGGATTTAATACTGGCCACAGCAATGGGATAGACAAACTTGGCAGCAAGATCAAGGGCATGCAGGAAGGCAAACTTCCCCCATACCTTTTCATGACGGCTGCCGTCATAGGTGTGGCCCAGACTTAGGGTGGATCTTTCTGTTTCAAATAATTGGATTAAGAAAATCCCTCACAGGAGGGCCTGGCATCATGGGTTTTTAGTTGTTTGTAGTCTGAGTGGCTGAGGGCCACTTTGGGTCTGTCTTCTGGTCACGGTGTTTGGCGGTGGCTAGTGTTCTGTGGGAAATGTCTTCATGGCTGATGTCTAAGTCCAGCTTTCATGGTAAGGACTTGACTGGCTCCAGTCCCTCAAACCACTGCTCAGTCAGAACAGAGGGAACAAAATGCGTTCATGTTCCAGGAGTGAACTTTGGTTTGCCATGTGTTACTTGTCTTTGCCCAGGGGCCATAAAGGTGCAGACATTTGGCTCTGATTTTCCCCTGTACTGCTGAGGATCCAGCCTTGTAAATACCAGGTAACCACTCGTCCGTCACTGAACTACAGCCGCAACCTTCGTGACTCAGTTTGGCTCTCAGGGTTACTACTGTGTGGAGACAGGACATAGGACTGTAAAAAATTAAATATAATGCAAGAAAAATGATGTGTTCTCTCTCTCCCTCCCTCCCTCCCTCCCTCCCCCCCCCTCTCTCTCTCTCTCTGCAGGCAGTTTATAGAGGAATCCCCAGACAGTCACCTTGAGGGTAGGAAAGGTGGCTCAGAGATTAAGAGCATGTGTTGTTCTTGCAGACAACTCTGCTTCAGGTCTCAGCACCCATGTGGGGCAGCTCACAACTGCTTGTAATATTTGCTCCAAGGGGAATTCTATGCCTCTGATCTCCATAGGCACCTGCACTCATGTGTACTTATCCCAATGCACACGCACACGCACACACACAATCTTAAATATAAAGCCACCTTGAGAAAGAAAAACTTACTTTTCTTGAATACAGTATAACCTGTCCTAACCCCCTACTCTCCTAATGCCCTTTACATCCTTTTACAGAGTGGTTTCATTGTTTTCTTTCATGCTTACAGACAAGGCCTATAAGCTCAATGAAGCCTAAGAACCAAGAGCCACTTCAATGTCTTGTCAAACTGATCATCTACCAAGGTCAGATGCCTTCAGTTCCCAGAACACAGAAGCGAACTAGAAATGAGTTCTTTGCCTGCTTTTGAAACGAAATTCAAGTTGTTAGCGAAGGACAGCTTATTGAGCGGGTGTCTTCCCTTACAGACGGGCAGCATAAAGATTTAGAATCCACCCAGCCACATAAGGGGAAGGCACACCCTCACACTCGTGCACTGAAGTGCGACACAGCCAGGTTTCCCTTGTTCATGAATAGAATAGGAACTGGGCATTTGCTCTACGTAGAGTTTGCCTTCCTGGACCTGCCTGTGTCTGGGATGTTTCTACAGTGAAGCCATTAGGTTCAGGACAAAAATCAAAATTGAGGAGAGGAAATAGGGCTCCTTTTGTGTTCACCTGATGACTTACATTTTTCAACCGTGTAAGTGAAATTACCAGTCTTCCCTGAGGAAGAAGAGATGGCATCCATTGCTCCAGGTCGTTTCCCAGACAGTGAGTGACAGCAAGCTCTAGCTCAGGAGGCCGTGGTCACTTGCTCTGTCCTGTTTCCCAGATCCCCAACCTTTGAAGTGCTCCTGAGGATTCTCACAAGTTCCACCTTGTGAGCGTTGAGCGTTGTTGACAAAACCACTGATGAGTGGTGGAAGCTGAAGGGCCTGTAAGAGGTCATCTGGTCCCATCACCCTCTGATCTGTGGCTTGAGTGTGGGAACAACTAAAGCCAGCTTTGCCAGGGCTGTGGTCACTGTGAGGACCAGAGGGTATGCAGGAACCCAGAGCTGGAGTGGAGTCTGAGTTCATTTCCAGCTGGACTGGTGCCACCTTACATCTGTACTCGGCTACAGGAACCCAGGCTCATTTTTGGGTCTTGTGTGCTTGTCCTCGGCTCCTTTCCTAAGTCTTTTCCACTGGATCCCTTCCAGCTCACTGCCACCAACCTTCTTAATAATTCTAACTCCAGGTGCATTTGTGTTTGGGGTGCCAGGGGCAAAAATCAATACCCAAGTGTCTTCCTCCGGCAATCCCCGCCTTCCTTTTATTTGTTTTACTTGCTTATAGACATGGTCTCTCACTGAACCCAGAGCTCAACGAGTAGCTGGACAATCTGGTCCGCAAGCTCCAGGTAGCCTCCCATCTCTGTCCATCCCAGAGATAGAATTACAGACATATGCCTAGCTTTTATGTTGATGGTAGGAATCTGAACTCAAATCCCCTTGCTTGACATAAGCACTTTACTAGCTCTGCCATCCTGAGCCCCCACATGCTGCTTGTTTAAGTCTGGCAAGAGACTGCAGAGAGCAGATGCTGGCCCCATTAACCCCACACCGAGTCTACCTGTGTCCCAAATTGGGTTTTAACAGCAATTGCTTTCTAGAACAAGGCTGGGCCTGAGCCACCTCATAACTTTGTATGACCAATATTCACAGTTAGGGACAACCTAAAAAGCCAGGACCCCAACAGATAATGTTACTGACTTAAAAAAAAAAAATCAGCATTTTTCAAAGTAGGTAAAGCTGATCGTTAGTCATCAAAATCATTATGATTCCAGTGTCTTGTCTGTCAAGAAATTCAATTCTATTTCAAGTCATCAGACATTACCACAAAATCTCTAAAAAAAAAAAAATGTGGTCAGAATTATCATGTTTCTGGCATCACATCTCGTGGCTTGTGTTATACTCCGTATCCTCACAAACTGTACTGTTACAGGGTAGCACTGACTTCTTCCTCCCAGAGCTATAGAAAGACATTGACATAGTAGGGAACCCTCTGGTTTTACTCTGTTTCATCTGCTTAATTTCCTTTTGCCGATTCAAAGCGACTATTAATGAAGATGATGTCAGAGCCACCGTCTGCAACCGCCTGGTTATTCTGGGATTTGTACCATGGATTCAGGCTTCCCGGATGTCAAAATAAGTTTGATCGTGGCCTTGGCTGTTCCTGTCTTTAGCATAATGACTGGCAAATGTATCAGCTCCAAACTTTCTGGTTACCCCCATTCCCACATTTCTGATGGATATCTAATCTCGTTTCTTTGGTTTGTTTCTGGATTTTATTAACCTGTGTTCCTGAGTGTAAATTAACCTTGGAGTTCACTGTGCACTGTGATCCTATCAAGATGTTTTTTTAAAGAATAGCCTTATTTTTTGTGTAAAAATATATATTCTTGGTGACACAAATACAAGTAATACACATAGGAAGTGAAAGAAAAATTTAAAGGTCGTCTGCTTCCCTGCCACCCAGAGAACCATTAAGTTCTTGATAAGGATAGTCTCAGAAATCTGTGTAGATATTTGCATAAATAAAGCTGTGCAGATACAGTTGCATACAGTTGGAAACATGCGGTGCTAAGGATGGTTTTCCTCATTCAGCTCAATTATGCATCACTGCTTGGAGATGGGTCTCCGCAGTTCTCCTCTGATCTTGCTTGTACGCCAAGATGCAAAGCCACTTATTTTTAGCATTATGTGTATACCGCAAACTTGAGAGATGAGGCCATGTCTACCTCTGGATGGGATTACTTATTGCTTGCAATAAAATGGTGGTTTCCTGAACTCTTGACACTGCTGGTGCATGAGTGTGAGTATAGTTCCATCAATTCCTACAGAATATGGTACAAACTAACTGTGCATAACACCCATCTAGGCTGGCCATGTTGCCCTCATATAACTGAGGTAGACTTGCTTTTGTCTTATGATTACTAATTACACTGTAATGCATGAATTCTGAGTTAATCCCTTAAAACCTGCATACTTAGTACAGGCTGTTAATGATACTCAGGACGTTACTATTATTCAAAGAATATGAGGTTATGTATTTGCATATGGAGAAACTGAAGCCCAGCAGTAAAATGGCCTGACTAAGATCACACACAATAGCAATATTTGAGCCAGAGGCCCACTTCCATCTCTGTGCATGGCTCACTAGTTCAAAGCATATAAGAAATACTGGCCTATGATGTTTGTCAGCTTTAGTGGTATAGCGATCATACTCACATTTCTGCACACTAAAACTAAAGGTTTCAATGTCATTATTAAAATAAAAGTAGAGTCATTTCATTTTAAAACGATCCTGAGATTTGGGCCAATTGTGGGCTTACATACATACTAAGGTCAAAAGTGACTTTAGTCTGTGCTAAAATGGGCTTGGCTTGGTTTAGCTCAAGCTAACGTCAAAGAGAAGGACAGCCTCGTACTGGTGGCGCCAGGGTCTGGTGGTCAAGCTCCACATACCGCTGTTACCACTTTGTTGATAGAATGCGGGGGAAACACACCAGGATTACTCAGAGGCAACCATGGCAGTTCCTGTTCAACGTGGCCACTCTGAGGTGAGGCTGAGCTCCCGTATTTCTCTGAGACATCCAGGTCTTGTAAAAATTGCCTCCATAAGAGACCTCCAGGAAAAACAGTTTCCACTGAACTGAACAAAACACCATGACTATAATAAATATCACTCTGAAAAACAGCTACCTGTGTTTTGTGAGTCAAAGCCTCTGGCTGTCAATCTTTCCTCTTCTGCCCTGACCCCGGAAATTCACAGCTTAGCATAGTATCCTTGTCATTGCCCCCACCCCACCCCACCCCGCCACACTTCCCCAATGCCATTAACCTCTTTTCTTCACCATACAGAACCTCCCTCATTTAAAGCCCAAATAAATAAACATTTTGAAGACAATACTTAAGAAAGGGGAAAAGGAAAAAACAAAACAAGCAAAACTTAAGGCTAACACCTTTTTCCTTTTTTTCTGCATGATAGTCTTTTAGAGATTCTTTAATGTCTGAGTTACAATCTTGATGTGGTTGGATTTACAGTTGCTCTTTGTTATATAAGCTGTAGTTTTAAATAGGAGAATTGGGACAGGGAGAAAGAAGCATGCATAATTAAGCAATTTCAGTCAAATAGTGATCTGATTGGTCATTGTCTCTTTCCTTTCAGAAGGTGATTCTGGGGGAGGCCTTATCACCTGCAGGGACATCCACTTGCCATGGAATGGTGGTTCCTGCTCATAGTGGGATAGCCTGTTTGTACCCTGGAGTAAGAGCTCCCACTTAGGAGTGTGATCTTGTTGTGGGTTCATTGCCCCTGAAATGTCAGGTGACTGAAGGTTAGGGGCAAAGACTGAAGATCCTGAAGAGCACTCTTGCTGGGTGCATATGGTACATGGCTTGTACAAATGAGCAGTAAGATGCCGCAGCTGTTCTGATCTCTGTGCCATCAGCCTTGAAAGGTGATGGGATAGGCTAGCTATGAGCTGTTTAGAGAGCTTTCAGACAGATACACATTGAGGAATTAATCCTGTATGACCTACATGTAAATGAGACAAACAGAATGAGGATCGGTGCCATGCTTTTTTATCTCGCTGTGTTATCTTGTCGACCCAAATGCGGAGTCATTGCTTTCTAGCTGAAGTTGTTTCAAGCACCTTCTAAAGACACATGTATGCATGCATGGCCGTATAGGTGTGTACACACTGAATATTAGAATGCATACATGTTCCTGGCAAGCATGAAGATGAGAATTCTACAGAGACACTTGTTTCCTTCCCTTAGCTTTCAGACTACTGAAGTAATGGACTCCATGGCATTTCTCCAAGAGACTCAGGGTGGGAGAAATAAAAGGCTGAACTCCAGTACCCATCAGAGAAGAACTCTTTCTGGAAAAGACCACACATCGTTTTGATAATTTGTCTGACTGCCATACTGGAGAGACTGGAGCTGAGATGATGATGCATAAGACCACACCTAGGCCATCAGTTACGCATATCTCTTGTCTTTGACTTAAGCCTAAACTCCCTGTTAGGACCCCCAACATGGACTTGGATGCTCACTGAACCTCTTTATTACTTTTTCCAGTGTGACCACATTGAGTATCTTTTTCTCTACTCTTACTGTTAGTTGTATTTTTAATTGGCCTACAAAGGTTGAGTGGCTGAGCCTAGCTTCTTAGGGCTGCCAGGGCCCAGACCCTGACCTTAACAGCTCCAGTAACAAAAATAGATTTTTTTAAAAAGGTAAAATCATGATCCTCATACAGATAGATATTAAAGATCTTTATTGATTCATGAGTCAGTGAGGGAAACAGATGTCAGTACCAGTTCAAAGGAGTCAAATTTTTTTTTTATAGGAGCGAAGGAATGTTGGATGCACAAGCAGAGGCAGAGTTAGCTTCTTCCACAGTAGGTCAGGAATGCCAGTTAAACTACTTCTCCTAGACAGGGTGGAATTTGCTGGAAACTTGGTCCTCCTGTTTAAGACAAGAATGATTTTTCCATTGCCATCAATTACCTACAGTTTACCAAGAAGTAAAGCAGCTTCCACAGAATTAGAATCACATAACTCACAGTGGCCTTTGGAGTCTAGGAACAGTCTTCCATGGAAGCATATTTTCTTCCCACAGCACCCAGCACAAATGCACCAAGCCCTACTCACTCCTCTCAACAGGCAGCCGCCAGAAAAAGAGCAAAAGGACTGGGGAAGAAGGGCAGGATTCATTTCCTGTTAACCCAGAGGAAAGCCACCTTCATTTCCTACTGACTTCCGGCAGGGATGGCTTCAGGGCTGTGGGAGGGGGTTGGGACTGTGGACTGGAAAGGGAGAGGTGTTTTGGACTGTCTTTCTTTGTATCTGATGGTGATAGATTTACAAGGACCCTATTTGGATTCCATGAAGCAAATCTGAAGTTTTGTCAGCCTTAGTTAACTTGGGTTTTAACCAATAAAAAGAAAGTGTATGTGGGCAACACCTAAAAGGGGTAGAGAATTTGGAGGAATGGGGACAGGAATAGTTAGTCTCAGTTTTATTTGTAGATATGTTTTTCTATGTGGAAGTGCCCCCACCTTACATGCTTACCAGGGCTCCCTTCTTAGTGCCCTAAGCAAAGGGGAAGGAACTGGGTTGTTTTGCTCAATCTGGCCCAAAAGGGACCTTCTTTCCCTTCCAGTAATGGAGGCTCTTCCTCTTTATGTGGAGCTGCATTTTAATAAGGCCCAAGGGACGTCCTTGGGGGCAGAGAGCATTGAGTCAGCATTTCAGTTTAAGAGCCTGGCTCTTCAGGTTTTTGATTTTTGTTTTCCTTTTGGGTCTTAGGCAGCTCAGTCAACTCGCCCTGAGAAGCTGAACTCCTGGGACATTCTGGGCAGCTGGTCTCTGTTCTAGAGCATAGGTCTTATAGCTGGGAGAAGAGTCCTGGGGGCACTGAGGGACCTGAGAGGGATTCATCCAGTGGTCCTCAGACTGTCTTTAAAAGCAACACATTGCTGGGTGGTGGCAGTGCACACCTTTAATCCCAGCACATGAAGAAGCAGGTGTATCTCTGAGTTCGAGGCCAGCCTGGTCTACAGAGTAAGTTCCAGGACAGCTAAGGCTAGGCTGTAGTGATTGGAAGCATGGGTCTTTCGGGCCCACTCCATGCTGATCTTTGTCCTGAGCAGTCCTAGCCTAACAAAGTTAGTCTAATGTAGAGTGGCCAGGGGACCTAGTGCCAGTCACTTGGAAAATTGGCAGTGGTCATTGGTGGGGCTGTTACACATCACACCTTTTCTCTGGTCTTGTCTACTCAAGTACAGGTGGCCCAAGTGGGGAGGTGAAGGGTCTCCAACCACCAGAGAAGATCCATGTTCTGTAACGTGGGATCATGTGCTATCATCCTTGACTCCCAAGGGACAGCATAGCTGTCCTATTCAATGGCCATCTCACCCCGCCCCTTCTTCCTGCTAACAAAACCCCGCTTTATTTCAGTGGTGAGGTAAAAGTCCATTGACCTCAGAAAAGGCAGACTCCTCTTCCAGTCCCAGTTGTTCTTAAACAGACATGGCAATCCTATTCTCTTCCCAGATGCGTCTCCACCCTTTCTATGCTAGGGATGAACTGGTGAGTCAGTAAGATGAATGGGGACTTCTGGGGGTGCCCTCTTGATAAGAGAAAGGGTTGCAAGACCACTGTAGCAGATGTTCTCTGTCTTTCACGTCTCATATATCAAAGTGAAAATCTTACCTTTGAAGCTCTAGCAGCGTCATATGACTGAAGCTACACACTCAGAGACCAAAGCATCTCAGGGCACAGAGGAACAGGTTCTTCTTCTTCGGGCTCTTGACAACAATACTATAGGGCTTTGCTCCCCACCTGGAGCTACCACTCTCCACATTTCTTAGCATAAGAGGTAAGCATGTATCTATCGCTATTGCCTAAATGAACATTATTTGAGTTTTCCTTCACTTGTAACCAAAGCTCATTGATTAAGCAGATGTTGCACTGGATCAAATGAGGCAAATTCAGCTTAGGTCTGAACTTACTCTTGGGTAACCATGGGACACTCTCTTCACCTGACAGGGCCAAGGTTTGTTCTTCAGAACGGGCTGGTAGTCCTGACTGTCTCATGAAGTGTGCTCTGAGAGACAAACCAGAGTGTGAGTATGACAAATTAGAATAGCATTGTCTGTCAAACTTTTGCACTTGTGGATATTAGTATTTTAGTAACAGAAAGCTAGGTTTCTTTTCTTATTGACAATCTTCTATTCAGTTAAGTAGGCAATATCAATGGCATGCACACACATTTTTTTCCCTCTTTGTGATTCAATAAAGCCATTTTTAGATTTCTTGGTGGAAAAAAAGTAAACATGCTAATCTTTCCTAAATTAACTTTCATACTGAAAAGAAATAGAAGGTTGCTTAGCACTGAGTATGAAAACTAAAATGTTCTTTACCACCAGAGAGATCTATATTTGAATGCGGATACTGAATGTTGAAACTTATTAATGCTGTGAGCGTGGGTCTAAATTAATTAACTTCTGACTTATACCGGGGTCATAATGTATAGAGGTAAGGGTCCAAATCAATTCTTTTCTGTGTGACTCTGACTCTCTTTTAAATTTAGGGTTTTTTTTAATAATGGTTTGTGGTTTTCAAGGTGAAAAATTCATTCTTCTTTGTTACAATTCCTTTTATACAGTGCCAGATTAAATTTGTTAGTATTGAGTTGTTTTTTAATTATATATTCATTAAAGACATGAATCTGTATTATTTAAAAATTATCTTTATCTTGTTTGGGAGTCAGAGTAATCCTAGTTCCATAGACTGGATTTGAGAAATTGGCATGGTCCTGCTGCAGCTCGGGTTCAAGTCCTGAGAAGGGGAAGGGACATTGGCGGAAGAAGAAATGAAGTAGTGTCTGACCACAAGATGAGTTTCACACAAGTGGCCAGCCCCAAATTATTGGTGAAATTATTAAGGCCACTCCACGTAGTTAAAAGGAGATGTATTTAATGGCATAACTTACAAATTAAAGGATAGGTAGGTCGTGGGGTCTGGGGAAGGTGTATCGCAGTCCAGCGGTGTTCTCTGGAGCTCTGCTTGGCCCACCTCCACCATCCAGGGTCCCGGAACCGAGAGAGCGCTCGCCGATCCAGATCTCGGGTCTCCAGGCGCCTCCCTTGGCCCCGCCTTGTAGGCGTGACAGTTGCTGAAGTCTCAATGGGGGTTGGAACTTCCAGATCAAAGCTGGAATGGCTACCCACTACATCTCCCCCTTTTTGTCTAAATAAGAAAGTTCTAACCTAATACAACACTATATACAAAGGAATGGTTATAAAATATTATCCAGGAGTAATGAGGGATAATGACCTAAATAAGATGGAACTACAACCAAGGCAAACAATATCAAGCAAGAAACCCATACTAAAATCCAGAGAAGTATAGAGCATAGGTAAGTGGCATGTTACAAAGATCATTCCAAAAGGTGTCCTATCCTAAAGAACCTGAATCTAATACTTAATATGTTCTATCTACTAAGTTGTAACTGTAACTGGTTCCGCCTTGTAGGCGTGACAGTTGCCAAAGTCTCAATGGGGGTTGGAACTTCCAGATCAAAGCTGGAATGGCTACCCACTACACCAAATAGCTCGAGCCATCTTTATTTATATTTCAAAAGCAAGCATGTTTTTCATACTAACAAACATGTTTTTCCCACCCTCCAACATTAACCTCCGGCAAAAACAAATATGTCAAATATTTTTTCCCCAACTTTTATATCAAAGCATCTTTCAAACCAGAAACACTTATCATTTTGCTAGCTTGGCCAAATATCGAGCGAGGTACATCCTATCTTTACAAAGCTAAAAGGTGATAAACATAGGTACACATTTTCAAGAACAACAATATCTTTCAAAACTTAAAGTATATTTACAAAAATAGGGGTGGTGTGCCATAAGCTGCCTGCATATGGTTAGTTTACACTTCTTCAAATGCCCGTTAACTCTTCCTGCCTCTGATCCAGTCAGCACTGAATGCGAACAGTTCCCAGGGTCTGGAGTGACAGCTGATATTTCCAGATAAATCTGAGAAGCATCAGTTCCCAAAGAACTTTAGGGGGAAATATTTGAGAAAAGAATGAGGTTTCCAGGAATGATCACATCTGTCCCATGCATGACTTACAAAATTACACTAAAAACTACCAAGAGAATCAACAACGTTATGAGAGAGAAGAGAGCATGCAGGTCCTGTGGTTCCAGGAGTATTCTGTGCTGTCCTGAAGTCCACTGGTCCTTGTCAAGCGAGACAGTCTTCTTGGGCTTTGCCTCATGGAGATCCGTTGGACAAGCACTCATATACTGATCCAAATCTAGGCCACACAGCTCTCAACAAGAAATGTTCCCCCCTCTTCTGTGGTTTTGAAAAAGTTTATGAACACTTCATAGTTATTCTTAGGTATTTGGTAAAGTTTTGCAGTGAAGCCAGTTGAACACTGAGACATATCAGTTGTATAACTTCTCCTGAGGGGACTTAAAGGGGGTATGAGTTCACCCTGAATAGCGATGGCACCAACAGACCGAAGAGAAGATTCCATTCGAGTCCAGCTTGGTGAATCAGTGAGTTTATTGGGTTACTTACAGGAACACGGTTGATTCAAAGGTAGCTAGGCTACCATGAAGTCCCACCCGCAGCACAGTGGACTCTGAACAGCTGTAATACTGTAGAGTTACAAACCCCATAAACTCTAGCACATCTCTCATATCCACAGCAGCTGGGGCAGGGCTATGTGCCCTGTCAGGAGGGAGGGTGACTGGAGTTTCACAGCAGGCTCTCGCCATCCTTCTCCTTCCTTCCAAGAGGGAAGGTTAGCAGCTTCATTGCTCTCCCCACTGACCTGCTATGAGCTGTGTTGTCCTTATCTGTTTCCTCACCACAACTGAGGGCCAAGGACTTCTATAGGTTGCTAGAGAAGTTCTACCTAGAGGAAACAGTTTTCCCATGATATCTTTCAAGGACTTTGCCAATTTCATCCAGGTCACCTATTTTTTTTCCTTTTAAATACAATGCCATATTTTATATGCTATCTCACATACTTTAAAAACTTTCATAAGTGTTACATATTCTCGTGACTTTAACATTCTAAAGAGAAGAATATGACAAAATGAGGATATATCACTCCTGGTATTAGATTAAAAGAGACTATGGCCTCTAGGGCCAGAGAAAGATAGTTCACATGTCATGAGCATGTTAGAAACATAGAGGAACACATTTGGGCCTTTCCACAATGCCAGAATTTGTTGAATAGCAATCAATTTACAAGGTGGAATGGTTTCATTAGCAGTAATTTGCCAAGTATCCCCACTTAAATAACCCCTGAATAGCCTTGGCTAGGGCAAACATAAGTATCCAAAATCTTAATTATCGATATTAACGTTCAGATCACACATTACACACAGCACTATATCTCTACATGCATGAGTATATAGGTTATAGAATGGATGCAAAGACTTTGGAAGTCTGTGACGGGCTGGGAAGTAGCTCCGTCAGTAAAGAGCCTGCTGTGGAAGCATGAGGGCCTGAGTTTGGATTCCACACCCATGTAAAAAGCTAGGCATGGCTGCACACACATGCCTGTGACTCCAGTGCTGGGAGAGAAGGGGCAGGAAGATATCTGGGGGCTGCTGATTGACAGCTTAGCTCCAGGTTCAGTGAGAGACCCTGTGTCAGAAGAATAAGGCAGAAAGTAATAGAATCTAATGTCCTCTTCTGGCCTCTGTACATGCACACATATATGCACATACAACACACACACACACACACACACACACACACACACACACACACACGTGCGTGTACATACAAGTCCAGGGAGATGAGGGGAAACAAGAACAAGATCTTGGGAACACATTTTGGTGTTCCTGTCCAGTTGCGGTCAGGTTTCTTCCATCTTCGTTGTTATAGGGTGTGTACTCACCCCCACCCCCACCCCTGCACCCATGGTTAAGACCATGGGATTTTCTGCTTCCTTCTACCTATAGCTTCGCTCAGTCTACACACTTCTTCACCTGGCTATGGTGTCTCTTTTACCTGTCTTAAGACATATATGACTCTGGTTGCGCTCTCTTGTGCCACGCACATATATGTTCTGTCTCCTGCCTCATCTATGCTAACTCAACTGTTTTCAAAAGGTGGGGGGCAACATTCAGGTAATGTTTTCTGGATGTCCCTGCTGCCATGCAGTAAGACATATGCATTTCCTATATCAAGGCAAAGGAACAATAAGAGATCCCAAACACTGGCTGCTTCTGGTTTAAGGCACTTGCTTTGTGTACTTGCTCACTGGGTCCTCAAAGGAACTTAGGGATTCTCCTCTTTATTTTGTGGATTTTCTCCTAATCTCTCTAGATCTTTAGAGGAAAGAAATCCATGCTGTATCTTCAGAGAGGCGATCATACTTTTGCTATGCACAAAAAAACAGACAAAACTTGGTCTCTGCCAGCCAAAGGAATGCCAGAATGAACCACACATAGTTCCCAGGAAGCTTAAGAAACTTAGTCGCTGCTCACCAAGCAACTCTGGGATTGATTGGATGAAGCATGCTGCACCCAGCTTCTAGGTAGATTATGGAACTTGATCACTCTTGACCAGGGCCACTATGGCATCAGGCAGGCATGCTACTCATGATTCCTAAACTCTGTGTAAGATGAGTATTTATCTTCTGGATGGTAAGCCTGCTTCTATTCCTATCAACTTACCTCTTGTATATATCCTTCCAGACTGGAATAAATTTGATTCCCAAACTGTAAAATGGGGGCTTAACTTGGATTCATAATATAAGCAGATACTTTTTATATGTTAGAGAGATCTGACTGTAACTTAAAGCCTTTAATGTCATCCTCCAGCCAAATATGTCTGGTAAAGTGTGTGAGCCCACAGAGGTTTCCTAGTGAGATCTGAGCTTGCTTTACCAGCAGGACTGTGCAAGAGGATGATTGGACCACAAGCTTGGGTACCAGGTCTTTGGTAGGATCTGCAATGGGCTGTATTTAGCAAGGGGGAGATCCTTTGTCTCGCTCCTTGGCATTGTTATAAAAAGTCCTTTTGAATAAAGTTTTGGGCCGGTGAGTAAGGATTCAGGCCCTCCCGAGGCTATCTTGTGTTTTTGTCTTTTTCTTTCCCCTCTATCCTTCTATCTAAATCTCTTATTGCTCTCTCCTCAAGAGTACCCTGTGGGAAAAGGTAGGGGTGGGTCCCCAACAGTAAAGACAGAATGTGATCAGCTGTGGACTAGGCTTTTAAGAATTCTATAAAGGCAAATAAGACAGGAAAGAAACTCCCAAGTGTGAGAAAGAGATCAATGTCAAAGTTATAGGTTTAAGAATATATTTCTGGTTATAAAAAGGAAATACTTCTTGATGAAAACAGCTTTATATAATAAATACGTTTCATCTTAAAGTGTTATGTAAGATGGAAATAGAAAGCGATTACGGAAAACCCAAAAGGTTAAAGTATGTCACAAATTTTGTGGAAGTTCGAGCTTAAAGAAAGGTGGTATAAATTTAATCAAATTGGCTATAATTAAACATTATTAAAAGTATGTAAGTTCAATCTAAAGATACTATGTAGAACTGTAGCCTGATTCTCTGTCTACAGCAATTAGGTTTCCTTAAGATGTTAATTTGCTCATAAAAACTAGAGAAAAGATATTCTGTATTTTATGATGATAATTGCTTATAATTTCTATTAACTTTGTCAGCCTTTGAACTACAAGGGAAACTAAGGCTTGAAAGATCCCAGATTCATTAAACAATCATCTTTGTCAAGCTTTATGTGTTATGCTAAAATTTAAACCACCATTAACTCTTCCAGACAGGTGTACCTGACCTTACTTGTAGGTCAAAGCCATAAAGGATAAGGAAGCTAAAGAGTACAGCTGATGTTTTGGCCTCTTCCCCAGATTAGCCAGGTCCCAGGGGATGATGGGACATGGATAAGTGATCCTACAGCTCCAGCTGAATAGAGAGGTGGTGGGGAATCCTAAGTTTGGACTGTAACCAGTGCATATTTTGAAACAAAAGGAGGCTCATTGCAGTGGGAAATGTCTTCAGTCTTCTAAGGGATGCCACATGGTCAGCACGACCTGGACCCATCCCAACAGATGGTCCTCCTGATAGGGACAAAACTAAAAGAAGCGAGGGCTTCATCCTAAGTTCATAAATGTAACTCCTAAGAACTTCAACTTACCTAATTGGAAAAGAAAATGATGAATTTGGGGCCACCTACATTTAAACACCTAACCATTGAGTATAGTCACTGAATGGAAATGATTGGAAAAAACACAAAACAGAACTAGACTAGACTTTAGCTTGAGGAAAAGAGTGAATCAGGCCTCACAGGCCTCCCCCAACCCCAAGTGTGGGCTACTGGCATGCCAGGTAGGATAACCACAACCACCCAGCTATAACCAGATTAAAGGACTCTTAAGCTTTTACTAACCATAAAAAAAAATATTTTCTCTGGCCCAAAGCCCAGGCAGGACTTCTACCCCAGTCAGCAAATTCCTCCATTTTGGACTTTTAGCTTTCTGTCAGTCTCCCTGTAATACTCCAATGGTGGCTATGAAATTTTCTTTTTGATTTGGTCTCCCAAGATCTTTTCAAGGCGATAATGGCTCTTCCTTTCCTTCCCAGGTCACTCAGTCTGTTGCTAAACCTCTGGGAATTAAATATTATCATCACTGCTCTTGAAGCTTTAGTCCCGTAGAAATGTGGAATATGCCAGTCACACCATAATGCTGTCTATTGAAAAGCTTTCTCTTATCTTACTTAGAGGCCAACATTCCAATGGCCTTCTCTAGAATTGCTATAGGTTTTCATTCAACCCCTGGCTTAAGTCCTTTTGGGGTGTTTTATGGGTTCCCTTTTCTAAATTCAGACCTGTTCGTGGATTATAAAGCCCAATCCTTAAGCATATTTGCCTCTAGACTTAGTGAATTCCAACAGGATCCCAAAGGGTATGTGTTGTAGAGACTGCCTGAGCCATTGGAAGAATATGATAAATTTCTTTTTCAACTGGAAGAATAACCATCCAGTCCGAGGAACTGTGAGTTTGATCATCTCTTCCCACTTAAAAGCTAGACAGGAGAGCCTCCTGACTATATATATACTTCCCCTGGGGAAGTCAGTGCACAGCTGTTCAAAGAGCAGAGAACTGAACAACTCCTCTCTGCTCCTTTGTTAAAAAGCCACGCCTTACTACTCAGGCATTTGTTCCTGCCGTCTTTAATTTTTTTATTATTTTATTGTTTATTTATTAGAAATGTGTGTGTGTGTGTGTGTGCACATGCATGTGTGCATTCACACACATCAAAGAGAGTACTTGTGGAAGTCAGAAGACAACTTGTGGGAGTCTGTTCTCTCCTTCTACATGTGGGTCTGAAGGACTGAACTGAAGCTGTCAATCTCAGAGGAAAGCACCTTTCTCCACGGAGCCATCTCACTGGCCCTGTTTCTGCCTTCCTGTACCCCATACGAAAACTAGGTCATCCTGCTAACTTACCTGTGTTACATCATTCCTGTGGTGGTTTGGATAGGAATGGCTAGTCCTATTCACAGGCTCATATATTTGAATGCTTGGTCGATCATTAGGGAGTGGTACTACTTGAGAGAGTGTAGGAGGTATGGAGCAGGTGTGGCCTTGTTGGAGGAAGTGTGTCACTCGGGGTGGACTTTTTGGTTTCAAATGCCCAAGCCAGGCCCAGTGTCTCTCTCTTCCTGCTGCCTGCAGCAGATCCAGATGTAGAACTCTCAGCTACCACTCCAGCTCTATGCCTGCCTGTGTGCTGTCATGCTTCCTGCTGTGACAATAATGGACTGAACCTCTGAGCTGTGAGTCAGCCCCAGTTAATTACTTTCCTTCATAAGAGTTGCCATGATCATCATTACAGCAATAGTAACCCTAACTAAAGCAATCACCAAACTCAATTTGTCCCCATTGCTGTAGTGATTTAGTTTCCATTTTTCCATCTATAGTGCCATATTTGAACAAGATTAAGTGCTTTCCTGATTATTCCATTAACATCTCATCTTCCTCACAGGATGTACAAGAGCAGCTTCAAGCTATGGCAGACACCACCATCACTTTTGATAAATAGCTTTGCTGTTGGAGTTCCAGATTTTCATAGTAGAAATGGGTTATACCTGTTTTAACTTTGTTAGTGATCTTATTCCTCCATGGATCTTGTACTTAATTGCTGTCTTTACTTTTATCTCTTCTTTTCCACGTGATCCACAGAAGGTCCCATGGCAATCTCACTCCATCAATCGCAGTCTCCTTGAGAGTCCACTAAGGCTGGAATGTCAACAAGGGTAGAAACCCTAAGTCCTTATATGACCTATTTCATATGGAAGTAGCTAAATCAACCTGCTACTCATCCCATAAAATATTCTAGGGTTTCTACCCTTATAGGGCATTGCTAGATAGCTAGTCATATAGGCTTGAAGATGATTAGTGATGGGCCCCTTCCTTCATCAGCAGCAGCTTGTAAAACTAGGTAAAGAAACGTCAGGACTTTGTTTACTGCTCAGAAAAGTCAGATTTGAGTTCCATCTCTGGCCCTGGGTAGAAACATGTATGGTATGACTTTTGCAGGGAGCTATAAAAAAAAAAAATCTATTCACTTCAATAGGGATCCAGTGACCGAAGAAGTCATTCTATTAAAATCTAGTTTAATGAACCAGTGAATTTATTGACATTTGTTGGCAGGATTTTCCTGTCCCAACTGCCTGCAACCAAATAACCAGCAGCCACTTTGCAAATAACTAACTCAGAGACTTAATCTAAATTCTAAGTGCTCAGCCAATAGCTCAGGCTTGTTACTAACTAGCTCTTAAAATTTAAGTTAACTCATATTTCTTATTTGCTCTGCCATGTGGAAGTACCTTTATTAATGTGACAGGTTCATCTCCTGCTCTTTCTGTGTCTGGCTGGCGATTCCTGACTCCACCCTTCCTCATCCCATCCTCAGTTTGGTTTTCCTGCCTAACTTTATCCTGTTCAGCTATTGACCAGTCAGCTTGTTTACTAAACCAATCATAGTGACATATATTCATACAGTGTAAAGGAATATTCCACAGCAGGAGTTACTTATATAAATACGAGTGAGGGTCATTACAAGAGCATCACGACAAATCCCACCCTAGTATAGGTAACAACTCATGAAAGCTGTATCTCTGGAGCTTTCCACATGACTTGAAGGCAACTTAGCTGGTTAGAGAGTCTCCTTTTCTAACAAATATTACTACTTATATAACTTTGGGGAGAGCCCTTGAGTAAGTTTCAGGAACTTTCTGAGACTTGTGAGTTTTATTTACTTCCCTAGCCTTGTATGTTTTGCTATTTTATGTGTAGGGAATTTTTTTTTTATCTGAATGTATATATGTAGTGCCTGGAGTCACCATGTAGGAGCTGGGAACTGAACCCACATCCTCTACAAGAGCAACAAGTGTTCTTAACCACTGAGCAATCTCTCCAGGCCCTAGTTCTAGAGTAAATTAACCTCGTTCAAGAAGCAATGTTTCAATTTAGAAAAAAACTACACAACATGACATTGCAAACTGCCCCAAAGATCCTAATATTACAATCTAATTGGAGTCTTTCTGGGGTACAACAAAGACATACTATGTGTCCAAAGTTAATTCAAATGGGCCTGGCAATCACCTGAGTAGAAAACGTTATTCCCAGAAACTTTAAGAATATGAAATATACCTAAAATGTAAAGAGACTCCCTGGTCTCTCTGGCCATTTCCTATCTCATGCCTTGTGTTGTCCTCTGTAACAGTCTCTCAGGCTAGTTTACTCCAGCACCTGAGAGTGTGCTGTACACTCTGTGGCTGTTGTTCAGTTTCATCCCTCAAGAGTGTTCCTCTTGGCCATTGCCTACTTTCACCTCATACTGTTCTGTAACAAACCCTGCCTGGCTTCTATGCCCCTCTGTGTATCATCTGAATTGGTTTGATGGAGATTACAAAACTGGAAAGCCATGGGAGACCAGAACAAGATCCTAGTAATAAGACCTATGTCAAACCCGCCTGCATCTTCAAATCACTCATAGGACAGCAGATGTGGCAGGTTCACTGGGAAGGGCTGTAGCTTTAGGTCAGACAGCTACGTCTCTCTATTTTATGTTTCAGTGAAATAATAAGTCTAGGAAGGACCTATGAGAACGAAACTCTTGAGACCAAAAGATCTCTGAAAAGTGTCTGCTGAGCTGTAAAGATGTTAGCCATAACAGGGCTCCAGGTCCTAGGACAAGGTCTTGCAACTTTCAGAAGCAAGTCTAGGTAGCAATTGTGAAATGTCTGTTGGACCAGATTAAGAACCGTTGCTGGTTTTGTTGTTTAATGGAAATATACAGAAGGTTGGCCTAAGTTATTTACATTGAACACACATACACTGACTGTGGATAAGAGAAGCACTCTGAGATAGGAAGGTAGACAGAATCATTGTTGCTTTTGAATTAGTTGGGGCTATAAGCAGGATACAGTTGTACCTAGAGGCTCATGATGTGAAGAGTCCAGTACATTTAGGCATGGGGCAGTTTTGTTCTTTTAGGCTTGTAGCCTGTTAACTTACCACCCCTCTACACACACACACACACACACACACACACACACACACACACACACACACACACACACACCCCTATCCTCCATTTTATGCCCTGTCCCTATCAATTAAATGCAGGTGATTCGAGAAAGTTTCTCTTTTCAATTCCTGCCTCACATATTCTGTGTTCCAGCATCTCTACTGTGAACTGCATTCAGTGAGTCAGGCTGATCTCTGGGAAACTATCTGTATGGCTTAAGGAAGTATGTCTGCTATCAGGTTGACAAAGGGTCAACTTGTGATAATTAACCTTGATTGTTTCCTTAATTGGCCTAGGCATTTAACAAAGCACATCCTAGTGTGTCCATGAGTGATTCCAGAGAGGATTGCCTGAGGGAGACCTGCCCTGAGTATGTGTGGTGCCATCCCATAAATTGGAATTCAGAGAGAATAGATGAGGAAAAGGGAGAGAGCCAGTTAGCATAGGCATTCTCTGTATTCCCCCATTCCTCTGCTCCACCCCTAGCCCCACAGCCTCTCTCCTTCCTCTCTGCCATGGTGTCAGCCCCTCTGCTCCACCCAGCCTTCCCTGCCATGGTGTCAGCCCCTCTGCTCCACCCAGCCTTCCCTGCCATGGTGTCAGCCTCTCTGCTCCACCAACCCCTTTCTGCCACAGTGGTCTGAAACCTGAAACTGTGAGTCAAATTAAATCCTCCCTCCTGTGTGTTGTTTACATCAGGTGTGTGATCACAGGAACCAGAAAAGTAACTGATGAGCCACCATAGATGGAAGAGAAAAGCCCAGAGGCTTCTCTCTGAGTCCTGTGCTCCATCTCAGGGTTTATACTTGGGTCGGTGAGGGGTGCTGTTTATAAATACTCCTTCACTTCCCAATGTCCTCCCCCGTGAACAAATGTGCCTTTTTTTTTTTTTTATAACACTATGCAGGTAACAGAAGAGTAGAAAGTCAAGCCCCACATGCCACCTTCCACAGAGATTATAACAGCGGGGCATTCTATATGTAGCAGATGTTTAACAAATATTAGTTTTTCTTCATATCATGATCTTCTATCTCATCCAGATTTCTGATCAATCCCACTCAAGCTGTGACAAAGAGGAAAACTTAAACTGATTACATTATATTCTAGAATTACTCCTAAGGGGAGTTGGTAAAGCTTCTCAATTGGCAAATATTGATGTGTTTATTGACAAACCTTGTTGAAATAGGAATGGAACAGTCGCCTGTTCCCAAACCACTCATGCATTCTATCCAAACTACACAGAGAGAGGTCAAACATAATGTCTTCCCTCAGAGCTGTCAGTCTAGAGCTGATCCCTGGATAGGGACAGTTTGTCTTTATAAACTAGCTCATAATTAGAAAGTTAGTCACCAAGAAGAATCCATCCACGTACCCCCCCCCCCCAACACACACTTCATTCCAAACCATATTACACAGGAACATAGTTAGGAAGTCCAACACCTCCTCCATTTTAGCTTTAGTTATGGCAGTGGGTTTGCTCTGAGGCCACTGATACTTCCCGGGTCATCACACCTGGAGCAGAGAGTTTTCCTTAAGGAACTCTGGGGGAAATGTCACTATTGGCCAATATGACAAACTATGTGAAAATTCAAAAATAACTTACAAGAACATCACAAATCTAGGGTTTCTGTTGGGTGAGTGGTTGGTTCTGACATCTATGTAATTGGGGGGCATGGGTAACATGATCTGGGTAACTGGAATCCAGGGATCCAGGAGGAAGATGGAGCTACAGTATAGGAGGAAAGACCTCTTCCTGTTGCATGGGCCAAGCATGTCAACATTAACACATGAATCTACTTGTCATTGGCCCACCTGTAGGACTGCCAGTTTCTAATGCACCCCAAATTCTTGTTCTGTCATTGGTGTGGACCAGGGCATTGAGGTTCCCAGCCCCTAAGCCACTTGAGGGCAGTGTCTTACCGCTGTAGCCACAGCTGGGCCTCCCCCAGAGCTCTGATTTCCCTGCTTACCTGCTGTTGCCTGCAACTCTCAAAGTTAGGAGGACCTCTGATGCTCGCTTGCTCTGGTATCTGGTGTTCTGTTTCCTCTGTGTCTGTAAACTATGAGAACTCCGCTACGTTCTGAGTAGACTTCTCCAACCTGATCTTCCTGGCTATAGCTGACTCCTAAGTCCTTCGGTAGCAATGCTTATATCCTGTGTCTTTTGCTTCCATTCATTTATACAGTGTCTCCAGGGGCTTCTCCTGGGTGCCTCTCAAAAATGAATCTCTGCCCCTAAACTTATTACAACTTCTGCTCTATAGATTAGTCATCCCTTCAAAGTACATCAACTGGTCTCAAGATAGGCTTCACTAATTTCCTAGACTCCAAATGCTTGTCAGAGATACTGGCAGCATCTTCTGAGCAAGGAAGAAGTGTGTGTGTGTGTGTGTGTGTGTGTGTGTGTGTGTGTGTGTGTGTGTGTGTTTGAATGCCATCCTTCCCCTCATGCATGTTATATGGTACAGAAAATAGAATATTGGTGAAGGAGTCTAAAATCCTCAAGTAGCTTATGTTTTAGGTGACTGTATATGTTTGATGCCGACCCATGTTCACCTTAGTATCATATTAGAAGATTAGAAGGAAAAACTCTGTCCATTTCACTATGTACATATGTGTGCATTTGTGTATTTCTGTAGTACTGGGGATTGCTCCTAGGGCCTTATACATGCTAGGAGAGAATGCTGCCTCTTAGCTATATCCCTGACCATTTTTACTGTTAGTTTTGAGACAAGATCTCATTAAGTTGCCCTGGATGACTTAAAATTTGCAATCTAGCCCTTCAAGTGACTGAGATTGTGGGTAGGATTGTGTCACCAGGTCTGGTTTAGCTTTACTTTTTGTCTTCTGAAAATCCCAGCACATCTGGAGGGAAGGGTAGGTCACACAGTGTGGTAGTGTGGGTAAGGACTCTGTCTACCTTTAGGGAGCCTCGAACCTGTTCCCAAGGCTTTCTTTGTTCCACCAGAGCATTTGGTGTTCGGGTAAGCAAATAAAGGAGTCTGATGCTCACCTGAAACATCCTAGTTTCCTCCTCGTTTTCCAAATTCACCAAACCTCTCTGCTGAACTCGACTCGGAAGCAGTTCTTTCCAGTCTCACTAAACCCAGTTAAAAGTTAGTGTGTGAACTAGCTCCTTTTCTGTTGTGATGAAATACCCCGAAAAGCCAGCTTACAGAAGACAGGGTTCATTCTAGCGTATGGTTCCAGAAGGATGGGCGCCATCCTGGTGGAGAAGCCATGGCAGGGGAAGCAGGAAGCTCACTGATAACGTTTTCATCGATACACAGGAATCAAAGAACAATAAGTGGGCTGAGGCTCTAGAACTTGAAAGCCCCCCCCCCCCCCGCCAGTGACATACTTCCTCCACACCGTTAAAGTAGGCTTAAGTTCTTGAAGGCAGCTTTCCATGCGAATTCTCTTCAACTAACGATATCCTCCCTCCCCTCCTCCATTTACCCCTCTTGCCCCCTTTCCCCTTCAACCTTCTTTTTCCCTTCCCTTACGCCTGTTGTTTTTCTTCCCAGACCTCCACACAGGCTCTTTTATGTTCATCACCAGGCTGTTCATGCCAGCAATGTGATGCAAATAAAGCAAGACAGGATTTTGGTTCTGACTGAATAAGAATTGCTCCACTCGAATTTACAAAAACACAACATCCCAGTCCCTCTAAACAGATTCTATTCAAAGTTTCTTGGCTTCAACATTTTAAGAACAAGCTGTTCTTGTGGGAGGTTAATGAGAAAGTGCCTGGTTCACCTCCTGTCCCACTAGTGACCAAGATGAAAAGAACCCTGGAGAGGAGTCATTCAAAATGAGGACCCCACCCCTGCTCTGAGGCCAGAGAAGCCAAACTCAAAGATCTGTGAAGCCAAAATGTGGTACAAGTTGAAGATGCTCAGAAACTGATGGTATTTACACGCAGACACACACATACCATACACACACACCTACACACTCGCATACACACACACACCCCATACACACACATACACCCTGTATACACCTACATACACACTCGCACAAACACACCATACACACACACCCCATACACACATACTCCATACACACACATACACCCTCTTACACATACATACACCCTCTCACACATACACACACACACATACACAGATTTGGTAGTTCCTATTAAAAGAGACCAACATTAACAACTTGGATATTCTAAGTGTTCTCTCTTGGTTATGGAAGACAAGTAGCAGGGGTGGGCTGGTGAAATTTGAAGAAATTAGAAAAGCCACAAAAATCAGGAGCATCGTGAATGCTTTCCTGTCTGTCAATGTATTTAGTTACTTGAGGTGGGTGATGCAATACGAACAGATGATGGGAATAAGACATCACGTCCTCTTTTCGACGATTTTCTCTTTAAAACAGGACATGGAACAGTCAGAAAGAAAAAAACAAGATGCTGGTGTGTATGGCCCCAGATAGGTGAGATGGGAAGAGCCCCTAGATTCTCACCTGAATTCTATCCCAGGCAGTTTAGCCGCACACGACAAACATCTTAGAGCCAGGCACAGGGGCAGGCGAGTTAGGAACAAGAGACTAATCTACCACAGAGAATCATTTCTGGAGGATACAGTGAGTGAGTGTCATGTTTCGTGAGCGTCAGGAGATCCAAGCTTCCTTAGCAGATGGTCAGTGAGAACTTAGAAAACAATGATTCCGAGAAGGAACAACCTGCCTGAAGTGCATTCCCACAATGCCCTCACTCAGGACGCTGAGGCAGGAGGATCTCCAGTCACAGATCAGCCAGGGCAACAGAGCAAGAGCCTTTCTTTAAAAGACGAAAGCAAACCAAGCAAAGAGCCCAACAAACTAGCACACCTTCGTTGAGAATAAATCCAGCCAACTACATCCTCATTTCCTCTCCCCCGCCCCACCGTACTGTGCTTGTTTAGCCACAAATTGGAAAGAATCTGAGATGTACTTCCCTTGGGTTCCAGAAGAGCGTGTTAAAATTGTTTCTGTTACTTGTTTTTGTTTATTGATATAGGTTCTCACTCTGTAGTCCAGGCTGGCATTGAACTTACTGGCGACTCTCCTGCCTCAGCCAAGTACAGGGATTACAGGCATGTGCTGCCATACTCAGAGACTCAAGATGTTGAAGACAAGATGCAGAAAGGCTGTTCCTGTAGTGACGTGGTTAAGGTTACAGGTACTTAACAACAGTTGTTAAATACTTTGGACTAATAGACCATATGTCTGGGTAAGAGGGCCCTTTTAAGTATACCCCAGTTATTACTTCATTCCAGGGATTTGCATGGAGATAAATATGTGAGTGAAACAAGCAGATTAGAATCACAGAGAAAAGCCAAAAGCTCGAAATTTCATAAGAACAAAAAGCCAATTGTGTTTCCTACACATTTGTAGGGGGGGATTAACCCAGTACTTGGGAAACTGAGGCAGGAGGATCCTGAGTTCCAGACCAGACTGAACTATACAACATGACTGTCTCAAATAACAATAAAATCACAAAATCTCCCAAATCCTCCAACAAAAACAAATAAACAGAAATAAAATATAGGACGAAGAAGTCTACGAGAATGACTTAAGAAAATCTAGAAGACTTTTAAAATTCAATGGGAAAGCATAAAGGAAGATGTGATTAAAGGGGAGGTAGAATTGGTCCATTAAAGAGGAGGTAGAATTGGTCCATTAAAGGGAAGGTAGAATTGGTCCATTAAAGGGAAGGTAGAATTAATCTATTAAAGGGAAGGTAGAATTGGTCCATTTAAGGGAAGGTAGAATTCATAGTTGCCCAGGAAGAAACAGTGGTACAAAGTTGCCAAGTCTCTCTCAACTGATGTGCATTTTAGTCAATGAGTCCAATTTTTACATTTTGGGACATTACTGGAATTCTTTCTATGTCTCTTTTAGTTAGGAAGGAGCAGGTGGGGGGGCTGCTAGGCACAGGCAGTGCTCTATTTATGGATATGGCTGGTGGAGCCTGAGTGTTTGCTTGACAGTGACACTTTGCAGTTCACATGTATCGACCATGTTAACAATCACAACTTTTCCTCCTCTCCCCAGAGGCAGCCACTGCTCAGATTTTTATAGTAAACAAGTCCAAGCATTAGTTTGTCAACCTGAATAAATAGTTTTGTCTGTCTATCTGGGAAGTAAATATAAATGGAATGAAGCATACCCAAGGCCAGTGCTGGGCCTTAGTACCTGGAAATCTTCAAGGTCAGTAGATAACACCAAGCTGATTTTTTCTTTTCTTTTCTTGGGGAGGAGGGAGTTGACACAGGATTTTTCTTGGAACTCATAAAGATCCATCTGCCTCTGCCTCCTGAGTATTGGAATTAAAGTCATGCACTAATATACCTGGCCTTTAAGCTGTTTTTCAAAGTGGATGAGCAACGTATGCTCCACCCCAAGTATATGGCATTCTTAGTCTTCCAGATCACTGTCAGTTCTTGATATTGTCAGACATTCTTGTTTTAACACATAGAAATTATAGTTATGTTGAAGTTGTCACATGAGCACTTAAAATTTATATTATCAAAAAGTCTAGGGCTAGGATGTGCTATGGTTTGATTCTGAAGTGTCTCCTTGTTCCCCAGGTGGCACTGTTTTGGGAGGCGACTAAACCTGTAGGAGGTGGGGCCTAGCTGGCTGAAGGAGATTTCTAGGGCAGGGCCTTTGAAGGTTTTACTCAGTCATTTCCTGTCGTGTTCTGTCTCTTTTTCCTGTCTGCCTCTGCCACACACTCCCACCACCAGCACTTGGCTACTTCACCATGTCTCCCCATCGTGATGGACCAAAACTCTCCAAAACCATGAGCCAACACAAGTCTTTCTTCCCTTAAGCTGTTTCCGTCAGTACTGCAGAGAGACACAGGAACAACCATATGGGATGTGTCAGAACCACAGCAGTTACCTAGTGTGTGCAAGGCCCTGGGTTCCATCCTCAGCACTGCCAAAAACAAATAAACAGAAAGTCTACAATAAACGTCCATTTTTACAAGAACATTGGCATGCTTTTACTTTCCGTCGTTCTCCTGCTCTCTGAAATCTTATACGTACTCAACATACTCATATTGTTATCTTTCAGAGTTTTAGATATAATTTTTTTCCTTGGTTTTTTATTTGGTTTTTAGTGACTAATATATTATACACAAATAGCTATAAGACTAGAAAGAATGGGATGCATTACATGGCAAATGAACATCCAGATTCCTGTAGTCATTCTGTACAAAGCAGGGATGCTGATCAAATTAATTGTAAGGGAGATGATGGCCCCAGAATGGGACTTTGGAAATAGGGTGATGGTCTGGCAGTAACCTGGAGTTTCTTTGTTTTGTGTTTCTTCTTACTGTTGCATTTTTGTTTTGTTTTGATTTTGGAGACAGCCTCTCACTCTGGAGCCAAAGATCAGATCTTACTATATAGTCCAAGCTGGCCTTGAACCCATAGCTGTCCTCCCACTGAGTCACGTGAGCATTGGATTATCAGTGTGTGCCACTGTGCCTGGGCTGGAGTTTTTTCATGACCCAATCTTGTTATTTTTATTTTATTTGCTGATGAGTGTATTAGTATATATTTAATTTTTATCTATACTATATAAGAGATTGGAGTATTTGCCCGTTATGTAGCTCATTATGAAGTCCGCTAGTTTTTTTCTAAGTAATAACATAAATACAATAAGACAAAACAAACAGGAAAAGAGCCAAAAGGAAGGCACAAGAATCAGAGACCCACTTGTTCATACACTCAAGAATCCCATAAAAATACTAAAGTGGAAGCCATAATTTACATACAGAGGACCTGGTGCAGTCTCATGCATACCCTGTACACACGCCTCAATCTCTGAGTTCATGTGAGCTTTGATCATGTTGATTTAGGGGCCTTGTTTTCTTGGGTGTCCTACATTCACTCTGGCTCTTAAACTCTTTCAGCTTCCCTGAGCCCTAAGGATTTGATGGAGGTATCCCATTTAGGGCTGAGCTTTCCAAGGTCTCTCACTCTTTTCATGATATCCGGCTGTAGGTCTCTGTATTTGTTCTTACCTGCTGCAGGAGGAAGCTTCTCTGGTGATGGCTGAGGAGGACACTGATCTGAGTAGAGCAGAATGGCATTCATTAGCAGTCATTTTATTGCTATGGTGTTTTGTTGTTTGTTCTTTAGACCATTAGTATTTGGTTTCACCCTAGGTCCTTGATCTATCTAGTCTCAGGTTCTTGGTCACCCAAGCAATATCAAGTATGGGTTCCATCTCATGGAGTGGGCCTTAAGCCAAATCATACATTGATTGGTTATTCCCACTAGCTTTGTGCCACCATTGCCCTAGCATATCTTGCAGGCATGCAGGACACCATTGTAGATCAATGGGTTTGTGGCTGAGTTGGTGTTTGTTTCTCTTTTGGAAGTGTGCTGAGTGTCTTCTTATGCCAAAGACACAAGAACATAGAGATGAAGACTCTCTGTAGGAACCAACTCATCTTGCCCATGTTCAATGAGTTGTATAGGTGTTGTCTTCAGCGATGGGGCATTACCATCATTTTGTGGAGAGACACTCATGGTCTGGCAACAGCCTGGGTTGTTTGAAGATTCCCATGGGACCCCTTTGACCAACAGTTCAATTAGATATAACCCAATCCTGGTGCTGAAAGCATTTTGGTGACAAGAAATGGCCAGATGGGGCTCTGTCTCCCCGATTATTTGATGATTTGATTTAGATCACTTTCATATATGTATATATTTTAGGAAACTTCTACAATATTAGGTTTCTGTACTACCCCTCTACTGGCCCGTAATTTTAGCTGTCTCTCCCTTATTGTCTCCCTCTCCCTTCCCCCTCCCCACTTGATCCTCCAGTTCCATCACCCCTTCATCTATCCATAACTAGACATTCTCTATCCCTTCCCTATGGAGATCTGTCTGTCCCACCTAGTCCCTTACTCTATACCTAACCTCTGTGGCTCTATGGACTATAGCTTGGTTATTGACTTAACAGCTAATATCCACCTATAAGCAAATACATACCATATTTGTCTTTCTGGGTCGGGGATACTTTGCTCAGGATGATTTTTTTTTAGTTCCTGTGTGTATTTCTGGCTGATTTATCAAAAAGCAGGCGTTCTTAGGTGTATGGATTTATATCTGGGCTTCAATTCAATTCCATTGATCATCGTGCTTGTTTTTGTGCCAGTGCCATGCTGTTTTTATCACTATACCTCTGTAGTACAACTTGAAATCGGGGATGTCGATACCTAAAGAGCTCTTTGATTTTTCAGGATTGTTTTAGTTATCCTGTTTTTGTTGTTGTTGTTGTTTGTTTTGTGTGTGTGTGTCTCTGTGTGTGTGTCTCCATATGAACCTGAAAATTGTCCTTTCGGGAACTGTGAGGAATTGTGTTGGAATTTTGATAGGGATTGCATTGTTTCTGTAGATTGCTTTTGTTAGGATGGCCATTTTTATTAGATTAATCCTACCTGATCCCTGAGCATGGGAAGTTTTTTTTTAATCTTCTTAAATCATCTTTAATTACTTTCTTCATTGTCTTAAAATTTTTTTATCATACAAGTCTTTCACTTGCTTTGGTAGTTACCCCAAGATATATTATTTGAGGCTATTATAAAGGGTGTTGTTCCTCTGACTTGTATACATTATTTTTGTGAGTTCATTTTTTAGCCACCTACTCTGCTGAAAGTGTTTATCAGCTGTTGCAGTTTCCTGGTAGAATTTTTGGGATCACTTATGTATACTATATCTTTGAAGATGAAGATGACTTTGACTTCTTCCTTTCCAATTTGTATCCCTTTGATCTCCTTCAGTTGTCCTAATGATCTAGCTAGAACTTCAAGTACTATATTGAATAGGTATGGGGGGAATAGATCACCTTATCTTGTTCCTGATTTTAGTGGAATTGCTTTGAGTTTCTCTCAATTTATGTTGATGTTGGCTATGGGCTTGCTGTAAACTGTCTTTATTATGTTGAGTATTGTCCCTTGTATCCATCCCTAATCTCTCCAGGACTTTTGTTATGAAGGGGTTTTGGATTTTGTCAAAGGACTTTTCTGCATTTAATGAGATGATCGTGTGGTTTTTGTCTTTCAGTCTGTTTATATAATAGATTACATTTATGAATTAACATATTGAACCATCCTGTATCTCTGGGATGAAGCCTACTTGATTATGGTAGATGATATTTTTTATGTGTTCTTGGATTCAGTTTGCAAGTATTTTATTGAGTATTTTCCCATTTATGTTTGTAAGGGAAATGGTCTATAATTCTTTCTTTGTTGAGTCTTGACGTGGTTTAGGTATTAGGGTAACTGTGACCTTGTAAAATTAATTGGGCAATGTTCCTTTGATTTCTATTTTGTGGAATGGTTTGAGGAGTATTGGCATTAGCTCTTCTTTGAAAGTCTGGTAGCATTCTGCCCTAAAACCATTTGGTCCTGAGATGGTTTGGTTGGGAGACTTTTAATCATGCTTCTATTTCACTAGGGTAGGTCTGTTTTAATTGCTTATCTGATCTTGATTTGAATGGTATATATAGAGAAAATTATCCATTTCTTCTTGATTTTCCAATTTGGTAGATTACAGGGTTTTTTTAAGTATGTCCTTATGATTCCCTGGATTTCCTCAGTGTCTGTTGTTATGTCTCCCTTTTCATTTCTAATTTTGTTAATTTGGATATTTTCTCTGCCTTTTGGTTAATTTGCATAAGGGTTTGTCAATCTTTCTAATTTTCTCAAAGAACCAACTTTGTTTTATTGACTCTTTGTACTATTTTTGTTTGTTAGTTTCTGTTTTGTTGATTTCATCCCTGAGTTTGGTTATTTCTTGCAGTCTACTCCTTTTGGGTATGATTTCTTCTTCTTTTTTCTACTGCTATTAGGTGTGCTGTTAAGTTGCTAGTATGAGATCTCTCCAGTTTTGTTTTTAGTTTGTTTGTTTTCTTTAGGCACTTAGTGCTAAGAACTTGCTTCTTAGAATTGCTTTCATGTGTCCCATAAGTTTGGGTATGTTATACATTCATTTTCCTTCATTTCTAGAAAGCCTTTAATTTCTTTCTTAATTTCTGTCTTGACCCATTTTTCATTCAGTGGTGAGTTGCTAAGTATCTGTGAGTTTGTAGACTTTCGGTTGTTGAAATCCAGCTTTAGTCCATGGTGGTCAGATAGGATGCAGAGTGTTATTTAAATTTTCTTGTATCTGTTGAGACTTGCTTTGTGTCCCAGTGTGTGGTCAATTTTGGAGAAAGTTGCATTAGGTGCTGAGAGAAAGATACATTCTTTTGTGTTTGGGTAAAGTGTTCTGTAAACATCTTAGGGTCATTTTGTTTATGACATCATTAGCTCCAGCATTTCGGCTTAGTTTTTGTCTAGATGACCTGTCTACTGGCAAGAGTGGGGTATTGATGCTTCCCACTGTCAGAGTGTCAGGGTCAGTATGTGATTTAAATGATAGTAGTGTTTCTTTTATAGACTTGGATGCCCTTGTGTTTGGTGCATAGATGTTAAGAACTGCAAGTCATCTTGGTAGATTTTTCCTTTGAATATGCAGTGCCCTTCCTTATCTCTTCTGATTAGCTTTGGTTTGAAATATATTTTGTAAGAGATTAAAATGGCTACACCAACTTGCTTTTAGGTACATTTACTTGGAATATCTTTTTCCATTCTTTGTATTCGTTCTGCTAATCTGTGTCTTTTATATCAGAATTGAGACCATTGATGTTGAGAGATATCATTGAGCAGTGTTTGTTGATTCCTGTTATTTTGTTGTTGTGGTAGTGGTGGTTGTGTGTGTGTGTGTGTGTATGTGTGTGTGTGTGTTCTCTTTTAATTTGCTGGTATGGGGTTATTTATTCCTTGTGTTTTCTTGGGTGTGGTTAGCATCTTTAGATTGGAATTTTCCTTCTAGCACCTTCTATAGGCTGGATTTGTAGATAGATATTGCTTAAATTTGGTTTTATTATGGAATTCTTATTTTCTCCATCCATGGTGATTGAATGTTTTACTGTGTATAGTAGTCTGGGCTTGCATCTGTGGTTTCTTAGAGTCTGCAGCACATCTGTCCAAGCCCTTCTGGATTTTTAGAGACTCCATTGAGAAGTGAGGTATAATTCTAATAGGTCTGCCTTTATATATTCCTTGGTCTTTTTCCCTTGCAGATTTTACTATTCCCTCTGTGTTCTGTATAATTAGTGTTGTGGTTATCATGTGCCAAAGGACTCAGTTCATTTGGTGTTCTGTATGGTTTATTCTATGATTTTGTTGAGAAGACTTTCTGTGCCTTTGACCTGGGTGTCTTCTCCTTCCTTTATTCCTATTATTCTTAGACTTGGACTTTTCACAGCGTCTCAGATTTCCTGATTGTTTTGTGCCAGAAGATTTTAGATTTAACATTTTCTTTGACTAAGGTCTCCATTTCTTCTATCACGTCTTCCATGCCTGAGATTCTCTCTTCCGTCTTGTGTATTCCGTTCTTAAAGTTTGCCTCTGAGGTTCCTGTTAGAGTTCCTAAATTTTTCCTTTTCGGATTTCCCTCAGTTTCTGCTTTCTTTTTTTTTTATTAAGAGATTTTCTATTCATTTTACATACCAACCACATATTCCCCTGTCCTCCTTCCTCCTGCCCACCCCTCCCAGCCTTCCCTCCTAATCCAACCCTTATTTCCACCTCCTTCAAGGCAAGGTCTCCCATATGGAATCAGCAGAGCCTGGTACATTCAGTTGAGGCAGATCCAAGCCTCTCCTCCCTGCACCAAGGCTGTGCAAAGTGTCTCAGCATAGGCACTAGGCTCCAAAAAGCTGGCTCATGTACTAGGGACAGGTCCCGATCCCACTGCCTGGGGGCCCCCTATACAGTTCAAGCTAAACAACTGTCTTACTTATCCAGAGGGCCTAGTCCAGTATCAAGGGGGCTCCTCAGCAATTGGTCCACAGTTTATGCATTTCTACTAGTTTGGCTAGTTGTCTCTGTACTTTTTCCCCATCATGGTCTCGATATCCCTTGCTCATGGAATCCCTCCTCTCTCTCATCGATTGGACTCCTGGAGCTCCACCTGGGATGCAGCTGTGGATCTCTGCATTTGCTTCCATCAGTCACTGGATGAGGGTTCATGTTTGTCCTTCTGAGTCTGGGTTACCTCACTTAGGGTGATATTTTCTAGTTCCATCCATTTGCCTGCAAACCTCATGATGTCATTGTTATTCTCTGCTGAGTAGTACTCCATTGTGTATATGTACCACATTTTATTTATCCATTCTTCAGTTGAGGGGCATCTAGGTTGTTTCCAGGTTCTGGCTATTACAAACAATGCTGCTATGAACATAGTTGAGCATGTGTCCTTGTGGTATGATTGAATATTCCTTGGGTATATGCCCAAGAGTGGTCTAGCTGGGTCTTGAGGAAGTCTGATCCCAATTTTCTGAGAAACTGCCATACTGATTTCCAAAGAGGCTATACAAGTTTGCACTCCCACCAACAGTGGAGAAGAGTTCCCTTTGCTCCACATCTTCTCCAATATAAGCTGTCTTCAGTGTTTTTGATCTTAGCCATTCTGACAGGTGTAAGATGGTATCTCAGAGTCATTTTGATTTACATTTCCCTGTTGACTAAGGATGTTGAGCAAAGTTTCTGCTTTCTTTATCGATTGATTTCCACTTTGAGGTTTTGAACTCTTTTATTCATTTTCTTCTGTCGTCTGTTTGTGTTTTCATAGATTTCCTTAAGGGATTTATTCAGCTCTTCCTTAAAGACCTCTCTCATATTCATGAAGGGTATTTTAAGGTCGTCTTCTTGTGCTCCAGCTATGTTATTATGTGTTTATGCTGGTGTCTA
Source organism: Peromyscus eremicus (assembly GCF_949786415.1). NCBI lineage: Eukaryota > Metazoa > Chordata > Mammalia > Rodentia > Cricetidae > Peromyscus > Peromyscus eremicus. Next base: position 61,606,449 of record NC_081435.1, on the reverse strand, counting down.
GGCATCTGGGTTCAGGAAGATTGTAATTCTAGGTGCGATATCAAGTCTTGTCTTTGTTAAATGTTTTGTTTTTCAAAACAGGATTTCTCTGTTTAGCTTTATGCCTTTCCTGGAACTCACTCTGTAGCCCAGGCTGGCCTCAAACTCACAGAGATCCAGCTGGCTCTGCCTCCCAAGTGCTGGGATTAAAGGCATGTGCCACCATCGCCCGGCCAAACGTTTTGTTCCTTGGTTTCTCTTTCCTCTCTGGTTCTTAGAAGAGTGTGGTGCCTATGTTGCCTGGTAGGGCATTCTTCTGGGAGCCTGATAGCTGTGGCCACTGGTAGCTCCAGGTAAAATGTGTTTCTAGGTATCAGGAGCTTGACACTTAGGAATGGGGATGGATTGAGGGAGGTTCAGGGGGTCCACACAAGGGAAGAAAACAGGGTGTTCCACCAGGATCTGCTAGTCCCCTGGGAATGGGGGCAGAGATTAGGAGACGCTATAGCAGAAGGTCTGCTACAGAGCTGGGGATGAGACTGGGGAAATGGACTTGGAGAAATGGAGAGAGAGGTGAAAATCTCCAGTTAGCCTACCTGCTTTCCCTGGCCAAAGTGGTCTTAAGATTCCCAGGGAAATGCCTGTTGGTGTTGGGAGATGGATAAAGCAACCAGTTAGGGGAAGAAAGTTTGGAAGGGAAAAATCTGTGTGACCCACTGGAAATGGAGCCGTGGAGAAGGAGGCCTCAGCCAGTTAGTCCTAATAATTTTTTTAAATAAGTGTTTTATAGCTGGGCAAGGTGGCACACACCTTGAATCCCAGCCCTTAGGAGGCAGAGGCAGACAGATAGATCTCTATGAGCTCCAGGCCAGCAAGGGCTATAGATTGAGACCCTGTACCAAAAAAAAATACATTTTATAAGCATGCTTGCAATATGTTTGTTTATTTGAATATCATTACATTATCTGTTTATTTACTTCTTTTGGGATGTTTTAAAAATTACACTTATTTGTTTGTTGTGGTGTGGGGGGGCACACTACAACTTGCATGTGGAGGTCAGAGGACAACTTTCTCCAGGGTTCCCAGAAGAAGTCAGGTTCCCAGGGTTGGATGCACCTTGCACCTTTCCCTACTGAACAGTCTCTCCAGCCCCCTCTTTCTGGGTTCTTGACAGAGAATTTCCTTTGTTAGCTTTTTTTCTCCCACTGAGGATCTGTGAGTGGGTAAACTTTATAAGTATGGATATGTCTTTTATTACATTAAAATAGAATTTAATAAGGTATCATTTTGTGTAATCAGAGGGAAGATGAATTAATCAATTATAGTTAAAATTAGATGCCTACTTTATTTTTTTTTTACAGCAGAATCATTTTCAGATGTATCTGATTTAACAATAAAATTCTGTCTTTCTGTGAAAATAGAATGAAATGTGGATTTTTTTAATTTAACTTTGGACTAGGAATTATTCCTTTAATATGACATACAACTTCAAACTTTATAAGAAATAAATGTCATAAAGTTGAAAGAGTTTGATATATCAGTGAAGAAATAATTTAACACATAGAAAAGGCAGAAATTATTTCTCATAATATAAAACAGGTTTTAAAATTATGCAGTAAAACCAACAAATAAACCTAAAGTAGTTGATGAATAGGAATATAAAAGTTAAATATAATATATATTGTATATAAGGTATATGTATATAATATAAAAGGCATATACAGGGAAGGGATCTCCATGGGTTAAATGAGACAAGGCATCATGAGAAATACAATGAGTACTCCTTATTTGGATCCTGAATAGACTACACCAATAATGAAAGACATTTTTGAACAATCAGAAAGACTTCAACATGGAGTAATAGATGATACTGAGGAATTACTGCAAATTTCCTTGGCTGTGCACCGTTTAGTGGGTACCTTTTCAAAGTTCTCAGCTTTCAGAAACATATGCTGATGGCTTTAAAGTGATGGAAAAAGAAATTGACAAAACTGGTATTTTTATATAGGGGGTGGAGCCGAGGGAGCTCTATTCCTGTGAGCATTTGTAAGAAGTTGATGGCACTTGGAGGTGGAGGCAGAAGGATCAGTAGTTCAAGTCCAGTCTAAGCACATAAGAAGCTTAAGGCCGTCGGGGGCTATCAGAGACCTGCCCACCAAAAGCTAAAGCCCAAACTGAACCAAAGTGGAAGAAAAAAAATAATGCTTTCATAAATCATCACGATTGTGTCCAATAACACTCAGACACGTTAGCTACACTCATATGACCACAAGCACAGGGAAGAGTTTTACTTTTTCTGACAAAGTCAATCCAAGATGTTGAAAGTGGCAAGGTTGACGTGATTTTGCTACGACGCTTGTTATGTGCATAGAGCAAAGAGGCTGGGCTGGGTAAGTGTGCCCCTTATAGAATCTATAATAGATGAAATTATAGATTCATTCAGCATCTCAAACACCATATATAAAGAAGTTCTTGGACCATGCATAAGAAATTTTTTGAAATCCTCAAGCTAGACGTTTAAGTCTCCTTGGTTTATTTCTGGCATTTTCTGCCTCAATGGCTCCTCTCTCTCTCTCTCTCTCTCTCTCCTCTCTCTCTCTCTCTCTCTCTCTCTCTCTCTCTCTCTCTCTCTCATTAGTATCTGGACACTTTCAGAATTTAGGTATAAAGGAAATAAATTAGCTGGAGTTTTCAGATTACCATGAAGAGATAAAAAGAGAAGGCATCTTGTATGATACAGAGGTGCGCTGTTCAGTTTTTTCACGGGATTGAACTTGTCTCCCACACACCCCTCTCACTACACAGTTAACTAAGTTAGCTCTTGGCTAGTCCCGGTGATGGTTAATCTTGTTAACTTGATTGCATCTGAATCAACTAAGATCCTTCCCTGGGCAGCTCTGTGAGATATTTTCAAGAAGAATTAGGAGGTAAGACTCCCCAGGCGGGCAGCATCTCCTGCACATGGTCCAGATACCAGAGGTTGGAGAGGAACGAGGGCGGCTTGTTCGTCTGTCTTCGCTGCTTTCTGGTGACTCAGCCATCTTGTTGATGCTGTCCCTCACTGCCGTCAGAACCCAGATGCTCTGGCTCTCCAACATGGACTCTCCAGGAATATTCTGGGCAAGATTGGTACTATTGAGACATCCAGGCTTGAAGGCTGAGCAGCTCCGGGTTCTCATCTTCCCAGCATGCAGATAGCCATTGATGGACTCCCCAGCCAGTCTAATAAGTCCTCTTTGAAGATACAGTTCTGTTCCTATAGAGAGCTCTGACTAATATAGTCCCTGTTAGTATAGAGGGTTCATTACATGAGGCCCTTTTGCCTCAAGAAACAGAAATACCCTCATATTTCCCACCACCAACTACTCCTTCTCCTCAGTGTAGGTCCAACAACAAGCGAGACTATAGAAGTCATGTTGAGATGATGGTCTGTGAACCCTAAGTGCAGTGTCTAGAAGCATCCTCTACAAGTCACATCCCAGGGGGTCATGGTAAGAGGTGAGCCTGACCACAGTAGGGCTGTCAGAGTAATCATTATCTTCCAATTTTCTACCCCTAAAATCTTCCAGAACTTCTTGATATATTGAAAATATAGCCATCTCTCTAAATCCATGGGTTTTGTCTCTGTGAATTTAGCCAATGTTGGATAGGAAAACACCTGAAAATAAAATTGTATCTACAGTGAACAAGTTGCAGACGTTTTTCTTGCTCTTATTCTTTAATGTAGCCTTATAGCGATTTGCATAATATTGACATTGCATTGGCTATTATTAAGCAATTAGATATGACTTTAAATAGGAAAAAGGATATCCATAGGTTGCATGCAACTCCTAGGCCATTTTCTATAAGGGCATTGTGCACTGGTGGATTTTGGTACATGCAGAGGTGGAGAGGTATCCTGGAAGCAACCCCCTACTGACTCCGGGGAAGGACTGTGTAGTCAAAAATGAGGGAAAACTTTACACAATCACAACAGCCTTCAAGAAGAACCAGAACCTTCTGTGCTAATGTGGTAGTGAGCTCTGCTTTTCCACTGGGCACCGTGGTGGTTTTATTATGATCAGGTGCTGGATTAAGGCATAGAGGTGGAAAGGGTTAGAGTTTTATTGCTGTGATGAAACACTAATACCAAAAGCAAATTGAGAAAAAAAAACACCCTCCCCCGTCAATCACTATTTAAGAAAATGCCCTACAGGCTTGTCTACAGCCAGATCTTATGGAGCCATTTTCCTAATCGAGGTTCCCTCCTCTCAGATGAGTTTAACTTGTGTCAAGTTGACATAAAACTCTTCAGCACAGGAGTCAAAGGGCAGGTCCTTTTTGTTGTTGTTGTTGTTATTGTTTTCAGTTTTTTTCAAGACAAAGTTTCTCTGTCTTGGAACTTGCTTTGTAGACCAGGCTGGCCTCGAACTCAGAGATCTGCCCGCCTTTGCCTTCCAAGTGGTGAGATTAAAGGCGTGCACCACCACGGCCTGGCTAAAGGGCAAGTCCTTATAAATGACAAAGAATTTCTTGAGACAATCTGAGAGAAGGAAGGTAGAAGTAAGAAGAAGGAGTGGAGGGAGCCGGCTAGTTAGTACAAGGCCGGGGCACCATCCATGTGGGGAGTCTGGCCAGGGAAGTATACAGAGCACAGTGGCACAGATGACCATTATAAAGGGAGGGTGGTATGCTATTTAATAATTGGGTTTTTGACAGAACTCCTAAGATGGAGACAGAAGGCTCAGAAGTTCAAGGTCATCTCAGATGAATCGTGAGTTCAAAGCCAGCCTGGGCTACAAGAGATCATGTCTAAAAAAAAAAAAAAAAAAAAAAATGGGGACTTTGGTTTTTCTATAAGCATTGTTATAACAACAAAGGCCTTAATGATCAAATAGTTTCATTTGGTTGCTTTCTTGGTAGAAGGGTAAAGGAAATCAACCAGGCTCTGCTTCCCTATCATGGCAGGCAGATCCAGTAAGGAGTAATGTAAAGTTCACGAATCCAAGTCGTTTTTCAGAGGCCAGAAATGAGAGCCCTGGTCACCATGACAATACAAGTCTTTGGGAATATGCCAAAATTTGAGGATGGACCTTCCATGTCCTGCAATCTGTGGGATGGGTGTCTGAGCCAATCTCTTGAGAGGCAGGGTTCCCTCAGTTAGACATGAACCAAAGGAGCTGCCACCTGTGCCTTCCCTGAACATCACCCAGCCTTCAGGGAGGTGCTCTCTAGTCTCTCCCTCCCTCCCTTGTTCCCTTCCAATGGATTGAGTCCTCACTGTATTTCCCAGGCTGGTCTTGAACTCCTGGATGTAAGCACTTCTCACAGTCAGTGTCCATTCAGCGGGGACTCAAGTTGTGTGCCTCCACACTCAGCTGTGATGTCTGGCTTCTGAGGTTGAAAGGAAAGCCAAGTTCCCTTCACCAGCCCTTTGATCTGTTCCCTTTGAAACCAGATAATTATAATCATTTCAGTTATCTTCATACGAAAGCGGTTCAGGACAGCTCTGATTCATTTCTGTTATTGTTAGGTGCTCAGTAAGAAAGGCATCACTGGGGCCAGACTCCTATAGCAACACACCTCCAGTGTCCTTTCTTGTTTTAATGGCTAAAACCAATTTGGAGAAAACTGAGCTACCCAGAGGCGTTCCTGTCCACCTGATGGAAGCTGAGCACGCCCCAAAATGTTCCATTTTAACCTTTCAAACATATGCGCTTTGAGCCAAGCATCCCTGAAATATTGCCATCTCTCCTTTTTTTCTTTTTATTCTGCTTCTTCCTCCTCCCCTCTCCTCCTCCTTTTGACAAAGTCCCACATAACCTAGACTAGCCTTGAACTTCCTATGTAGATAAGGATGACTTTGAACTCATTCTTGCACCTTTTGAGTGTTGGGATTACAGGCATGTGCCTCCGTGCTCTGTTTTATGTGGTTCTGGGAATTGACCCCCAAGGCTTCATGCATGCTACTCTACCAACTGGGCTACATTCTCAATCCCTACCTTCCCTTCTTTACAAAACAATTATTAATATGTGTATTGGAGGATTTATTAAGGCAACTCCACGTAGTTAAAAAGGAGGTTTATTTTGGGGGGTAACTTACAGCTAGTTAAAGAATCTGGGAGAAGTGAGGTGCAGTCTAACTGGGTTCTCTGGAGAACTCTGCTCGGCCAACCATCTAGCATCCAAGATCATCAGGAACCAAGAGAACCAGCACATCCAGATCTCGGGTCTTAAGGGCTCCTGTCTCGTCCTCGCCTCAGCAGCAAGTCATAGGTGACAGTTACCGGAAGCCTCACTGGGGTTAGTGCTTCCAGGTCAAAGCTGGAACAGCTACCCACTACATATGTGTGTGGGGGTGGGTGGGTGTGAGTGATGTGCATGTGTGGTTGCTCATGCTTTCACACGTGTGTGAAGGCCAGAGGATTCAGCTCAAGAGACTTGCATAGCAAGCTCCTTTACCTGCTGGGTCATCTTGCAGACTGCCTCATCTTCCCTTCTTGAACTATGATCTTAAACTGAACTCAGGAACCTACTCCTTAACTGCGTATTTCAGGACTGTGCCTGCCTCTGCGCTGCTTTCCTATGTGCATATATTGGCTTCCTGAATACAATCCTGATGATTCTCTTGACAAAAAACACAGCTCTCACTTCAAAGAGAATGGTTTATTCCGGAGCCAAATTTGAGGGACCATAGGCCAGGAAACACAGAGGTGGGTTACCCCAAGTTCCATGTTCCCCCATAGATGTGACTTCATAGAGTTCTATAGTAACAGAACAAAGACAGTCATCAATCAAGGGACTTTGAAAATACACTGGTGGGGGCATTAGGGAGGTGGCTGTGACAAGATAGCATTAGCTTTGCATAGGCCTCAAATGCTATCTGATGACATCCTTAGCTTTTGGGTTGGTGGAAGCTAGTGGTCTGCTAAGTTCATAGATTCCAAAAGGTTTTCATGTATTAGTCATGGATGTTAGTTCTGACACAGAGGTGGGCAAGCGATGCATCTTCAGGGCACCAAAACTAGCCTGGCATAAGGTAATTAGGCTCTGGACCTGAGGCATTCAATCTCTCCACATGGCTGTGGTTCTAATCAACCAGTCAGTCTTTGTAGACAACTCCCTTCCAGAAATTCTCATTCACACCTTCCCTTTGCTGGATGAGGGCAATTACTCTGGAAGTCCCATGGTTTCCTCACCTGCTCCAGGCAGCAAATCTTTTCTTACTATTATTTCTGAGTACTGCTTGGTTTGGGCTTTGTAATCATGAAGGTGGGAACCCACCACTTTCATTTACCTTACTTATTTCTTGGATGAGGCACTGTTTAAAACAAATGTTGTCTAAGGTCAGTGTTTGTCATCCTTACTTACATCAAGAGAGCTTGGTGAAGTGGCTTTGAGCCATCTCAGACAATGCTAGGGAACTCCAGACCGCAAGTTTAAAGTCCTTGGTGCTGGGGGATGTCTTTCTGAATGCTGTGAATATGTTGTTCCCATTGGTTAATAAATAAGCTGCTTTAGCCTATGGCAAGGCAGCTTAGAGGCAGGCGTGAAATCCAAGGAGAAAGACAGGAATGAGAAAGGAGTCTGTAGAGAGATACTAGCCTGCTGCCCAAGGAACAACTGCCAATAGACCAGTAAGCCACAGAACATGTGACAAAACATAGATTAATAGAAATGAGTTAATTTAAGATATAAGAGCTAGCCAGCAAGAGGCCTGCCATAGGCCATGCAGTTTGTAAATAATATTAAGCCTCTGAGTGATTATTTTGTAAATGGCTGAAGGACTGCAGGGCCGGGCAAGACTGGAGAAACCTTCCAACTACACCTTGGCTCTGCCTCTCAACTCACAGAGACATCTTGAGCCCTTGCTTGCCTTGTCTATCTTGCTGACCTCAAGAGAGAAGATTAAAGGGGTAACTTGCATTAATAATCTCATTCTGATCTCAATGCTGCATAAATAAGAGGTACAATGGGTGACTGGGGGTGTATCCCTGCTAGTAAAGCTTCTTTCTGCCTTGTGTGAACACAGCTCTAGGATTGATTCTAGTGTGGTAGCATATGCTTAAATTCTAGCACTCAGGAGATGGGGGTAAGAGGATCAGAAATTCAAGGTCACACTAAGGTACATAGTTTGAGGACAGCTGAGTAGGCTACAATGGTAGTCTGCCTCAACATAAAACAAAGAGTTGACTATCTGTCCTGGATAGGATGACACAAACCTGTCATTTCATGAGGCTAAGGGCATGATCACAAATTTGAGGGCAGCCTAGGCATCATAGCAAGATCTTGTCTCAAAATCCAAACTAAAACCAAACAAAACCAAAACCAAACAAAACAACAAAGAATCAACAGTCACGCTGATGATGGTTAGAAACTGAGGATAAAGAGATGTGATTTAGGTGTGTGCCTGAGAAACAAGTCCCTGGCCCCTGAACGTCCTTTCTTAGTGGGTGATCTGGCAACAGTCTAAACAAGCTCAACACTGCAAACCTCTTTAAACCTTTCTAGCTAGTTTGCTTTCTTGGGTTCAAGCTGGCCACGATCCAGCTAACTTCCAATGTCTCTCCCGTGGACAAACTCTGCACAGAACTTTAGCCAAAGTTACGTCAGCCATTACTTCCCCAAGGCTCTTGATGGGCTCCAAAAACACTTCTGAAAGCCAAGGATGAAATCTTTAGAGAGGGTCAACCTCAGTGAAATAGCCCCAGGACTGTGGGGCTTCAGCCAAGCAGGAAAACCACCTTTCCCAGGGATGGCTTCCAGCTCTCCTACTGGTTCACACCCTCTGGATGCTCTCCCCGCTGTCATCACCCTTGATGGATTCTCTTTGTTCCAGGGAAGAAGTTTGAAGAGCCTACAGGTCTCGAAGGTGTAAATATTTATCAGTCTTAAAGAGCTGGGCCACAGCTTTGCATGGTCATGGGAGAAGTCACTACTGGGACAGAGCAAGATGTAGATTTCAGAGCAAACTCCGTTCCTATGCAAGAGCCACACACGGTCTTAACTGGTGAGCCATCTCTCCAGTCCCCATGCAGTTTGTTTATTTTGTTTTTGTTTCAGTTTTAGAATTTTAGGCAGGGTGTCAGGTAGCCCAGCTGTCTCAAATTCTATATGTATCTAAGGATGACCTTGAACTGCCAATCATCCTACCACCATCTCCTAAGGGCTGGGATTACAAGCATAGACTACCATGCTGGGCTCTTTTTTATATATTATCTATCTACTACCTATCTACCTGTCCATCTATCCATCTACCTATCTATCTATCTATCTATCTATCTATCTATAGATCTGAGGCAGGGTCCTACTAAGTAGAACCAAATGGCTTAGAATTTGCTATATAGATCCAGGCTGACCTCCACCTCACAGAGATCTATCTGCCTCTGCTTCCCCAGTGCTTAGACTAAAGGTGTGTGTCCACATGCCTGGCTTCCAGGGAACTCTTCATGTTCCATGGTGCCTCCATGTCTTAATGCTCCCCAGGGCTCTTGCCTTGACCTTGGTATTCCTAAATGCCTCATGGCTCTTTACAGGACAGCTATGGCTACACACTCATGCCAGGAGACAGAGCTCCACTCCACTCCTGTTCACTTTTCTCTTAGATTCATTCTTTCCTTAGGCATACCTCTTTCCTTGTCTTCCTTCCTAACAAGACCATCTGTGACCTACTTATAGATTTTTTTACTTTTATTGTATAAAGGCCTAATTATTAATTATAGATCTGAACTCTTCTACAAAGCAAGTCAGTTGGAGAGCAATGGATTATATTGCATTACTCTAAAAATATACAGTTGAAAAAGTGAACAGTTGGGAGTAATTATAAGGCTTTTTTAAAAGGAATAACTTCTTTTTATAAAATAATAGATCCTCATTATAGAACTTGGCAAAAATATGAATAGCCTTAAAATCCCTTTGTCTGACATGTGTGATTGTGCATTTGTCTATGGAGCCCAGATGTAGAAAAATATCACCTTGCCCCAGAACCCTTTCCTTCTTCACATTGTGCCTGCAGGAGGAAAATACCCAAAGGAATCAAGGCAAGGAGACCCAGCTCCTCACCGTGAGACGGGGCTTTATCCCAAGCCAAAGTTAGAACTCTAGAACTCTCGCTGGATCGAATGCAGTGCCTATATTAAAAAATAATTGGGCTGACAACTTTGAGCTTATGCTGGCTAATGAGGCCTTCCATACGTGGCCAAAAGGAATGCCAGCTGTTCCCACTGGAGCCATAAGAAGCATTCTAAGTACAGGGTCTGTTTGGGCCATTGTTTCAGACCTCTGATGGGCAAGAGCTCTGGAGAAGAGAGGTGCTTGAGTTGGCTTAGCAATACCCTCCCAAGCTAGCCCCATGTGACCCAGAATATGGCGAGTAAAGATCCCCTTTGGCCTCCCTGTAGGGGGAGGGGGTGGTGGCAGCACAGCCCTCACATCTGCCCCTGCAGCTGCACCTTCAGAATGCTCTCCGAAGGGAACATCAAGTTCCCATAAAACGCTTTGTCTGTAGGAATGGTCAAGGCACCATTGTTCATGTTGTCTGTGTTAGTTACTTTTTTGTTCCTGTGATAAAGAACCATGATCAAAAACAACTTCATAGAAGAAGGGGTTTGTTTTGACTTCTTGTTCCAGAGGATTAAGAGTCCACACGGTGAGAAAGCCTGACAGTCGGCTACAGTGGACAGAGGAGGAAACTGAGGATTTCCATCTTCAACCATAAACATGAGGCAGAGAGAATGCACCAGAAGCAAGGCAAAGCTACCGTGCTGGCTAGTTTTATGTCGACTTGCCACAAGCTAGAGTCACTGGAGAGGAGAAAAGAGAGCCTCAATTGAGAAAATGCCTCAGTGATATAGGTCTATAGGCAAGCCTGTAGGGCATTTTCTTCATTTGTGGTTGATGTGGGAGGGCCCAGCCCACTGTGGGTGGGGCCATCCCTGGGTTGGTGGTCCTAGTTCTATAAGACAGCAGGCTGAGCACGCCAGTAACCAGCAATCCTCCATGGCCTCTGCTTCAGTTCCTGTCTCCAGGTTCCTCCTCTGCTTGAGTTCTTATCCTGACTCCTTCTAATGATGAACAGTGATGTGGAAGCGTAAGGCAAATAAACCCTTTCCTCCCCAAGTTGCTTTTGGCGATAGAGTTTGACCACAGCAGTGGTGACCCTAACTAAGACAGTTATATACTATCAAAGCCTCCCCCCAATGACGTACTTCCTCCAACAGAGCTGCACCTCCCCATAATCTCCCCAAAATCAGCACCAGCTGGGTACCATGCATTCAAACACCAGAGCCCTATAGGCGACAATTCTCATTCAGACCACCACAGGGTCTGAAAACAAGGTTTTAGACACCAGGAACTAAACTTGAGGTGTGTGGAAGCATGTGCTAGGAATAAAAGTGAGGGTCCATTACTCCAGCAAAGCCACCTTTTGATCCCAAGACCACTTTCAAGGAGGCTAGCTCACAGCTCAATGAAATTGATTCCTCTAAATTTCACATGTTTAACTTGTTGGGGAAATGGGTTAATTAACAGGGATAAAAAAAAAAGAGTGAAATGCTTTTTGCTGAATCAAAAGCCAAAAATAACACAGACACTTAGAGATGGTTTGGTCCAATACCCTCATTGTACAGATGCTAAAACTGGGTCCCAATGAGGGGAAGTAACTCAACCTCAGATTAAGTCACAACCAGAATCCGGTTTCTTTTATACCCCAACCTCATGCTGCCTCTGCTGTCCCTCCCCGTGAATGCAGGCCCTTTGCATTCTGGGAGAGATTAGGTCAGATCTTCCCAATTGAGGCAGTCTCTGATTAAAGTTCGCTTTCAAATAAAAATGCACAGTTTGGGCGTTGGTGGCGCACGCCTTTACTCCCAGTGCTCGGGAAGCAGAGGCAGGCGGATCTCTGTGAGTTCGAGGCCAACCTGGGTGGGCTACAGAGTGAGTTACAGGAAAGGCGCCAAAACTACACAGAGAAACCTTGTCTTGGAAAAAACAAAAACAAAAACAAAAAAAAAAAAATTGCACAGTTTGACACATAAGTCAACACTCAGTAAAATTTTAATATCAGATAAAAATATTTTCAGAGATGTATGTGCCTTTGTAAGCCTACATTTGTTATTTTTATGATCATTGGTAGTAGTAATTTGAGACAAGGGCATATTGTATAGCCCTCTAAAATTTGGCATGTAGATCAGGCTGACCTCGAACTCACATAGGTCCACCTGCCTCTGCCCCCCAAGTGCGAGGATTAAAGGAGTGCACCACCATATCCAGCTTATTTTTTACAAGAAAATTAAATATACATATATTATAAGTGTATATATAATGTACACACACATACACACACACACACACACACACACACACACACACACACACACACACACGCTAAAATTACCTGCTCACTTGAAACTCGATGTGAATGTTGAAATTTGGGTATATTTTTTTGGAAAGCAGTGCCTATTTTTACTTGCTAAACCTAGCAACCCTATATCCAAAAAGAAGAAAAGACTCACAGGTTGTTAAAGTAAGAAACACTGATAATTCCATTCCAGCATCTCAGTTTGTAGAAATGAGAAAAGTGATGGACAAAGAGAGCTGTGACTTGTCTAAGGTCCCACGGGGATTTAGTTTAAGATTAAAGGGTGGATGACTTCCAGAGCTCATCTAATACATCACTGCAGGTGTGCCTCCCCTGAAGACAATTGGACGGAGTGCATTTCAGTAGGAGAGCACTTGACCAGCATGTGCAAGTTTGATCCTTAAGCACTGAAAAAAATAATCCAACTTTTAAATGTTTTAAGAGTGAAGTTCTGAGAAGTCTTCTCCTATGCAGTCAGTTTTCCTCCCTCTTAGGGCACAGCAGTACAATATGGGCTTTCGTCATCGTCAACACAGCATCAGGCAACAGAGAATTATTAGAATATCTTTAGATCAGACTCAGAGTGCATCTGATCACTTAGAAGGCTTGTTGAAACAGGGATCAATGGGTCCCACCTAGGTTTCTGATGCAGGGGTCTGGGTGGGACTTACACGATGCATTCGTAACAAGCTCCTGGATGCCGCTCCCGGAACCACCTTGGAGAACCACTGATTTGGTTGATGCTGTCCTGTCTATCCTGTGAGTTCTTGACTGACCTAGGAAAACATAGAGTTTTGTGCTTGATAATGTGTCTCAGTCATAGAAGAAACATCTTCTCTGTGTTATTAGAGACATTTTTATCATTATTTATTATTGGGTGAATATCTTAGGTGTGTATGTACATGTTCATATGTGCATGTGTGCCTGTGGGTATACATGTTTCTTTCTCAATTACCCCCTACCTTACTGTTTGATATAGGGTTGTCTTGCTGAAGTGGATACCATTTTGGCTAAACTGTCCAGCCAGCAAGCTCTAGGGATCCACGTGTGTGGTGATATATTGTGCACCCCAATAAAGCTTGCCTGGGGATCAGAGGACAGAGCCAGCCACTGTATTAAACATAGAAGTCAGGCAATGGTAGCACACGTCTTTAACCCTAGCATTCAGGAGGCAGAGATTATTCCGGATCTCTGTGAGTTCAAGGCCACACTGGGACAGAGCCAGGCATGGTGGCACAGGCCTTTAATCTCAGCACTAGGAAGGAAGGAAGATGGCAGAGCACAGAAAGGTATTTAAGGCATGAGTAAATAGGAAGTCTCTCTCTGGAGGCTGAGGTAAGAACATGGCTGGCTTGTTCTGTTCCTCTGATCTTTCAGCTTTCACCCAATATCTGACTCTGGGTTTTTTGTTTTGTTTTGTTTTGTTTCTTTTATTAATAAGACCTTTTAAGATTCGTGTTACACACATGTATCCAGGACTAGGGTTACAAACATGTATTTCATAGCATCCAGTTTTTTATGTGGGGTACTGGGGACCCAAACTCAGGTTCTCATGCTTACCCAGCAAGTGTTTACTGGCAGAACCCTCTCCCTAGCACTGGAGACTTCTTAGAGGGACTGAACCATTCTGAGTAAGTTTGCTGAGCTGAGACCAATGGGATTGGGCCACAGCAATGAATAAGACAATAACGAGGCAAATTTAGCTGTGAACGGAAAGAGAAAGCAGAAGCAAGGAACCACGTGAACGGTTTTGTGAAGAATCTGAAACTACACTGCAGTCGGAATGTTCTGGGGCTATTTCATACCTTTTGGTTTTTTCCTCCAAACATAGCTGTCCAATTATGTGGCTAATTGCAGCTGAATGAGACATTCTGTTGGGATTATTCAGGTCAATACTCGAAGTTTTGAGGGCTTTGTTCAGTCACATTGGTGGGAACTCAGCGCCCTATTTCTACCATGGAGCTGGGGGCTCCTGGGTACAGCCGGCTCCTGTTGCTCCTCCTCTCTGTGAGCTGCCTCGTCCCTGCCCACAGAACAACACACTCATTGTTACACCTCTCTTGGCTCCTGCAGGAAACCAAGCTTCTAAGTCCATGCTTCTCATCTTTTTTCTCCTTCCACTGGCCCTTGCCCAGCTCTGAGCTCCAAGGCTGAGAAGCATTTCTGGTGAGAGTGTCTCCTGCTTTGCATGTAGCGACGTATACATGTCGTGACTATTCATCTTTTACCTAATAACATAACTCAATTCTAAAATAACTGGGGTAAATGTTATTTCTTGAATCAAATTTTATCTCCACACCGAGGGATCGGAGAGTTTGAGGGGAAGAAGAGGCTTTTCTGAGAAATTCAGGTGGCCGTGGTATAATTCCATGAACAAAGCTTAATTAGAAAATATACACAGCAGTAAATAAAGAGCAAGGGGTGGGGTGGGCAGAGAAGCCCTCCATCACCCTGTCGCTGAGGCAAGAGTCATCCCTGCTCAATGCCTATGAGTCCCCAGGAGCTCATTTCAAGCTTGCCCAAAGGCAGAGTTCCATACAGCTAGGAGCTTCACACAAAGGGAAATGTTTCCATTAATATAGCTGGCAGCCTAGCAGCCCTTCCAGAATACCGGAATGGCACCTCATCTCACACAGTGTGATAGTAGAAAAAGCAGATTTCACCTTTCAGCTAAAAATTCAGCAGATGGGAATTAGTATTGGCTCCTTTAAGGATACAGAGCTGTGGGCAGTTGAATGTAGGGTTCTTGTTTCCTCTCAGCCTCTCACCGGCCTGTGATCCCTTGGAGAGGAAGTGGAGCCCAGGAGAGGCTGGGAATGGAGAACTGTGATAGATTAGGAATAAATGAAGCCATTGATGTGCAGTAAAGGGGAGGCTGGCTTGGTCCCAGGCTTTCTGGCTGTTGCATCTCAGAGCTTTCATGGGGATGGTCAGATATTGTCTTGGGAAGCAACTGCCCATTATTTAAGAGAACACAGTTGAACAAATTGATCCGTAAGATTAAAGTGTGCTAGAATAGAAAGGTGAAGGCACCCGTCAATCATGGCTCCAAGAGGTACTTCCCAGGAATGTGCCCTGTGCTTTGGACTCAGCGGGCTATGACCAACCACCAAAGGGTTCATAGCAGTGACGTATGTGTTGTAACTTCTGTTTTTGACTTGGGGGACCTGTGGAGATTTCTGCTGTCCAACTCTCCCACTCATTCATTATGTTTTTTAAAAAAAACAATTTTTAGATTTTATTTTATGTGTCTAAGTGTTATGTCTACAAGTACTGATGTGCACCATGTGCATGCCTGTTGCCCATGGGGTCAGAAGAGGGTGTCAGAGTCTCTGGAACTGGAGTTATAGATGGTTGTAAACCACCTGTGGGTGCTGGGAACTGAACCTGGGTCCTTTGTAAGAGCAACAGGTGCCTTTAGCTGCTGAGCCATCTCTCTAGCTCCTTAGTATTGTTATTTTTGAGACAGAGCCTTGCTACGTAGCTTAGGCTGTCTTGGAATTTTCTATGCAGCAAGGCTAGCCTGGAACTCTCTATTCTCTTGCTTCAGGCTCCTTAGTACAGGAATAGACCTATGCTACCACACTCGGCTTCCTTTTGTTCTCCAAACTAACATACACATACACAAAAAGTCTTCAAAATATAAACTCTTTTGGAGAAAGGTAGCTCAGCTCCTCTTGTGGGTCCTTATGTTTCTGACCTTCTGATTAGTTCTCTTCAAAGCATTAAAGAGATCCAACCCTCACCCTGAAGGAAACATCCCACACAAGCCTCAGATCCTTTCTCTGCCTGTCCCATCACATTCATGTGGAAGGCCCAAAACAGCTTGACCACACAGCTGCCATGACAGGCTTAGTGGCAGGCAACACCCTGATCCAGGAAAAGTCATAAGCTGACACCACCCAGGGATCCACCCAGAGATGGGCCAGCATCTAAGGGAAAGAGCCTGACATCCCAAACATTTCAACCATCAGATAAGATTAGATAAGGTTGACAGATATCCCTGAGCCTAGCACACACCTATTCCCTTTTTACAGATACCCCTAAACGAATGTCAGCCAATCAGGGTTCTGAACTCTGGAAATCCCCTCACTCCAACCTCTGCTATGAAAGAAAAACCACCCTGCCTGGGCTCCAGACTCTCTGCTCTTACCGCTGCTGCATCAGGCAGACAGAGAGTCCAAGCTTGAGCCTGAATAAAGGCTCTTTGCTTTTACATATAGGATTTGGTCTCCATGGTGGTCTTTTGGGGGGTTCCGTGATCTGGGCATAACAATTGACATGTTCACAGGCTGAGCTCAAGACTCAAGCACAGCCCAAAAGCTGTTTGCTTCTAAAAGTCTTGAAGTAGTTTCCTGAATTCAAGGTGTCTTAGGTTTGTTTTGTTTTTGTTTTTTGTTTTTCCTGTTGCTCTGATAAAATAGTCTGACCAAAGCAATGTGAGGGAGGAAGGGCATGTTTTGGCTCACAGTTCAAGGTATATCCACCATGGTGGAGAAGTCAACACAGCAGGAGCTTGAAGGAACTGGTTCCATTGCATTCATAATCAGGGATCAGAGAATGATGAATGAATGCATGCTTGCTTGTGCTCACTCCTCTATTTCATCCAGTCTGGTATCCAGCCTTGGAAATGGGTATCACCCATGGTAGGCAGGTCTTCCCACCTCAATGTAATCAAGATACACCACCCCCCACAGGCATGTGCAAAGGCTCTTCTTCTAGGTGATTCTAGATTAACACTAGCAGTCACATGACTATGCATGTTGCTTGTTATACTGGCCACAAGCAGACTGCTTGCTTTGTGTCCATGTCTTATTTCTATAGCTCCTCTCCTAGGTCTTGACCTCTGATCTTTTGTGATTTCTCTGAGCCCCAGTAAATACTTTTCACTTAAATTTGTCAAAGTTGGTCTCTGTGGCTGGCAGCCAAGACTCCTCCTGCCTGGTGGAGTTCCTTGCTCCTTGGAGTGCCTCCTGGCTCTCACATCTCTTAGAGAGGTAGATTCTCATTTTGCTGATGAAGGAAGCTAAAGGCGTACAACTTGGATAGGGAGCCCACAACAACGAACTTCATGGAACTGTCTCAGGTAGTAATGAATACTTCAGAGCTTAGACACCATCTTTACATAATCTTATTTGATCCTCAAAAATTACCCTATAAATTAGGTAGCTGAATTATCCATCTTTAAAAAGAGGGAAGATGTTTAGGAGGTAAAGCCAACAGCTCAGATCTGAATTAAGGTTTTGTGCCTTCCCAGAGCATCAGTGGTCTCTGGCAGCCTACTGTCAGGGGATATTTTGATACAGAAAGAAGTATGTGCGATAAAGAAGCCAGTCTGTTGTAACAAGTTTTCTCTCTCCCACCAGCCAAGCTCCCAAATAATGACACAGAGACTTCCTATTAATTATGAAAGCTTAGGTTTGTTTTCAACTAGCTCTTATAACTTAAATTAACCCATATTTTTGGTAATCTATGTCCTACCACGTGGCTTTTACCTCTATCCCATTCTGTGTAGCCGACTCGTCCCCCATCTGGCTGGTGTCTTCACTTTCTTCTTCCCAGCATTCTCTCTCTGCCCGGAAGTCCACTTATCTCTCCTGCTGACTAGTCATTGGCCATTCAGCTTTTTATTACACCAATCACAGCAATGCATCTTCACGGTGTACAAATATCCGCACAACAGTCTCTATCTTTTGAATTAATGTGGAAGCAAGGAATCAATTTCTCCTAAGAGTACAGTGGACTGAAGGGATTTGGGGCAAAGCAGGTGGATGAGGGAACACAAGAAGGAGATAGATTAGCCTAAAGTTGAAGAAACTGAGGCTTGATTTCAAGGGGGAAAGTGGTGAAGAAGATACTTGAGAACGTCCATGTTAGCTCAGAGACAGACACACTACTAAGTTTGTTGTCTAAATGAAATGCTTACACTCTGTAGTCCTACAACATAGATATGTATCAAGATGAGTAGATTTGCTACTATCATCACTTTATAAATCCAGAAACTAAGACACAGACAAGTCAGCTTGCTTTGGAGTCTTACTGCTTGACCAAACGGAAGGGCAAGTAGTAGAGCCTGGATTGGAACCCAGCTAGCATGGTTCTGCCTTCTGTATGCTTAATTTCTATTCCACTGTAGCTTTTCTAATGAGCAAGTTAGCATAGAGAAACCCACTTAAAGTAGAAGGAAACTGATATGTCTGGGCTTCAGGTAAAAGTTACATAAGTCGAGCTGGTCACTAAGTGTGCTGGTCATTGTTGTTGTTGCTATGACTACATATCTGAGAAAATCAACATAAAAGGGAAAGCTTTATTTTGGTGCAATTTCGAAAATACAGATGCATGGTTGAATGGCTCTCTTGCTCTTCGATCTCTAACAATGCAGAGCCATTACAGCAGAAGGGTACAATGAAAGGAAGCTGCTACATCAGGACATCCTAGAAGCAGAGAGACGAGAGGCCGGGAATGAGATACATCTTCAAAGCTACGTTTCCAGCAGCCTGTTTCTTCCCCACTTCTTCCTGTCCATTCAGCTATGAACTCACCAATAGTTTAATCTATGATGATGATATATCCTTCACGATCTAACTACCTCTCAAACACACACCAGTTAGCAATCCGTCTTTAGCACATGAGCCTTCTGGAAACATCATGAGGTTCAAATCATAAGACAAAAGAATACCAGGAAAGGATGAGCTGAGCAAATGGAAGAGTAGAGGGACATCTCCCCATTAGCTAAGCGTCAGCTCAAGCCTGTCCAAGTAGGAGGAGTGTGGATTTGGATCCTGCTCTGTCTCCTATGAGCCAAGTCATCTTGGGCAAGTCACATAGCATCGGTACAATGCTGAGAAGTGGCCTGCATCAGAACCAGGATGCTGTGGGATGTTCTGTATGGCAAATGTGTTGCTGATTAGTCAATAAATAAAACACTGATTGGCCATTGGCTAGGCAGGAAGTGTAGGCAGGACAAGGAGGAGAATAAAGCTGGGAAGTGGAAGGCTGAGTCAGAGAGACACTGCCAGCCGCCATGATGAGAAACAGCATGAGAAGATGCCGGTAAGCCACAAGCCATGTGGCAAGGTATAGATTAATGGAAATGGATTAATTTAAGCTGTAAGAACAGCTAGCAAGAAGCCTGCCATGGCCATACCGTTTGTAACCAATATAAGTCTGTGTTTACTTGGTCAGGTCTGAGCGGCTGTGGGACTGGTGGGTGACAGAGATTTGTCCTGACTGTGGGCCAGGCAGGAAAACTTAAGCTACACCAGGATATTCTTTTCCTTCAACAAGATAGGAAAATGGGTTTCTTGCCAAGGCCTGGATATGCAAGTGAGCAACAGACGTCTCTCTGGGGAAAGGAGGATACTCAGGAAGGTGCAGAGCAAGGACCCGCAGGAGACTCCGCAGGAGATCTGAGCACAGTTGGTGGCCTCTGGCTACAAAAAAGCCCTTAGCCCACGTGAGGCCAGGATGTATCACAGGAAAAGCCCCCCACCCCTGAGTTCTGGGAGCAGGCATAGACCAGGGAGTTCCAGGGCCTATGCGGTTAGTTTTGGCAATAAGACCCAGAACGACAAACATACAAACAAGGAAGATGAAGCAGAGCTGAGCAAGTGGGGATCTAGTGAGTGCTTGGACAGTGAGGCCAGAGGAGGTAGCAGGAGAGCCGCAAGGAGCTGGCTGTGGCCTGGCTTTCAAAAGAATGGAACATTGGTAAGGAACAATGCTGTTCCTGGCACCCCAGGCCTCCGTATAGTGTGCCTCAGAATTTAGTGGGCATCAGAATCACCTGAGGGACTTGGTTAAGTGCTAATTTCTAGACTCTAACTCCAAAATTTCTGGTTGGGGGCTGGCACAGGGGCTGAGAATTTGTATCCAGATCCATTCCCTTCCTGTCTCTCATTTGATTGGGCCAATCAGCATTTTATTTATCAATCGATCATAGCAACATCAATTCACAGCATACAGGACATCCCACAGCCATTTTAATTTTCATATTCTGTGCTTATCCACACGGGACACACCGGCACACAGAGAGCTGAATGTGAACTTTCAACTTGCTTCTAGACTCATCC
The DNA here is from genome assembly GCF_949786415.1 of Peromyscus eremicus. Lineage (NCBI taxonomy): Eukaryota > Metazoa > Chordata > Mammalia > Rodentia > Cricetidae > Peromyscus > Peromyscus eremicus. Next base: position 61,586,061 of record NC_081435.1, on the reverse strand, counting down.
CTGACACTGGGAAGTTGGGGAGACTTTGCACCCCTCGTTTAATTTAATTCCCTCGTCAGTCAGCTGATCCTCAGCAGGCTTAGCTGTGGCCTGTGCATAGATGCCAATCAAATGAAATGAGGGGAAGTACTCTTAAAGCCCCAGGAATGCTGTAGACTCAGGGGCTGCCACTGCAGAGATTTCTCCCCGCCGTTTCCTTTGGCTGTTTTAACTTTGATCTAGCCTTTGGATGGCAAATATAAGACAAGAGATACTCCTGCCTTGACCTTGAGAAAGGAAATCACTTTCAAAAGCTCTTTGGGGAAATGCTTAGCCTGTATGTGACTTGAGATCAAATCACAGAGTCCTTGATGCTGATAATAAAATTAATAGACTCATATCAAAAGGGAGCAGAGGTCTCATAATATTGACATCATCATCATCCAGCATGGGCCCTTGCTGCACGGATTCTCTCGAGTGAGGCAAATGATTAACTCTGAAAGGGTCCAAAGTGCCACTGTCAGCTAAACCGTGTCTTCCTTGCTTGATGGATGGATGTGCAGCTGATTTTCTTTTTTGGACCAAAGTATAGGAACCTCATATTCATCACTGTTTAACTTTATTAAATCTTATCCTTTGGGAAATAAAGACAAAGATGGGCTACATACAAGGACAGCTAAATTTAGTCATGACAGTTTGGGAGCAGAAGCAGGATCACGGCAGAACTTAAGGACTATTTATCTTTTCATAAGCAAACCCATTTTTTTTTATAAGCTAGCTTAAAAAGTAACAAGTTTCATTGACGTTGTCATACATACTCTGTTTGGGTCGACCTCTTTCCCACTATTCCTTCCCATCTTTCTGTCCCCCACCCACCCACCATTTGTACACTTCTCTCCCCTCTCCCAGTATTCTCCTTTTCAGTTTCATATCATATGAGTGTGTTCTATTATCTTCTCCACTCTGCTTCCTCAAAACATTTCCTCCTCCCCATGGTCCCTTTCTAATTTCACGACCTATGCTCATACTCACGTGCATATAACCACACATATGCAAACCTTGGAAACCACAGTGTGCATTTATCTGTCTGAGCCTGGGTTACTGAGAGATGTTTTTATGACTGACTCTAGTAGTGAGCAGCATTGCTTGGGTGCTCTTGAGTGAACCCTCCTAGGTGTTCATGGCAGCAGATACTCAAGACATTTAGATACAACACCTTCTGCAAATGCTATTTTGTAGCCAAGTGGCAGAAATAGGTGGCAGCTTCCATGCAGGCCTGTGGTCACTTTCCGCTTAAGCTCACTGCTGCCAAACTATGATTTTAATCCTCGGAACTGACTCCAAACCCAGGCTGTTTCCAGTTTCCGGAGGTCCTGGAGCAGGGCATGGGCTCGCCTATCTCTTTTGCGATCTGCTTGTTTCTCGAGGACGCAGCCTATCTGGGCTGGGAGGCTCATCCACTAGAACAACTTATCCTATCACATTCTCTTCACTGGCTTCTTCACCTGGCCTTGCTCACGTTTGTCCTACCCTCTGAAGTTCATGACCTGTCCTTGGTGGGAATATGAAAGCACACAGGAAAGAGATAAAGAGTACATCTGCTCGGTTTGTTCCCAGCATGCCTCATCTGCTGCAACACCTCATGGAACCCATTATGTAGTGTCTCTTAAGGTACTTGTTTTGTATAAGAAATGCTTGAGTGTCTGACTTCTAAGGAGCCCAAGAGCTATGGAACCTGACTAACTTCCTTGCTTAGGAGACATCAGGATTGCTTCTGCTCTGTCTCTCTCTCTCTACCATGGCACCCACTGAAGCTAAAATAACACATGGACCTTTGGTAATAAAGCCAGAGGCAGGACAGGAGAAACACCCTCTTTGGCACAACAGTGTCTAGGAAACTGGTTACCAGAGACTTAGCATTGGCAAGGTGAAAGGGCTGATCAGCTTTATTAATTTATGTATCTGAGTATTTTACCTGCCTGTATGTGTATGAACCACGTTTGTGAAGTGCCTGAGACAGTCAGAGGAACGTGTCAGATTCCCTGGAACTGGAATTACAGGTGACTGTAAGCCAGTGGTTCTCAACCTGTGGGTCATGACCCTTTGGGGTCATAGATCAGATATCCTCCATATCAGTTATTTGCATTGCAATTCATAACAGTAGCCAAATTTCAGTTACGAAGTAGCAATGAAATAATTTTATGGTTGGGGAGGGGGTCACAACAACATGAAGGGTCACAGCATTAGGAAGGTTGAGAATCGCTGCTGGAAGCCGCCATGTGGGTGCTGGGAATTGTACCCAGGACCTCTGCAAAGAGCAGCCAATGCTCTAACCACCGATCTAGCCCAACATCTGATCATTTGTCTACCTCTCGTTGTAATGTTAGATGGTGGTGAATGGCCATCACTTTGTCCATCCCCTCTTTACCACTCTCTAATTATAGAAATTTCAAGAACTTAATTCATTCTATCCCCCTACAAGGGATGGTGACTTGGAGCACCTGGTAGTCTACAAGTAATGACCCTGCCAGGCAGTGGTGGCACACGCCTTAAATCCCAGAACTTGGGAGACAGAGGCAGGTGGATCTCTGAGTTCAAGGCCAGCCTGGTCTAAAGAGTTCCAGGACAGCCAGGACTACACAAAGAAACCCTGTCTTGAAACCTAATACCCCCCCCCAAAAAAAGAAATGGCCCTAAACGTATTGAAGAGTCTGCAAGATTGAGTTGGATGGAGTAGCTAATCCACTCCCTGAATTCCACAGTCCTGGCAATGCTGTGTGTGTCATAACAGGGCATGGAAGGAGGAGGCAAAGGCTTGTGTGAGCTTTCCTGTGATCTAAAGCATGCTCTGCCGGTTCCAATGAGAGTTCTTTGGTGAGGGATGATGCATCATGCCTCCCATCGCTCCACCCTGCCCCTTTGATAAGGCTTCTTGGCCTCCTTTCTCTGGCAGGCTGCCAACTCCCTGCCACCAGGCTGTCAACTGATTCCCATAGTGTATCTGTGAGACCCACCGTATTCCATAATTTCAGGTTCACAAATCCATATTAACCACTGGCCGTTGATGTGGCATTGGGAACGACCCTGGGCTGCGGCACTGAACAAGACAGGATCTCTCCTCGTGAGTCTCACATTTTTGTGGTGGAGTTCAGGCAGTTAGTGATTAATCACCTATTGTGAATGATGACAGTAATATGTCCCATAAAGAGGAGCCTCAGGCACAGGCACATGTCCTTCCGAGAGAGTGGTGTTCCATCTTAGCTCTAGAAGTGATTAGGATTGTCCCGGTGCTGATGGAGAGAAGTAAGAGTGTCACCAAAAGAGATAAGGATGTAGGTGTCTAAGCAGATAAACACAAAACAAAATGATCTTTCTTCTGTGCTGATGTGGAACGATTTGGTGGGAGACTGGGAAGACAGACAAGAACAAGGTCACTCAAGGCCTTGGAGACTGTGTATACTTGAGGATTTTATTCTGTGGTCAAGAGTAAGTGGATTATGAGCTTTAAGTGGTGTGTGTGTGTGTGTGTGTGTGTGTGTGTGTGTGTGTGTGTGAGAGAGAGAGAGAGAGAGAGAGAGAGAGAGAGAGAGAGAGAATGTGTGTGTGTGAGAGAGAGAGAGTATGTGTGTGTGAGAGTGTATGTGTGTGTGAAAGAGAAAGTATGTGTGTGTGTGTGTGTGTGTGTGTGTGTGTGTGTGTGTGAGAGAGAGAGAGAGAGAGAGAGAGAGAGAGAGAGAGAGAGAGAAAGTATGCATGAGAGTGTGTTGTGAGAGAATGTGTTGAATGTGTGTGAGAGTGTGTGTGTGAGAGAGTTTGTGTGTGTGTGTGTGTGTGTGTGTGTGTGTGTGTGTGTAGGAGACAGGTTCAGTTGGTAAAGTGCCAGCCACACAACCATGAGGACCTGAGTGAGGAGATCCAGCACCCATGTAACAAACCAGTGACATCTTTAACCTGAGTGTAGTGGGGACTAGAGACAGGAGGACCTGGGGCTTGCTGGCCAGGCAAGCCAGTGAGAGATTTTATCTCAAAAGAAAAGGTGGAGAGGGATCAAGGAAAACACCTAGTCTGCTTCTGGCCTCCAGGCATACACATTCCTACACACAAACATACACTATTTTCTTCTGTGAAATAATTAGATTTTATAATAGGAATGTTTAGATTTTTGTCTAAAAATATTAAATGGATAGAGAATGGAAAACAGACTGCAAAGGGTTAAGAGTGTAAGTCCCTCAAGGCATGTGAGTGGCCAGACCCCACCCCAGAGGACCTCCGACTCAGGTCCCACCTACAGAACACTCTAATAGCCAAACCCAGCCTGTCCACAGGCAGGCAGTCAAGCTCCACCCTACAGAGTAAAAAGCCTGAGCTCAGTTCCAGGCCTTGACATCCCACCAACCCCTGAGCTGAAAAACCCACCAGTCCCTGAGCTTGCCCCAAGCTCAGGCCTTGAAATCCCACCACTCCCCACCCTGGAAAGCTCTGCTCCCCCTGCAACCCTATTCAAGGCCTGCTCAGTTCTTCGCTGCTTCTCACCCAAGCAGAGGCAGCCACCCTCTTGGGTCTTTCCCAATAAATCTCATGTGACGTTTGTTGTGTGGTGTGACTTTGTGGTATTCCTGGCTCCCAGCTGCCAGGATACCTTTCCCCTCACAGCTGTAACACTTAAAGAGGACACATGGTGAGGCCTGTCTTACATATTATAAGGTGTCTATGGTGCTGAAGAAATGTGAGTAGACTTCCAAGCCAATGAAGAGGTCAGTTATCCAGACATGGGAGTTAGCTTCATATACAGAGGAGAGAACTGTCTGACACAGCCTGCAGAACTGCCCTTTGCTGATGTAAGGGTGCCAGAAGAGACCGAGTATGGGAGAGAAACACAGCTGTGCTTTGGGATTGTTGCATTTAAGAGCTGCTGGGAATCACCATGTACCTTCTGGTGACATGTGTCAGGACCCTGGCAAAAGCCACCCAGAAATGGACCTCCAATCATAGACGAGCCTATATGACGACTCTGGTACCTAGAATAACTGAAGTATGTGTCTAAAGGCAAAAGAGGGATTGCAAATAGATGTAAAAGAACTATATTAAGCCATATGAAGGCAAAGTCACAGAATACTTCTTTAAAATCCATTTTGCTGAGCTAGACACGCGGCATATGCTATAATCCCACTACTTGGAAGGCTATGTTGTGGAATATTACTTTAACTATGTAAAGATATGTTACATTTGCTTACATTGCAGAATATTACTTTAACTATGTAAAGGTGTGTTACATTTGTTTCTGCTGTGTTTGCTTAATTATGTAAAAATGTGTTGCTGTTTTATCTTGCCTGCCTAAGGCACCTGATTGGTCTAATAAAAAGCTGAATGGTCAATAGCTAGGCAATAGAGTGACATCAGGGGCTGGCTCTGGAGGGCAGAGAGAATAAGTAGGAGGAATCTAGGCTTGAGAGAGGAAAGAAGAGGAGGAAGAATAGAGAATGAGGAAGAAGCAGAGGGAGACACCAGGGCTAGCCAGCCAGCCAGCCAGACAGATTGACATGGAGTAGGACATACAAAGTGAAATTAAAAAGCCCTGAGGCAAAAATGTAGATGAAGAGAAACAGGTTAAAATAAGTTCTAAGAGCCAGTGGGACAGGCATAAAATAAAGCCAACCATTTATAACTGATAAGAAGTCTCTGTGTCCTGATTTGGGAGCTGGTTGATTGCCCAAAAGAAAGCCTACTACAAGGCTGAGACAGGAGGATTGCTGCAAGTTGAAACCAGTTTGGGCTACAGAGTTAAGACTCTTGTCTCCAAAACCAAATCCATTTTATAACATACTTTAAAAAATAGTCATGTAAAATAAGACTCATCGTTTTCAAGTGTTTGGTAGAACAGTTCCCAATGCCTACAGGATGTACTGCTCTCATCTCTGTCTAATTCTAGAACACTTCCAGCACTTCTGAAAGAAACCATTTGCTCAGTAAATAATCTCTTCCTTTCCTGTTTCTCGTACTTGTACCCAGTCACCTACTTTCTGTCTGTAGGAGCTACTGAGACTTGTGAAAACGGAATCATGATCTGTATATCTTAATGGCATGTTTTCAAGGCTCATCCACATTGAAGCATGTATTTACACCTCATTCCTTTTAAGTTTTAATAACCCCTTGTGAGTATAAGACACATTTTATTTATTCAGTCAGGTATTGGGTTGTTTCACAGTTGACTGCTGTAATCAATGCTACTATTAACATTCATAAGCAAGTGCATAAGCACCTGCTTTTAGTTTTCTTGGGAACATTCCTAGGTATGAAATTCCTGGGTCCTGTGGCTCATTCTATGTATGAATTTTTAAATAATGGCCAAATTTTTTTTCCCATAGTGGACCACATCAATTTACATTCCCATTAGTAATGTGATTAACATTTCTGTTTCTTCTCATCCCCCTCCCTTTCTATGGTTTGGATGTGTCCACCAAAGTTTTTGTTATTTCCCAATGTGGCAGTGTTAAGGGTTGGGACCTTTAAGAGTTGATAAGTCCATGAGCCCTGTTCTTCCATGAATAGATTAAGGCCATTATCGCCAGTGTGGGGTCCTGGTAAAGGGGGATATTTACTCTTCTCTGCTCCCTCTCCTGCTGTTTGCATAAAGGGATAAGATTTTATAATTCTCTTCTACCAACTTGATCTCTGAGAATGATAAAGTGCCCGTGTTGTCACCTGAAGGTAAGCAGAAGGTCTATGCCACACTCACATGTAGTAAATTCTCTTTGAATAATTGTCAACGGCCCCTAAATCAGCACCTCACCATGCCAAGAAGCCCATTTCCTAACTCCTGGGAGCTATGAGTGGGACTCTTAGGGAAAGAGAGAGACAGCTACATTTGTTACTGCTCATTTTCAGCTTTTAATTTTTTTCCCCTGATCTGCTGGGTTTACAAGTAAGGAAACCTTCTTAAGTCTCTCATTTCAACGTCCTTCTACCAACTCCCTCAGAAACTATCACTCAGGTGTTTTGTTAGTCCCTCCCCTCCCCGCACCCTGTTCCTCCTCACCCCACCCCATCCTCCCCTCTCCTTGCCAGCTGCAGCCTCTTCATGCAGCGGTCCTGGTGTTCTTGACTCAGTAGCTACTATGCTTGTGGTATTAGCAGAGCAGATACATCGGCCCAAAGACACAGTGTCTTATGCTCCACACAGGTGGACACAGAGGAGTAGCCTTAGAGGCACTTCAAATCCTTGGCAGGGGCAATCAACCCAAGTGCCACCCTCTTTACTAGAGAATTCTTTGGCTATGCTACCACTATTGACATCATTTTGATTCCCTCTCCTTGTCTCTGCTTGTACTACTTCCCACCTGTCTTAGGGTTCCTATTGCCATGACCACAGCAACTCTTGTAAAGCAAAACATTTGGTTTGAGTAGCTCATTTACAGTTTCAGAGGTTGAGTCCATTATCATCACGGTGGGAAGCACAGCAGCATGCAGGCAGACATGGTGCTGAAGAAGGAGCTGAGAGTTCTACATCTTCATCTGTAAGCAACAGGAAGTGAACCGTGTGCCATACTAAGCATGGCTTGAGCACAGGAGACCTCGAAGCTTACCTTCCACAGTGACACACTTCCTCCAACAAGGCCACACCTACTCCAACAAAGCTACTCCTCCTAATAGTGCCACTCCCTTTGGGGGCCATTTTCTTTCAAACGAGGTGGGGAATTTTGAGGTTGGACTGAATGTATTTTTGCATTATGATATGGCTACAAGCCTTTGGGCCCAGGGAGTTGGAGTGTGGTGGTTTAAAAAAAAATGGCCCCCAAAGGGAGTGGCAGTATTAGGTGTGCCCTTGTTGGAGTAGGTATGGCCTTGTTGGAGGAAGTGTGTCACTGTGGAGGCGGGCTTTGAGGTCTTGTATATGCTCAAGCCATGCCCAGTGTCTCAGCCCACTTCCCACTGCCTGTGAATCAAGATGTAAGAACTCTCTGCTTCTTTTCCAGTACCATGTCTGCCTGCATGCTGCCACATTCTACCAAAATGATAACAGAATAAACATCTGAACTGTAAGCCAACCCCAATTAAATGTTTTCCTTTATAAGAGTTGCTGTGGTTGTGGTATCTCTTCACTGCAATGGAAACCCCAACTAAGACAGAATTTGGTTCCACGGACTGGGGTATTGCTGTGATAGGCCTGACCATGTTTTTATTTAGAAGTATTTGAACTTCAGTATGCTTTAAGCACAAAGTGGAATGCTTTAAGCACTGCTTAATGGGCCATACTAGTAGGAGCATGGAAGACAGTGGTGCTGAGAATTATTTGATCTGTGTGAGGCTGTCTCAAGAGGTTTCAGAGGAGAAGAATTTTATCATGCTGCCTAAAGAATGTTCTTGTAATATTTTGGTGAAGAAAGTGGGTGCTTTTTGCCCTTGTCCGAAAAGTCTGCCTGAGGCTGAAGTGAAGAGTTTTGGATTAATTGGCAGAGGAAATCTCAAAACAACCTAGTATAGATTCTGTTGTGTGGTTATTAGTGGAAACTCTAACAAAGATTTATAATGAAAAGGAGCAAGCTGAGAAGGGTAAATTATAAAATGTAAAATCTTAGGAGAACCAGAGAACCAGAAATGTTCAAGGAAATAAACAGATTAAGAAGTGGAATAAAGGGAGTGGTGACCTTAGGGCAAGATCCCACCAGCTAAATTTCCAATATGTGAAAAGGGATTAAAGAAAAGCTTAGAGCTAGGTGTTGTGGTGCATGCTTTTCATCCTAGCACTCAGAAGGCAGGCTGGAAGATTTCTGAGTTTGAGGCCAGCCTGGTCAATAGAGAAAGTGTTTCCTCAACTGCTAGGCCTCCAATAGGCCTAATTCGTGGTAGACCTGTACCTGGGTGCTGTGGGATGTTCTGTATGGCAAATGTGTTGCTAATTAGTCAATAAATAAAACACTGATTGGCCATTGGCTAGGCAGGAAGTATAGGCGGGACAAGGAGGAGAATAAAGCTGGGAAGTGGAAGGCTGAGTCAGAGAGACACTGCCAGCCGCCACGATGACAAACAGCATGTGAAGATGCCGGTAAGCCACGAGCCATGTGGCAAGGTATAGATTTATAGAAATGGATTAATTTAAGCTGTAAGAACAGTTAGCAAGAAGCCTGCCACGGCCATACAGTTTGTAAGCAATATAAGTCTCTGTGTTTACTTGGTCAGGTCTGAGCGGCTGTGGGACTGGTGGGTGACAGAGATTTGTCCTGACTGTGGGCAAGGCAGGAAAACTCTAGCTACACCTGGGTCTCACTCTTTTTCTCAAGGATACATTGACCCAGCATCCTCAGGTTTGGGGAGCTCCAGCACCACGATTTGTCCCCAAACATCTGGAAGAGCCACCTTCCACAGTCTGACCCTCACTCCCTCTGGCTTCCCCTCTGAGAAGTGTTAAATATTAAGGTGCTGAATGGAGCAGCCCCATTCCCTGAACACATCTGTACTTCTCAGGGGATCCTAGCTGCCTCTATCAACCTCAGAGTCTCATGCAATTTGAGTAGCCATTGCAACAACCAATATTTTCACAGTGTCTAAACTGTGTCAAGAGATTCCCTCTTAATGCTCCCATCTGCCCTTTCTCTTTCCTTTATATAGAAACCACCACTTTTTCTTTGGATCTATTATAGGGCTTTTCAGGAACCAAGTAATGGATTTCCATTCTAAATAGTGAACTGGAAGAGAGCCATTTGTTGAAATACGAGAATCCTTTGTTTGAAGATGTCCTCCATGGCTTTGTGTCAAGAAAAGAGAAATGGGATCAAGGAACCATTTTATATGGGCTTCCCCATCAAGTAATAATAGGAACAACTAACTGATACTCCTTAGGAAAACCAGAAGATATTCTGCAATGACTCGAATAACCTAAGCTGTAATGTAACAGCCCAGAGGTGTGAAGGAGGAGGGTTGGCAGTCCAGGACATGGGCTATGAGTGTGTTGGTGAAACACCACTCCCCTACCCAGCTCTGTCTGCAGTGGTGTGTCCTGTCAGTCTGCTGAGACCAGCCTCTTTCTCACTCAAGGCTGCCATAGATGCGACATGAGCCATCCCCTGGACACTTCTGTTCCTAACTGTCCTTCTATCCTGATGCGACATGTGTGCTCTGAGCAGGTGGGAGTTAGTTGCCCATCATTATGCATACTATATATTCTCAGGAGGAGTACTTGCTGTCATCTCCTCCTGTCAATTGTGTGAAGGGGCTCCAGTCTGCCAGAGGCTGTCATACCAGCCACTGGCTAAATTATTCCACATTTCTCTTTTTTATCTTTGCACAGGAGGAAAACATGGCCCAGGAAAGAGATTTTCCCAAATACACAAAAGAAAATAATATACTTGTGACTAGACGTCAGATTTGCTTCCAAGACTCTTGGTTGCTTGTTGTTGTATAGATGGCATTTTTAGAAGTTAAAAATATTTGGCATTTTTTCAGGTTTATGCACCTCCAGTGCCCACTCCAAAGCTACTGTTGTTTTAAGGCAGTTTCACTCTCTAGCTGGCCGGGAACTCACCGTGTAGCCCAGCCTGGCCTCCAACTCACAACAGTCCTCTTGTCTCCACTCCCAAGGGCTGGGACACAGATGTGCTGCAGCATGCCTGGCTTCTGTAACCATTGTTCTATTTCTTTCTCTTCATAACAAATGTCATTTTAAAAATTATCATCACAAAAACGATAAAGGCTAATTTTGAAACAAAGGAAAATGCAAGATTTATGAGGCTCCCTTACATATTTGGTACATTTCTTTCTTAACTTTCCCTTCAAATATAAATAGTACATATTATATGTCACAAATTTATAATTGTATTTTATAGCCTGTTTATTTTTTATCTGATCCATTATAAACATTACTCCATGCCATTAAGAAAATTCAAGTATCATGTATCTTGGCAGGAGCAAGATTCCATCATGATTTTCCATAATTTATATAACCATTTGTCTTTGCTTCATTTTTTTTATTGCTACCACCATTGTTGAATTATATATGGAATAGCAATTATCATATGTGTACCTAAATCTTTGTCAGTATCTCTAAGCATGATCCCAGGATGTGTAACACCTGGGTGCAGAGTCTGAGCAACATTGCTAACACGCTGGCCTGCATGAGAAACATGCTAACAACACACTGGCCTGCATGAGAAACATGCTAACTAACACACTGGACTGCATGATCCACGTCTGTTCCAGACTTCTTGAAAGAACAGTCGATACTGGAAGAGCCTGTGCTCTTCTGTCCATTAGTCTGTCTTTTGCCCCCTCGGCCCCTCTAAAATGGTTGTTATGTAGGAAAACAGTTAAAACTGAAATGAATGAGACCCAGAAGGACAAGCACGACACACTTTCCTCGTGTGTGGGATTTAGGGGAGACAGGGTGAGAACATAGGAGGGAACTGTTAGGGAAGAGGAAGGGGAGGGGTGGGTAAGAAGGGTAATAGGATATGTGTGAGCAAAGTAGACGATATACATGACGATGTCACCATCAAACCCATTGTTCTGTACCACTAATAGGCACCAGTAAAAAAGGAAAATAAAATGGCTCTCATATTTAACCCCTTACTTGAAAATTGTCGTGAAACTTCTCCAGTCTCATCTTAAAATTTTTAAAAATTTATTTTTGTGTCTGTTTTTTTGATGTATGTGTGAGAGTGAGTGGGTGTGTGAGTGTGTATGTATAAGTGTGTATATGTGAGTGTGTGTACATGAGTGTTTGTGAGCATGTATTTGAGTGTGTATGTGAGCGTGTACATGTGTGAGTATATGTGTGTGTATGTGAATGTGTATGTATGTGTGTGTGTGCATTTGAGTGTGTATATGTGCAAGTGTGTATGTGTGTGAGTGTGTTTGGGATTTGTGCATGCCACAGTGCATGTGTGGAGGTCAGAGGGAGTCTGTGGTTCTTTCTTTCCATTGTGAGTTCTCGGGACCAGCGCGGGTCATCAGGCTGACATCTGCTGAGCCCCCTTGCCGGCCGGTACTTCGCTCCATGGTAACATTTGCTTTCTTTCTCAAAACTCTACTTCTTGGACTTTCGCATCCTCATTTTTCATGTCCCACTTCCCGGACCTTTACCACATCTTTTTAGACATGGGAATGATGCAGGCTGTCAGTGACAGGAAGCTCTATTAGCAGAGATAAGTGAATCAGGACGGCTTTTTCCTACCTACGGGAAGATGACACACAGCTACTGAAACTGGCTTAGAGGCTCACTGAAGCCGGGGCCAGCATCTCTGAGACTCGTTTGTCCTTATTCATGTCTGTCCCAAGGTCACAATGTAGCTGGTGTGGCCCAGGCATCCCCTCTACATCCAAGAAAGGATGCAGCAATTTTCCCCTCTTCGTGTACTTTTTCCGTAGGAAAGGAGTTCTATAGCAGAATTCTTACTGTTTCATTAGCTAGAGGTGAGTCACAATCTGACTTTAAGTTCATCCTCTAGGGACCTGGGAAATGTGAACCTCCTCGGATCAAGAGACCTCCACGTTCTACACGAAGGAGTCAGTGTTATCGGGGAAGGGAAGGGGTGAGGGAGAGAATGGGTCTGCACTGGCTGCAACTTGTGATTATAGATTCCTTTCTTTGCCCTCCTCCCACGTGACTTGCTCCCTGCAAACACCGAGTCACAGACAGATTCACATCTTCCCACACTGTGATGACAGTTCAAATCCTGCATCTCCAGCCCCGGTCCAGGTACTATTGTCCTACGTGAACCTTACCCAGGAAGATGCTATAAAACAGAGACTCAATGTCTGCTTCATGGTCAGCACTGAGCATCTCTGAGACTCCTGAGAGGACACCGAGGAATAGAGTGGATCTTGTTGTCTTAGCTTTGGGTGCCCCAAGGCAACCCAGGGAAAGTTCTGTCTGTTCCTACTTTCTTAGGGAGGTCAGTTCTGCCTGTTTCTACTTCCTCAGGAAGCAGGAGCCAGCAGAAAGGGACCAGGACCTGGAAGGAGGGAGGCAAGCACACTAAGGATCCCACCTCCACTTGGCGTCAATCTTCATTGCTACATCAATCTCTCTTCCTACTAGACCTTTTCTGAGTGGTCACCGGTGCTATTGCATCTCGGAATAGACTGCTCTCGGGAGACTAAGATAAGAATGTGTCTGAGGGTTCCCAGAGCCCAACACTCCACTTCAATGTGACCTCACTGCCTGCATACCTGTTCCCTCATACACAGGAGTGCCGTTGGATCTCACAGCATGTCACACTCCCGAGGCAGCAGGTGGGTCTGGAGCAGGTGGTTTAAGATGAGGTGCTATTGGAACACCTGAGGTGGCCAGCTAGAACCAAGTGAGGCACAGGAACTGGGGGGAGGCACGAGATGTGCCTGACAAAATAGGTGAGCATGACATTGAACAAAGAGGAAAACTAACGTGCTGGACAGGCAGCCAGTGGCAGAGTGCTGTCCTCCACTGTACCTAGTCCTCCTCTCACACTCAGCTGTCACTGCATACAGATGCTCCTGTCTTCCACGTCATGACCCAAGAAACCGCCAGTAAAGCCTTGGCCCTTGTCCGCTGAATTTCCTAAGTGACCTTTGCATCAGCTTCATCACAGACCGAGTGCACGTTCTCATCGGATGACAGCAAAGACGAAGATGGAGACTGTGATGATTTTGTCAGCCAGGTTCTCCTGGAGCTGGGAAAGGCAGCTCTCTGGAAGGAAGGCTGTTAGCCATCAGCCACACCTGACAAGAACAGATGGAGGCTGGCTTCGGTTTCACCAGGACTCACCGCGAGCTCTTTTAATAGGATGCAGAGGATAATGCTAAACCAACACCTATGGAGCAAAGCCTTAGGAGTGCTTTTTAGCTGCATGTGTTTTTCCACACTGCAAATTTCCTCACAGTTCTTCTCTAATCGACAGTAAAACCAGCCATGGCTCTAATAATCACAAAGAGATTTCCTCCTAGAACACCAAACCAAACCGAGGAGAGGGATTAACAGTTCATAGATTAGTCCTACTTGTCATTGCTTACAGAGAGACAGGCATTAGTTACCTTGCTTAGATTCCGGAACCTCCTAAAAACTGTTGGTTTTTCTGCAATGGTTTCCTGATTCGGGCTTCTCCATGGAAATGACACTTGAGTAGCTGTACACTTCCTTGGTGAGTTTGAGCATAAGTCTAACAACTGACAAGCAGCAAGAAACGGACACACCAGAGCACTGTGTGAAAACAAGCCGTGGTGGGGCCGGCATGCACATCCACACTTCTGTTTCCCAGCCCTTGCTTTCCTACAAGGATGCCAAATATACTTTCTGCCTGGAGAGAGCCATCATGTGGACTCCAGTTTGTGGGAATACTTTCCCCAAAGACACAGTACTTCCTAAAAGATTTTCGGTGGTTCTGTTTTTGAGTCGAGTGAAACGTGTGTTCTGATCTTTGATAGCTGACTGATTTACCCACACGAACTAACTGGAATTGATTATGTTTTCACTGGAGGCCTGTATGTGTCTGTGTGTATTTATTTAATATTAGAAACACATTTGTATTGCATTTACTCAGCTACAATTGTTTTCCCATGAAAATTACTTGTTCAAGCTGGATTAATCATAAGAAATGCCATCATTTGTAAATTCCTCATGCCTAGATGGAGGCTGGCTTGGCTGCGTGTTGGGGTCACAGAAACTACAGTTTATTCCTGACTTTGCAGTCATTTTAAAATGTCTATCTCTCCTAAGCCAAAAACAATTTCCTTTTCATTTCTCAAGTAAAACTTATTTCAGCTCGCTTAGGAAAAAAAATTCTTAAATGTCTATTGAGGCTGTTTTTAGTTCATGTAAACAACAACAAAAACAAAACCAACAATAACTCCTGGGCAGCCAAGGCCACATATTTCTCATCTGGCTGTGAGAATGGAGAGTTGGAGATGGTGATCCAATCGCACATTTATTGAACATTTGTAGAGATAGAAAGAAACTGACTTCCATATTAACAAATCCACACCCATGTTTAGAAAGTCTGGGATGATGATGATGCTGCTGGCTTCCAGGTGGAGAGAGGAAGCAGAGCAGGAAGATAACACAGAGACCAATTTTTAAAAGTTAGGCAAGAGTCCGGCATGACCATGAATGACCTAATCCCAGCACTGCGGGTGGGGAGCGTTGACGGAAGAGTGTCACAAATTCAAGCTTAGCCTAGACTACATAGGGAGACCCCATCACAAAACAATCAGGACACAACTGACAGTCCTTGTCTAGTGGGTCGTAACCATCAAGGTACAAATACAAAACGTCATTCTAAGCACTCAACTGATTGATAGGGATGATATTAGATCACTTCTAGACCTCTAGATACAATGGACAACGGTAAGCTAGGCATCTGGAACAATAATGCATGCTTAATGAGGGCTTTTGGAATTTAAGAATGAAATTAATGAACTGTATGTCCTTATAGACACGGGCTATTCAGCAAACCAATGGATGTTTTGTAAGAATAAGCCTGTGGAGAAAAACTCAAGCTAAGCCCCTTTATTAGGGGAGAGACTCAAGTACATTCTAATAACATGGCATTGTTTGTATGAGAGGAACAGGATAGTTTAACAAGTCAAGAGACAAATAAAACTGACCTGGAGACAAGAAATGAGGCAAAAGAGAAAAGCCAGATCTCAGGAAGTTTGCGTTTCTGCAGAGCTAAAACAAGGAAGTAGAAGGTCGTGAATTCTTCAGCACTTTTGGATCATGACCATAATTAAGAAAATCATGTAATGCTGCCCCCAAGTACATGCACACAAGCACCCCACCCCAGCCTCCCATACACTGGGTAGTACAATGCCATTCAATGATGATCTCATTACAATGAACTGTGATATGCTCTATGTTATCTCATTTCAGAAATGCAATTTTTCTCTCTGATTTTGTAAGTGAGTTATGATCTATGGTTTGAAAAACAGGGCTAGGTGAGGTCTGGACTAATTAGGGCCACGCACTTAAGAGTTTTGGTGAGGTCTTGTTGAAAGACAAAGCATTTGGATGGCCCGAGTTAGCTAAGAAACTTTTGGCCAGTTGGCAGGTTGAAAGTTTTGCCCTTTCTCTGGGAACCATGTGAGCACCAAAGTCAGATCTAGGTATTTGTTACCTGAGTGAACCTGCCTCCAAGATGTGGGGGAACTTAAACTGAAACCTATCAGCTATCAGGGTCCACAATGATTGGAAGGGACATGATATTGGTATCCCTGAATGATGCTGGTGACAAGCAGTCCTGGAAGATGCTACTTGGCTGCACAGATATACTCCCTGTAGACCTTGTAGAGTGTCATGATTTGAATAACCAAATGTCTCCCACAGGCTCATGTGTTTGAATATTCAGTCCCCAGCTGGTAGCATTGTTGTGTTTCGACATAACTGTCAGATGTAAGGCAAAAGGGGGAAGGCTAGAGGGAACGACTACCCCAGAGCTGACCGAGGCTCCCACTCCCTCATCTGTTAAGATATGCACAAGCTGCCTCACACTTTCACTGCTATGGACCCAGTCTCTTCAGATGTCATGCTTTCTGCCATGATGGCCTATACGGTACCACACCATGACCAAAATAAATACTTCCACATTGGTATTTCTGTGACAACTAGAAAGGTAAACTAACACAGAGGAAACAGTGGCAAACATCTGAGAAGACTCCAATAGTCCTAAGAACTCCAACAAAACGATAAGAGAAAAGAGTCCATGGATTTGAAAGAGAGCAAGAAGTAAATGGGACAGTTTGGGAGGAGGAAAGGGAAGGAGGACACGTTGTAATCTCAAAAATAAAAGATATAATTTTTAAAAAACTAGAAAAACAAAAACAACAATAAAAACCAGGGCAGTTGTTGACAATGTGCACCTGTTGTCCCCGATGTTCAGGAGGCTGAGGGATGAGGAATCCAAGTCAGCCTGGGTAATAGAGTGAGACCCTGCCTCAAAGTGAATGGATGGATGGATGGATGGATGGGTGGGTGAATGAATGAATGAATGAATGAATGGATACAATGGCTCTAAGGTCTTAGTACTTAACTGTGCTCAATTTTATTTGATAATTTTCAGAATGTTTATCTATACCTCTCTAACCATTTTCATTGATGAGACTGTAAGACTTTCTTCTGGAATCAGCTTTTCAACAGATTTGATTCTTTTCAAATCCACTTTTGAGTTTATTCTTTCTGGTATTTCTAGCCAGAGTCTCGTAGGAATCCTAATAGCACTTGCATTCACCTACTTATGTCATTGTTTTTTAAATTTTGAAAACCGTTGCATTTATTAGCAACGGCTATAACATTACATGGTTATTCCAATAGCTCTCTGTTGTTGATTCCACTGAATGTTTAAGGATTTGAGATGAGCCACACTCCGCACACAGCCAAAGAGATCCACTTTGTCTGTACACAGCCAAGCAGCTGGGAAAGGGACTTTCTAGCCTGGAGCTAGCAACAGTGCCCAGTGTTTCTGATTGGAAACCAACACTTCAGAGCCAACCAAAAAATACCTTTCTGCCTTTTAAACACAGAATTTCATAGATGGCACTAAATATTAAAGTTTTAAAAAAGAATAAAAAATGAAGTTCAGTTCAGTTGTCTGAAACTCATTGGTAGTCTCTAGTGGTTCCTAAACCTGTAGGGAGCCTTTGGCTTTCCCTGATGTAAACACACCCGCATGCCGGATCCATGGCTGCAGACAGGGACAGCAAAGGAACTCTGTCAGGTAGGCAACACAAGCTGGGACCTAACCAGGATCTTTTATTGCCTTTCTCCTGTTTGTCTCAGGGAGATCTGAGACGTTTTCAATTCTTTATATCCCAACTTGTTTAAAAATTCTAACCAGGCATTGTTCTCAGCAAAAAATCAGAAAACTGTGAGGAACTTGAGTACAACTGAGTTGTAACATACTCTCTGTACATTACTTTTTGGTCTCATCTTAGTTAACAGTGTTGAAGGGTCACTTCCTTAGCATCGTGTCCAGGATTAATGTCTGTGGTTGTTCATATTTTAGGGCAGAAGTGGGCTTTTGGGTTCAGAATTAGCTGCACAGTTTGAGTACAGTATAGGGGCTTTTACACAACTCTTATTTCTGCCAAGAGTTTGAAATAAACATTGGATACTAAACACATGATTTGATTTCTTCCTTTCTTATTTGCATCTGTTTTTCTTTCTCTTGTCTTACTG
This sequence comes from Peromyscus eremicus, assembly GCF_949786415.1. Classification (NCBI taxonomy): domain Eukaryota; kingdom Metazoa; phylum Chordata; class Mammalia; order Rodentia; family Cricetidae; genus Peromyscus; species Peromyscus eremicus. The sequence continues at coordinate 61,567,943 of NC_081435.1, read as the reverse complement.
GTCTAGGTAACACTTTGAGCACTATAATGAACAAGAACATAGAAAGTATATACCTTTGTCTCATTGCAAATTTTAGAGAAATGTTCTCAGTTTCCCCATTTGTTGGCTATGGGTTTGTTATATATAGCCGTTATTATGTTGAGGTATATTCCCTCTCTTCGTTTCCTCAGGGCTTTTTATCATGATGGATGTTAATGTTTATTGAAGGCATTTTCTGTATCAAGTGAGATGATCATATGATGTCTGGCCTTAAGTCTATTTATGTGCTGAATTACACTTACTGGTTTGCTTATCTTGAACCAACTTTGCATTACTGGAAGGAAACCTCCTTGGTCACTGTACACAATCTTCTTAATGTTTTCTTGAATTAGGCTTGCAAAATGTATACTGAGAATTTACGGGGGAGGGGTGTTGTTCTGAGACAGTGTTTCTCTGTGTAGCCCTGGCTATCCTGGAACTTGCTCTGTAGACCAGGCTGGCCTCCAACTCACAGAGATCCACCTGCCTCTGCCTCCCAAACACTGGGATTATGCCACCAGGGAGGTTGGCCTATAACTTTCTTTCTTTTTTTGTGTCCTTATCTGGCTTTAGTATTGGAGTACTGCTGACCTTATAGGATATATTCCTTCCTTTTCTATTTCATGGAATGATTTCAGGAGCACTTGTATTAGCTTTTAGTTACAGATTTTTTAGAAGTTGTCAGAGAATCCTTCTGGCCCTGAATTTTTTTTTAAATTCCTACTGCAATCTCATTGATTGCTTTGGATATGCTGAAGTTGTCAATACTGTCTTGATTTAATTTCATTAGGTCATACTTGTCTAGGAATTTATCTATTTCTTCTAGTTTTTCCAGGATTTGGGGGGTATACATTTTTACCATATTCCCTAATTAGTCTCTGGATTTAATTAAAATCTATAGTAACTTCTTTTTCATACATTATTTTATGAATTTGGATCTTTCCTTTTTCTATTTAGTCAGTTTGACTAGAGACTTAGCAATCTTACTGAGTTTTTTTTTTAAAGAACCAACTGTTTATTTGATTGATTTTTTGTATTGTTCTATCAGCCTCAATACATTTTAATTAATTTCTTCTCTGATATTTATTGTTTCTTGCCATCTGCTTCTTTTGAGTTTGGATTGTTCTTGTTTTTCTCAGACCTTGAAGTGCACCATGGGATTGTTTATTTCAGATCTTTCTTTGTAAGTATTCACAGCTATAAAATTTCCTCTTAAATCGACTCCATTGGATATCAGACCAGCAACACCAGCTTAGTTTTGGTTTCCATTCACTTGACAGGTTGTTTTTCATTATTGATGCTCCGTCTGCAGATGTCTTTACTAGTGAGGTATGTTTCTTGTTTCTTGGAGACAATAGAGAGTTGGATATAGGTGTGTTGTTTTGTTTATTTTTTAAAATTCAGTTAGCCAAGCCTGTTTATTTTATTTTATTTTTTATAGGCAAGTCAAAGCCATTTGCATTTAGAGGTGTTACTGAAAGATGTTTACTAATTTCTATAATTTTGTTGGTTGCTCATCTGATTGATTGGGTTGGTTGTCTGTTCTTCACTCTCTCTCTACCACTGTTTGAGGATTTCAGGCTTATTATGCTAGGGTATTGGATTCCTTCCTACCCTCCTTTGTTACTCTTCCCTATACCCTTAGCAGTGGAGACTTTCTGTCTGTCTTCTCTGTGTACAGAGTATTCCTTTGAATATCTACTGGCTCAGTAGTCATGACCTGCCTTAGTTTGTTCTTGGTTTGAAATGTCTTTATCTCTCCAACAACTTTAAAAGATAGCTTTGCAGGATGGAGCAATCTTGGTTGGCAGTTACTGTCAAGGCCTGAAGTATGCCATTCAATACTTTCTGACTTTTAAAGTGGCTAATGACAGTTCTGATATTACTCTGATGTTTTGCCTTTGTAGATGATTCCATAATTTCTCTTAAAACTGTTTGTTTTTGGAGACAGGGTCTCACTATGTATTCCTGACTGGCTTGGAATTCATTCTGTAGACCAGGCTGGCCTTGACTTCAGAGACCTACCAGTCTCTTCCTCCCGAGTGCTAGGATTTAAAAGCCTATGATATCATACCTGGCTCTTCTCTTAAAGCTTTTAACATTGTTTTATTGCTTTGTATTTTTTTAAACATCTTTGCGTCTTATATAACAGAGAGGTTCTTCTCTGGTCATGTCTACTTTGGTGGTTTGGGGTTCTAAATATTTCTTTTGAACATCTGTTTCTAGGTTTGGGTTTTTAATGTTTATCTCAGCTTCTTCTTGTATCCTATGGATTCTTAGGTTTGCTCTCTTGCCTGCATCCCAGAGTTCCTCGATTTTGTAATCATGCTCATTTACCTCCCCCTCCCCTACCATTGATGCCTGAAATGCAGCATTCATCAACCTCTTCTCCTATCTCTGATATTCTTTCTTCTGCTTACTCATGTCTGTTAGTGATGCTGCCCACTGTGGCTTTGTTTAATTCATTGATGTTTTCATTTCCAACATCTCTTTATTTTTTAAAACCTCAATTTCCTTGCAGAATTTTTCTTTTGCATTGTTGACTTTTCCATCCACATTGTTGATTTTTCTCATTCATTTTTGCTGATTTTTCCTTCTATGTTCCTGACTTTCCTCTCCAGTTCTGGACTATACTCATTAACTTATTTGTATCCTCTTTCAGGACACTGATCATTTCTACCAAAAACTTAAAAAAATTTTTTTAAAGATATATTTTTTAATTTTTAAAAATTGACATATAATGTATTAGATACTGTCTTTTTTTTCTCTACCCCTCCCTATCCCAGATAAGGTTTCTCTGTGTAGCCTTGGCTGTCCTGGAACTTGTTATGCTGACCATGCTGGCCTCAACTCAGAGATCTGCCTGCCTCTGCTTCCTGAGTGCTGGGATTAAAGGTTTGTGCCACCACTGCCTGGCCTAGATACTGTCATAGTTACTTTTCTAATGCTATGACAAAACACCATGACTAAAGGCAATTTGGGAGAAAGAATTTAATTGGGCTCGTGGTTTCAGAGGGCTCCAGTCCGTGACGGCAGAGCAAAGGAGTCAGCAGGAACAGCTGAGAGCTTACAGCTTGATCTGAAAGTCAGAGGCAGAGAGAGAACTTTGGGAATGACAGGAGTCTTTTGAAACCTCAAAGCCTACCTCCTGTGACATACTTGCTCTAACAAGTCTGCACCTCCTAGTCCTTCCCAAACAGTTCCACAACCTGGGGAACATATGAGCCTATGGGGGCCATTCGCATCCAAACCACCATGGGTACCATTATGACATCCAGCATCTCTCTTGTTCCCCTTTGACCTCATTCTTCAGATTCCTTGCCTCTTCATATGTCCTTTTGCCCATCTACACTCTTCCTCATCACCAGGACTACCTTCTCTTGTCTTTCAGTCATTTTTGTATCTGTGAGCTGTGTTTCCTTGGAGTCACCTTGCTTTTTCACGCTTCTTGCATTTTGTATTGAGATTTGCACATCTGTTGCTCTGGATGCCTCTTCTGGCTTGTTTGTGGTGGCGGTGGGCTTCTTACTGACAGCCTGCTCTAGAAAGCTGAACTCCCACTACCTCTCAGCAAAGGGAAAACAAACTACTAGACCACCGTCAGTCAACACAAAACCATACAATATGTAGAATTGTTCAGAAAACAAGAGTCAGTGACAGCTCAGTAATCTATTCCAGGGACCAGACAATTGAAAATGGTAAAACCTGTGTGAAAATGTACTCTGAGGCTCACAGTTAATTAGGGTGAGTGTGAAAACAGCAAACAAGTGAGATAAAGGAAGGGAAAAAAAAGAGTAGAAAAGAATGTTAAGAAAAAAAAAGGAGGCCAGAGAAAAGATTGAGGGGAAGGCAACAACAAGGATTTCCCAATAATTAAAAAGTTCAAAACCAAAATCAGAGCAATAAGAAACATAAATATAAGATTATTTTAAAAATTAAGGTAAAGTAAATAGATACCACTAAATGTATAGAAGCTAATAACAAGGAAATATGCCAAGAAAGGAAAACAAAAAATATTGACCACAAATGGAAAAAAAAGTGTAAACAAATGAGATAAAGGAGAATAACAACTAAAAATATAACAAACTTAAAATAAGGGGAAAAAATGTAGAAATCCTGTTAAATGCAGAGTAAAACCCTGGGGAGCTAGCTGGAGGAGATGACCTCAGTCTGACAATTCTCAGACTTCCAGGTTAGTTTTCAGTAGAGAAGATCCATTTCCCTCACCAAGGGCAGGGCCATTTCTCCTTAGGCACTTGTCAACCTGAGCCAGCCTCCTGCCTCTTGCGCTCTTCGTCCCATGAGGCCTGGCTTCATCACAATTGCCTGTGTGGGTCTTCCCTCATGAAGGATTATAACCCGAGGCTCCTTGGTCTGTGGATACTCCCAACCTCAGGCCCAGGGTAGCTCAGCTTTTAACCAATGGGTCTCTGTCCAGAATGCGCGTGACTTTGGCTGCCCTAATCACACAGTATGACAAAATGGGATTTCTCTCCATCGCTGACCTGCCTGCCAGAGGAACTACTGTCTCACCAAAGCCTACAGCCGGACTTGAGGCTCCTAAGGGCTGTGGGTTTGTGCTGAGGGCGAGACTGGCCATTTCCGTCTGGCTTACCTTTTAGAAGCATCTTCAGCCGCCTCCTCCATGAGGGGCCATGTTCAGCTTGCGGCTCTGTGTGTTGTATCTTTGACCACTTCACTGTGTGCATTTCTGAAGCTCTTCGTCCTTGATTTCTCTTGTGGAGATAAAGTTTCTTATTCTGAACTGTCTCTTTTGTTGGCTCACGCAGAAGCAGCTTCTAGCTGTCATCTTACCCAGAAGTCCTTATGTTGTTTTAGGATAGAGTCTCACTATGTAGCCCAGGCTATCCTCAAACTCCCAATCCTCCTGCCTCAGCCTTCCAAGTGCTGAGATTACAGGCATGTACTACCATGGCTGGTGGTCCTAGTAGCAATTATAATTTATAATGTTATACTATATGTATATATTGTGTATATGTGTGTATGTGTGTGTGCAAGCTTTCTTGTGAGGCTATCTTTGGACAGCCAGCCCGCAAATAATGACCCAGAGATGACTTATTAATTATGAAATTTGGCCTTAGCTTAGGCTTTTTTCAAACTAGTTCTTATAACTTAATGAACCCATAGATTTTTTTTTTTTTTAATCTATGTTCTGCCACATGGCTCGGTTACCTCTTCTTAGTATAGCACGTCCAATTTGCTCCGGGTCTGCTGGCAAAATCCTGCGCCTAGATTCCTCCTCCTAGTTTTTCCTCTCTCTGCCCGGAAGTCCCGCCTATTCTTTCCTGCCTTGCTGTTGGCCATTCAGCTCTTTATTAAATCAACCAGAAGGCACCTTAGACAGAGACACATCTTTACAGCTTTAACAAATATTCTATAATGTATGCATGTGTGTGCACACTAGTGTATGCACGTGAAGGTCAAAGGGCAACTTAAGGCTGTTCATTCTCTCCTTCCATTTAAGTGGATCCTAGTGGTTGAGCTCAAGTCACATGCTTGGCATCAGGTGCCTTTACCTACCGAACCATCCAGCAGTTTCTCTAGTAGCATTTAAAAACAAAAACAGCGTCCCAAGTTTTAGCTGGACACTTGCTGCAAGCCGCAAAAATATACAAGCAGGATTTCAGCTGATTGTGACAAAGCTGATACCTGGAAGAAGCCAAGGGCCTTCCAGAGGTCAAGCTGAGGCTCAAGGAGCCATGGTGATATTTGGCTTTTGATTATCAGCCATTTCCTCTGAGTTTCTTGTGTGCTATTGTAGCTTTTCCATCATGTATTGGGCACCATTTCCCCTCTACTAAAGGAATAGTTAGATAACCTTGTGCGCTGACAGCTATGCTCAGCCAGAACCCCAGTTCAAGCCTCCCTGTAATTATCATCATTGGCAGCATCCGGCCAGGACCATCCCCAGACGGAGGAAAGTACCTTATCAGCGATACCTCTGTACTCTCTAAGAACAGACTTAAGTGTCTAGACTACCTGTTTGAGAAAGCCTGGTGGATGTGCCAATTAAGCTTAACTTCCTCCTTTCTCAAATCTTACCTCTAGTTCCAGATCTCCCTTTAACTATCACCAGAGGCATCTAGCTGTGCACAGGTTGCCTAGCGACTGAACACACTTTCCCCTACCCTGCAGAAAAAAACGGCAGATAGCTTGGATAGATAGGAGCCACAGGAAAAAAGGGGGCAGTTTTATTTTTTCCCATTGACCTAGCAACTTATAGATTCTTTTTTGTTTGTTTGTTTGTTTTTCGAGACAGGGTCTCTCTGTGTAGCTTTGGTGCCTGTCCTGGATCTCGCTCTGTAGACCAGGCTGGCCTCAAACGCACAGAGATCCACCTGGCTCTGCCTCTAGAGTGCTGGGATTAAAGGTGGGCACCACCACCACCCAGCTGCAACTTACAGGTTCTTAACATTTTCTACCAATCACATTTAAGACTATAGTGGAGCATATAAGATCCCTCTTCTTAGATATTACCAAATTTAGCCTTTAGTTAATTCATTTACCCATTAGTCACTTCCCTTTTGGGTTGCAAATGATAATTAACAATTACTGTCCCTCTATGTGATTCTTATCACCCCTCCATTTGTCCCTGGAAGCCTGGTGGTCACTGCCTGAGGAAAATTCTTACCTGCCTTTATGACCCTGTAGAATTCAAGCCTAGTGACCTTGCTCGACCAGGGGCTTGCTATTGCTTGGGTTTACAGGCTGGATTCCTGGGAGACTTAGGAGGAACATAAAGAAAGGAGAGACGAGAACCGAGAGAGATAAGGAGAGTACGTGTGGACGAGATGGAAGATGAGGAAGAGTCAGATGGGGAAGTCCTAGCTGGGTAAGAACAAGATGAAAAGGACCTAGATGAGGCAGAATTAAGACGAGAGAATTAAGATAGAACTTAGAGGCAACAGTAGATAAATATAGAGAGAAATCAGGCAAGAAAGGAGCTGGGCATGAGAATAGAACTGAAGCTGTGTATATAGGATGTTATACCAGAGGAATTAAAGCAATTGGACTATAGAGCTCAGTGTGCTGAGATTCTATTTCCCGAAAATAGTCCTCGCTGTTAGTAGTTCTCTCTCCTGAGCCCCTGGGATGTATACTATTAAGGCTGGTCCCTCTATTATAGTATACACAAGACCTGTATCTGCTTCTTTTTAGTATTCATATCTATTACTTACTTTTCATGCCCTGTTGCTTAATTTAATCTCTAAAACAATATTAATAACAATGATAGCATCTTTGTCCTATCTGAGTTTGCTGGAAATGCCTTTAGCATTTTTTATTTTGTGTGCTCTCTGCTGGGTTAACCAGCTGGCATGTACTGTTCCCTGAAAAGCCAGTAAGATTGGATCAAATCAGAGGGGTCCTGAGAGAAAAAAGAAAATATTTTAAAGGAATGATGGACTATACCTAAAGCTGGAGAACAGATCATTAGCTTTAAAAATACAGCGGCCACTGGCTATCCTTCACTCAGACAACAAGAGTGGGTTAAAAAGAGAGTGGAGGAGAAGACTTCATCGTGAAGGATTGAAGAGAGATGGGAAATAGCTAGAGAAGTGTCAAAGGGTATTTTTTGTTCTGCTTTGGATTTGGTATTTGTTTGTTTTTCTTTTTAGACAGGGTCTCATGTAGCCTCACTTGGCCTCAAATTCCTTTGATAACCAATGGCCTTGAAGTCTTGGTCTTCCTGCCTCTACCTCTCTGGTTCTGGGCTTGCAGGCCTGAGATACCATGCCTAGCTCTAGATTTCCTTTTGGATGGCCGTCGACATTAAACCCTTGCAGTTCTTTATTACATTTCTTTACTGGGGGAGAGGAGCAAGCATGAAGGTCACAGGACAACTTCCTGGAGTCGGTTTTCTCCTCCTACTGTGCAGGCTCCAGGGATCAAATGCAGGTTCCTAGGCTTGGCAGCAGTCTCTACCTGCTGGGCCACCTTGCAAGCCCTTAAAACGTTTTTAAAACTGTTGGAGGGAGAGGGGAGAATTTTTGTAGAAAGATGCTCTTGAATGGATAAGGGAATGAGGCTGTGTCCACAAGTGGCATTTGATTGAGATACAGCAGGGACAGATGTATTTGTTTATTGGTGCTAAAGGTTGAACCCAGGGATGCCTCCACCCTAAGCTTGCCCTCTACCCCTGATTCACGAGCCCAGCCCAGAGCAAGGACAGTTTGTTTATAGTCACAGGAGGGAAGGCAGAGGACAACAGAAAGACATTGGTAAGCAGGCCACTGTAGTCAGTCTTCCCAGTACACTCGAACATCTCCTAGGTAGGTAGATCTGATGAAGGGGAAGGCTTCCCATCAGCAGCCTTGCACAGTTAGAACCATGCAACCTAAAGAGCCCGCTGCTTCCTGCAGCCAGGCCTGCACCTGCAGCTTGGGTTTCATCTCTACCATCCAACAAAGGTATTTCTAGAACAGTTTGAAGTGACAAGAAGAGGGCGTGGCCTCTGATTTGTAGGCCTGACTGAGGCTATAATGATCCCTGGGTCTGCCTCATTTTCCTATGAATAGGCTTGAACATTGTGTGTGGTGTGTGTGTGTGTGTGTGTGTGTGTGTGTGTGTGTGTGTTTCACAAGTGGCACTTGCTTCAGATACAGCAGGGAGAAAAACAGAGGCAAGGAGAGACTGAGAGAGGGTAGAAGAGAGAGGGAGAAGGACAGAAACAGGAAGAGGGGATGGAGGAAAGGGAGGGGGAGGGAGAGAGGGGGAAGAAGACAGATATTACCAAACTTCTTTGCAAAAGGACAGAGGCTTGCTTTCTTACGCCTTTGCTGAGGGCCGCACCACTGGACATCAGGGTTCAATAGGTTTCTCAAACCTGACCAGTTCTCATCCCTGGGAGAGAGGCCACAAGCAAAGGCATTGTCCCTCAGTAATGCCAGCTCCTCCTTGGAGCAGAGGGCACGGAGTAGAGGAAACTGTTGTGTACTCTGGATTCCTCACCACCTAAACCGGAGTCAAAGGGAAAGCCCTGAGATGAATCTGACAGGCAGGGTATTTTCCTGTTCCCATATCCTCTAGGGCTACCACGGAGGTGGACACCCCACCCTAGCCACCGAGGTAGTCTGTGTGTCCAGACATAGGCAGCGGGGCATGGGACAGAATGACCTGGAGAACTCCCTGACTTCTTAGTTCTGGCAGTTACTCTCAGGGATTAACACTTACTTCCTCTAGCTATTTCTTTAGGAGTCTCCCCTGAGGAGTGAAAATAAAAGACTCTCTTGTTTCCGAAGAGCAGCACCCACAGGACAAAGACTCCACATAACTGGATGGAAGGAACCCAGGTAGACACTCCAGTTCCCATTCTTCGCCGCCCCGCCCCCCCCCCGCCCCCCGCATTGTGGGGCAGGGGACCCTGATATTCAAATGCGTATTTCATAGTCTCTCATCCCACAGTGTGGAGGAGGGCCATTTGCTATGCATGAGCCATTCACTCACGCTCATCACATGGAGAAAATTACATTTCCCCAGTTGCCAAATGGAAGAGATAAATTACTCACATGGGCAAGCACACTGCTACAACCAGCCGTTTCCAGACCCCAGACGGTGGAGCTAAACCACACAGAAGGGAGACTCAGAGACTTCCTGTTGTCTTGGGTCCCACTCTTTATTCCCACTCACCAGACCCTCATCCGACACGGGTGGATTTACTTTGTGGGATCTTTGCCCCTCTGTCTCTTTTGCATAAAACACACATCTTGAGGCCTCTTTTTCTTCCTTCCTAGAAGAGATGTTATAAAAAAAGGAATACATCAACACAGAACGCTGCATATTTATGCATACTTGCTGAATCGATAATACTTATTTGTAATGAAAATTAAGTAAGCAGAATGTTAAAATGTGCTCTAGGGAAGGCACATGGAAATGCCTGACTACAAAGGGACACACGCCATCTTTATCCTCACCTTCTCTTTTAAGTTAATGCAAGTTCAGATAACTACTATCTCTAACCTAGCTGGGTGCAGTCCCAAATCTATTGGTTACCTACATGATTAATGGCAATTATATCTGCACAGTAATTACAGCGACCATCTGTACCCTTATAGGACTACCACTGAGCTGAACACTTGCTACAGCTTCCAGTGAAATCCTACTGCTTCTAAGTTTTATGTTTTCACCCATGTTACCCTCAGCGCGGTTATGCAACCCAAACATAACTTCAACAGTTACTGAGTACCTTATTAAGCACCTGAAATTGTATCACTCTCCCACCCAGAAGGAGGCAGAAATAAACACGATATAGCAGACTGTGAAGTGTGTAACTGTAGTCCCCACTCTGAGTGCTTTGGTTAGGAGGAGGGAGGGCTCACGGGCCCGCTAAAGGCACCGGTGACCTCATTATACAATATTTAGTTCATCACATTCCCCCCCCACCCCCCCCACCCCCCCGCTTAGGAAAGCAGCTTCCCATTTTAAAGGGATGCAGGCATTCAGTGATGCATCTACTCGCTGGAAGACAGCTCAAACACCGAAGTTTGGGGGCTGGCGGCTTCTCAAGGTTTTTCTCTGGCTACCGAAGTCTTGGATCCCATTTGAGTTTTTCTTGTACCCTACGAACCAGGACAGATGCACAGCCCAGGCAACCCGCAGCACATCCAAGGTCCGCTCGTGACCTGAGCTCCCACCACGTGGCCACGACCCCTCGGCCAGGGGATGGCTCCCGCCCACGCGGGTCTCCCCCTGCCTGGAGCGGTCCAGTTCCAGCCGGCTCTTTCTCTCCGCCCTCAGTCTCAGCAGTTGCGGTAGAGACAAGGCTGACCGCGAGAAAAAACCAGGCTTCGGCCGGGGCTCAGGGAGAGTTCCACTTCCCGCCATCCCTTCCCCTCGGGCAGGGCCTTGAGGTGACCCCTAACCCTGCAGAAGTGAGGACCGGCTTCTAGAGCCACAGGGGCCTTGGAGAGCAGGTGCCGGGCGGGAAGGCCAGGCTGCTCCGGGACCAGGCTGCACGCAGGAGGTGCAGGAGCCGGGGCTGCTCAGGTGAGGCTGCCTCTTGGTTTGGGTCTTGGATGGACGGTCTCCGGTGCGGTTCCCCGGGGCCCTCTCTCTCCCCCCACCTCCTCCCTCGCCGCAGCAGGTGGGGGCCCACGGGCCAGGGAAGGGGCGGGGCTGGGGGCGGAGCCGCGGCGGGGGCAGTACGGGTGGGGGCCGGGCCCGAGCCCGAGCCGGACTGTCGGGGAGCCGCCGGGAGCTCGCCGGTGCCTGGGCTGGAGCAACCAACCGGGCCAAGAGCGCCGGCGCCGCGGCTGCAGACAAAGGGCCGCCGCGCTCCATCTGCCTCTCGGTGAGTGGCTCCCTGCCCGCCCTCTTTCTTCTCCTGCTGCCCGCGCCTCCCGGAGTTCCGAGAGCGGGGAACAGCAAGGACCGGACTTCCCGGCTCACTCTGCACCCCAGCTTCACCTGACCCGTAATCCCCCCGCCCCAAGGCCGAGCAGACACCCAACTCGCGACTTCGCGAGCGCTGGCCGCGGTCTCCGGTGGGACCCACCCGGGCCGCCTTTCGGTGACCTCTTCCTCGGCGCACCGCGCGCGGGTGCTGTCCGTGGGTCGTCAGTTTGGGTGAAAAGGTTGCCGTTGGGCTCCCCCGTGGGTGTGTGCTTGCGAAGAGGAGGGGGCGAGGGGCTGGGCGCCAGGGAGGGACCCCACCCCTTGGGGGACATCCGCGCGTTCTGTGTCGCGGAGGGGCGGTTCTCGAGTTCCGATTCGGATCGTGGTTTGGGTGTCTGGTTCAGTTCCCTGTTAGCCTCTCCTCCAGCTTATTTCCCTGTTCAACTGATAGCCTAGCATTTTTGCCCGACCGTACCCGAAAGAAGCGTCCCCTTTGCTGGTCGGTGGCCCGGAGAGGGAGAGGACCGGCTGCTTCCCTTGCTGGACTGCTAGAAGCCTGCAACTGCTGGGGAGGGCTGGCCGTGCGGGCAGCGGCCGGGGGCTGACATCACTGCTCAGTCCCGGCCGGCTCCCTCTGCCTCCGGCCGGCTTGATCTCCATCAGAAAAGAATCGGAAGCCCGGCAGGCTTTTGCTTTTGTTCTCCCTGCTACTCTGGAATCCCTGGAGAAACCCGGAGGGTGGTTACCCAAAGAGGGGGTCGTGGAGAGAGTTCCAGGTGCTGCCCTGAAGTGACAATCTTTGGAAGAGGTGCTTTCCAGCCCCTAGATTCCGATTGCTCATCAATACCCTGGAGCGGAGGTGGGTAGAGCGTCCCAAAAGAGCGCGACGCCTGCCGCGGCCACGCTTGTCACGCGCTTCTCCTGCACTCTCGAAAGCGCTACCTCGAGACGTGCATTTCCATTCATGGGTCTGTGCCGAGGTTTTGATTAATGTCATCTCTGCCAGGTTCTCTAAGAACGAGTGCTAGCTGGTGTTCGATTTTGCAGCCTTTTACTGGAGGCCTACTGTGTGCAAGGCGGCTGTTTTAAGATCAGCTTAATTTCAGAGATGCTTACTGAGCACCTACTACGTGCAAAATGGGCGATGTGTCATGCATGGTCTCAGTTTGACAGGTACTTGTTGAGTATTTCTGACGTTTGAGGAAGCTGTGTTATGACCCTGTTACTGTAATCATTATTTACGGAGGACTTAATATGCAAAGGACATTTTTGGCCAAATGGATGCCAAGTGTACTAGAGGGGGTTATAAATAGAAACAAGAAGGTGAGAGTATAATAGGTCTTCAAGTTCTGGAGAAAACTGCGTTTTAACTTTATAGATTATGGCGTGGTGTGAAAAGAGCATGTCTCTGCACTTCAGGCAACTTATGCTTGAATGCTTGATCCGACTGGAGCAAGGGAGAATAATGAAAAGAAAAAAAACTTGGCTAATTATAACAGAGAATGAAACAAAGTTTAATGTGGCAAAACCCCGGTGCTAAAAAGGGAATCTATGTTGAAGGCAGAAAGACAGACGAGGGGTGGGGTTGGTGGTGGTGGTGGTGGTGGTGGTGGTGGTGGTGGGGGAGTGGGGAGAATGACATGGGACTCAACCAACCCAAGAAGGAAGGAGTCAATAAGGATTGAAGAACAGTGGGGCCAGCTGCACTTACTTCAGCCGGTAGCTCACACTGGTGCCAGGGCCAAGAGAGTATCCTTAAGACCTTAAGATCCCGTCCTTACAAATGGTCAGAGAGACCTGTTGAGAGATTTGAAGAGTTATCCTCGGATCTTGATTCAGACTAGCCAGAAAATTATAGCTCCTCAATACAATGGTGGATATCCAAACACTTCTATGTTAGAGCTGCAGTCAGGAGATGCAATCTAAGACACAGTCGTTGTCTTGAAATACCTGACAGAGTTCCCAAGATAAACTTGTAAAATACAGTTTGGGCATCAAGACAGGAAAGCCAAAACAGGAACATGGAAAACAAAACAAAACAAAACAAGAAAACAAAAGGCACCCTCAGAATTGTGGCTTTTCTTTTATCAGGAATGGAAAGTTTCCATTTGTTCTGTATGTGTATCTCTTGACATTGGCTTTCAGCAGTTTCTGGCAGCTGCTTAATCCCGGCTTCTTGATACGAGACGAACTTCTTCCTAACATTGTTTTTGATTTCCATTTTAAGTTCTTTTAAAGCGGCATGGCATTATTTTTGTTGTGAACTTAACCCTCCTCCCTCCCCCAGAGTCTTTTCTGGAAGTAGATGTGTTAGAAAAGCTTCATAGAAAATATGGGAAGCTGCAAAGGAACATGCTCGCAGGCTCTGTGCTCACTGAGGAGCTAGGGGAAGGAAAACCAAAGGAGACCAAGAGCTGGACTTTCTAGAGAAAGCATATGAAATAGGATTCCATTGGAGGGAAATGGCAGTCAGCAAAGGTGTCAGGGGAAAGGGGACACCTTTCAGAGCCCCTAGAAGGGGCTAGATCTTCATCCAGAGGGGTTTCCATCCATTCACCACAGTGCTCCTGAGAGATTTACAGGGTGTTGGACTGTTAGATGCAATGTGGGCATCGCTCAATTCGAGGTTCTGTGAGATCCCCTAGCTGCCCCAGCAGCTGGCCAACCTCACCCCTCTCTGCCCCCCATTCTTTCAAGCATTCTTGGAGTGTTTTCACCTGAGCTGAGCTTGACTGTAATCTTCCTCCAGGCCAGGAATGTGACTTCTTTTTCTCCCTGCCTCTGTCCTTCCCTGCGTGCTGCTGCAGACAGTCTGTGGAGTAGGTGGCACCTCCGTGTCTCCCGCTGCCCATTTCTTCATCCTTGCCCTCCCTCCCCAGGTCCTCCCGTCCTCTTCATCATTCCCAGTTGCTCCAGGCAGGCCTTGCACTCTATGAAAACTGGTCTCAGGGGAAAGCAATCAGCTGCCAGTCTATTTGTCCTGAATGTGAATGTAGGTCACTGTTCGGTCTTCGGGGGTCCTTCTTCTTTAAGCCTCGTTAGGGAGTGAAAAGCTGCCTCTGTGGTATTGGAAGTAACTGGGTAGACAAGGTGCCTTCCTGGCACTCCTGAAATGATGCACAGTCCAGGGTCCTTGCTGGCCCATGATCCATATACATCTGGAGGCTTCAATCTTCTTTTTGCACAGGATCTCGCTGTATAGCCTGGGCTCACTGACCTCAAACTTCAGATTTTCCTTTCTGAGCTTCCTGGGTGCCGGGATTACAGGCATGCTCACCATACCCATCTCTCTCTCTTTAAAGTGTAATTTCCATTTTCCCCCAGAGACTTTGTTGCTTTTTATCATGTGATGGTAGCTGATGTCAGACTGTAGCTCTTTGTGAGCCACTGGTCAACAACTTGGCCTTCACACGCTCTCCCCCAAGGTTTGTAGATTTGTTATTTGGCTGTGGGAGCCTGCTTCTCTTTCCACGCATGCCCGTTACTTCAAGACAGATTTTTAACTGCAGCTCTTGGACTTTGATTCCTTGTTATAGGAATGGGGACAGCTGTCCTCATAGAAATACCTTGTCTAGTGGTTAGTTGTATCCATGGCTTCTACCCATTGGATACTGGTATTCTGTATAGCCACCCCTTCTAAATGGTGACAACCCAAAGTATGTCCAGATATCAACAAATGTCCCCTGGGAGAAAAGTTACTCCTGTCTGAAGATAGACCGCCGTCCTATGGGATACTGGATATTATGTGTCATACAGGAGAGGCTTTATTTATCGTCATTTGATTCTTTTCAGTAAGAGTGACTTAATAAATGTGTGATTAACTTTGTAGAACTTTCTATAGAAATAATTTCAGGTCAGAATTAACATTCTCGGTCAGCACACATACTAGAATTCCATCATCATATTGTCAAGTTCATTTCTGAGGTAACTCTTCCCCTCTCAAATTCTTCCTTGATGTAGAGCTACTTACCTACAGAAGGGTGGGTAGCAGAGCCATCATTGACAGCAAGCGCACCCCCACAGGAACCTCTGAACCTGCTGCTTTGGTGGGCAACAGGAGAACAGGGAAGTGGTGGTGGAGGTTGAGTTCTGCAGGGATTTGCTCATGTAATTAATTTGGAGATGGCCAGAGACCTTGGATGGGCTCCCTGACAATCAAGTAGAGGGCTGTGAATTTAAGCTTCAGTGTGCTTCCTGAGAAAGCTGTCCTGGGCAGGGCTTAAGGAATGATGAGAGTGTGCATGAGTAGGACCAGTAGAAGCCTAGAGGAGCTTCCAAGGGTGTTGTCTTAAATCATAGTAAGATCAACAGAGGATTGTGAGTTCCAAGAGTGATCTGTACGTCTACTGATATCTGCCCTCAAAACTAAGAACTTAACATACTATATCCAGCATCAGCATCACCAGCATAACTGGAGGATGGAAAGAGAGCAAGGTTAGTTTAAGTCCAACAGAGTTGCAGAGGTAGAAGTTACTTTTGTGCTTCGGAAGGTCGACCAGCGTCCAGTGTACAGCGTACTGCTTCAGAAAGTGAATGAGCTGGGTGGTGGTGGCCTTTAATTCCAGCACTCGGAAGGCAGAGGCAGGTGGATCTCTGTGAGTTTGAGGCCAGTCTGGACTACAGAGTGAGTTCCAGAAAAGGCTCCAAAGCTACACAGAGAAACCCTGTCTCGAAGAAAAAAAAAAAAAGTGAATGAAGTGTGTCTTCAGGTCATGGAATGGTCACTCAAAAGTTTTAGTAGGAGTTCATTGATTTAGATTTCTCTTTGGGAATTTCCAAGCTTAGAGTGAGACTTTTCTGTACATTAAAACAGACCAAGTGGGAAATATTTGCCCTCTTATTTGGAGGGTTGTTGTTGTTGGTGGTGATGGTGATGCACAAGCAATTTAAGTACTTGTAAGCTAAATAATAAAACATTAAAAACTATATTTTAGGTTTTTAATTAATTCATCAGTAAGTTAATTAATCTTTTTGCCTTAGTTGAGAGCAATCTAGTTTTACTATGTAAATACACCCGGCTCTGTGTGAGGTTAGTGTTTCAAAATCTAGATTAACAAAATAAAAAAAAAACAATGCTATTATAGGGGCATTTAAAAATACTGTTTTATTCTTAAACAGATACTTTATATGAACATTTTAAAGAGTTGAGCTCTATTGAGATTTTTTTTTAATACGTTCATAGAAAATAGAACTGGAGGAGATTTAAGGGTCCCCTGGGCAGCCCTCCTTGCCCATCATGTAAGTGGGGAAACCAAGGCAACAAGCAGTCAGGTGGCTTGCCAGGGTTACAGAGAGCACCGTGAGGAGGCCGGGGCGGGCAGCCAGGAGGTGTCCCGTCTTTCTGATGCTCAGTGCTGCTGGGATACTCTTCAGTCTTCCTGGTTGCCAGAGCTTGTTGGTGGAAAGGGAGGGGGCAGGAAAAGGGTTTAATTACTTGCCTCATTTCCAGGGTATCTCATTCTGAGAAAGCGACTCATAGATTCCAACTAATTACACTGGTGCCAGATGTGTGTGTACACACTCATCGATCTGAACACAGCCACAAGGAAACTCCAGCAGTTGCATCGAGGGGATGGAATTATCTTATAGAACTTATTTTAGCTTATTTGAAAATGTCTTTACAGTGAATGATAATATTCATGTTTCTGTTTAGGAAAGTCATACATACTCATGAGTATCAACAATAAACAAATCTATCTATACATGTCTTTGACCTCACTCATAGTTTGATTTTTTTTTTTTTTTTTAGTAGTTTCCTTGGCTCATTTTAAAATAAAATTGAGACTATATTATATGTACAATTTTGATTTTAATCCCTTCTCAGTTAATACTAAAACAAATGATAACTATGATTCAAACTCGTGGTAAATGTAATTTTTAATGAATGAGTAATTCAATATTTGCAAGCTCCATAATATATCCAACACTTTGCTATTAGTAGATATTAAATTTCCCTCCAAGTTTTCCCCACTGAGTCATTGTGCCTATACTCTTTAGACAACTTAGATTATTGGGTTTTTTTTTCCTGTGATATATTCCTAGATATCGAAGTTAGTCAATGGTGTAAGCACACTATATTAAATGTCTTTATGAAAGTGGCATGCTAGCTTTTACTCTTGTTGGTAGCTTGCTGTTAGTGATGAAATTTCTTCACCCTATTGAGAGTGCACAATAATCAATGTTTCTATATTTGATTGATAAGATTAATGAGTTAATCTTGTTGATTTCATTTGCATTTTAGTTACCAACTAGCTAAGCATTTTTCTCTAAAACTGTTTCCTGTTTATATTTTCTTTTGGTGAGTTACTTTTCTGTCTGGTTTTGTGATTAAAAATAAACAAACAAACAAACAAAACTCCCAACAACACCTGTGTATAAGGCCATTTCTCAAAATAAAAAGAACAGTATGTCTCTGATTTCAAAGTTAAACTGGGAATTTTATGAAAAAAATGTAGCCAATCTTGATGGCCCATGGTGCCAGAATCTCACTCAACATGTCATGTTTATTCACAGTAGTGGAGCTGCTTATGAATTACTGAAGCAAGCTTGGGTGTGCGTGCCTGCATGTGTGTGTGTGTGTGTGTGTGTGTGTGTGTGTGTGTGTGTGTGTGTGTGTGTGCACGTGCGTGTGCGCGTGCGTGCGCTCTTTGTGAAGACCAACATACAAAGCTTTAAGGGGGGGCTTTCGAAGACCACCATACAGTGAACCTTTGCTGAGCCTCACAGGCATTAATTCTTCATCCCTACAGCAGCCTGTCAAGTGGAAAGTGGAAGACAGAAAGATAAATACCCACACTCACATGCACTTTCAGTCACAGCCCTTTACCACTGTACATTGCCTATGTGTGACCTGCCTTGGTTGTGTCTGTGGACATGATGAGAGGTTAGGCTGGGGCATATTAGCAACTTTCTCCAGACTTGATTGTTTATTTGTGGGAGAACTTTTGTGGTACAAGGTCAGTGTGCCATCCTAAATTTACTGTGCCATCCGTCAATACTGCTTCCTGTGTTTTCCACCCCTCTCCCCATAACCTCTTCAGGCTACATTCTGAATAGTTCCGTCTTCCAAATCCCAGTGTGTTTCTTCAGCTGTATCTAATCTGGGTTGAATCCATCTGTTTGTTTGTGTTTTCAGTCTTAATCACTAAATTCCTTTTGTAGAATTCTAGTCCTTTTTCAACTTCATAGCCTTACCTTACGTAGTTTCCACTTACCTTGAAATTTTGTTGTTTTTGAGAGAAGGTCTTGCTGTAAGCCCAATTTAGCACTGATCATCCCACCTCTACCTCCCAAGGTTCAGGATTACAGGCATGCGCCACTGGCTCCTTGATTAAATCCAGCTTTTGTATCTGTATGCTAGGCATAGGTGTTTCACATCCTTGTCTGGGAGTTTTCCTGTAGCACGAATTCTAATTGGTCTTAATAATAAAAACCAGGGGCCAGATATCAGATAAATGTTAAAAGATCAGAGAAGTAAAGGAACTAGCCACTGGAGAGACTTCTTACCTCCACTGAATCCTCAGACCAAAGGGGAGGGGAAAGCGCCTATCTCCTCCTGCCTTATATTCCTCTCTCTGCCCAGCCATGTCACTTCCTGTCTTCGCCTCCCAAGTGCTGGGATCAAAGGTGTGTGCCACGACTGTCTGGCCTCTATGGTTAACTAGTGGCTAGCTCCGCCCTCTGATCTCCAGGCAAGCTTTATTTGTTAAAGCACAAATAAAATATCATCATACTTTGTAATACCTAAGCACTTGCTCTTCTTCTTTGTTGCATGTTCTGATTTTTCTTGCTGGTTCGTGTTTATGTTGCCATGTTTCCTTGCTTGGTTGGGTATTTTTGAATGTGTCCTGAATATTACTTTGACAAAAATGTTTGTGTAGCTGAGTGTAGTAGCACCAGCATGTAATCTCAGCACCTGGAAGTCTGAGGCAGGAGGATCCGGAGGTCATCCTGGGCTATATAGTAAGACCTTGACTTTAAAAATGTTTATGGCTATATAAATACCATATTTTATTATTTTAAAATACAGATATTTCTACATTTTAATCTCTGAAATCAAGACTATTTTTTACAGTTAACGGACTCTTACATTTATATTTGGCATTTTAAAATTTTTCTCTGATACATTAAACAATGATTAGTATTATTTAACATTTGATGACATAATTTAAAGTTTTGGCTGCTGCTGCTAAAGATGGCAAGTGTTCTAAAAAGGATTTTAACTGGCTTGTGTGGGCTTTCTTTAGGGGTTGCAGACTGTGATCTGTTAGGAAGCTTGAGACTCTCTGGGTCACCCAGATGAAGCCAGACGAGTTTATCTTTTGTTTTTACTTACTTCCTTTACCTTGCTCTTTGGACTCCTGCTTTTGATGTAAAGCGGGGACCCTGGCCTCTTGATCCCATGGGGCTGTCCATGTGCTGCTCAGCTTTGGCTTCCTCTTTGTGCCTTGTTACCCCTGGGACAAAATGGCCTTGATGCTCAGGTGCACGTGCCTTGGTCTTCTTCTCCCCCAGAACCTCACATCTGCAACCCTCCCTGTCATCTTAGCTCTCTGGAACTTACAGGAAGTTTTGTTTTGTTTCGTGACTTATTGCTAATTAACTGTGGGGTGTGTGTGTGTGTGTGTGTGTGTACCACGTGTGTGTGACGTCAGAGGACAACTTCCATGATGTAGGTTCTGGGGATTGAACTCAAGTTGTCAGGCTTGGTGGCAAGTGCCATTACCCACAGGCTACTGCTGTGAGTATGTGTTGCTACCATTGGTTACTAAAGAAGCTGCTGTGGCCTATAGGAATGCAGAATAGAGCCAGGTGGGGAATTCAAGGAGAGAGAGGAGGAGAAGAAGGCAGAATCAGAGGAGATGCTGAGCACTGCTGGGGGAGTAAGATAGAATGGAACATATGGAACACCATGAAGCCTCGTAGCAAAACATAGATTAATAGAAATGGGTTTAATTAAGTTGTAAGAGCTAGTTAATGATAAGCCCAAGTCATAGGCCAAATAGTTTGTAATTAATATAAGCCTCTGTGTGTTTACTTGGGACAAATGGCTGCGGGACCGCGTGGCCGTGGGACCGGGCAGGACACAGAAAAACTTCCTGAAACAGGCTACCCTCTTTTTTGTTGTCGTTGCTTGTTTTTTGTTTTTCAAGACAGGATTTCTCTGTGTAGCCCTCAATGTCCTAGGACTTACTGTAGACCAGGCTGGCCTCGAGCTGAGAACTCAGAGATCCGTGTGCCTCTGCCTCTGGAGTGCTGGGATTAAAGGCATGCGCCACCATCCTCAGATTCTTATGCTCATTGGGAAAGTTAGTTCATTATCACCAGGAGGAGGCAGAACCAAGTCTGATTCATTGTAGAGACTGATCAGAAAGAAGCACTGTCCCCAGATCCTTTTGCCTGCCTCTTGTAGCTGGATATTTTCCTGTGTCCAGCCCAGTCTGCAGCCGCTCAGACTCAACTAAACACACTGAGGCTTATGTTAATTAAAACTGCTTGGCCATTAGCTCAGGCTTACTACTGACTAGCTCTTACACTTAAACTCAGCCCATTTCTGTTAATCTATATGTCGTCATGTGTTCCGTGGCTTTACCTGTGTGCCATTACATGCTGCTCCCTGTTTGGCAGGCTGGTGTCTCCTGACCCAGCCTTCCTCTTCCCAGAATTCTCCTTGTCTGCTTATCCCACCTATACTTCCTGTCTGGCTACTGGCCAATCAGCGTTTTATTAAACCAGTGTACAAAAGCATTATTCCACAGCAGCTTCTAGTAAGAGATCATTATCCAGTCGCTTCCCAAATGCTATCCTGCTGGCAGCTGGAAATGAAGAGGTTGGGGGTGAGTAAATTTCCATTAATTGGACACTGGTAAATGCTGCTCTATTTCCCTGCATGGATAGAAGTAATTGTCCAGCTCTTTTGTAATAAGGTGACCCGGCTGAGAACGGACACTGGAGTGGTACCTGGAACCCCCTTCTTGTGCTTATTGTGAGGACCCAGGGAAGTGCTATCCCGGCACTAAAGCTAAGCAATAAAAAGTGGACTGACTGTGTGTTAGCTGGTGAGACCTTCTCATCCAGCATGCTGCCCAGCTTTCTATATGGAAAATAGAACCTCTCACTCATGACCAAACTTCCCTTTATGGAGACTGAAAAGTCATGTTTTTATCCTCCATCTAGGCCCTGCTTTTCAAGGAGTCTCAGGTCTAGTTTTTAAAAAGTTACATTTATAACAATTAGTGAAAAAAAAAAAAAGCAGCCATGAATCTGAAGGTGAGCAGGGAGGGGCTGTATGGGCAGGTCTGGAGGGAGGAAAGGGAAGAAATAAATGTTATAACATCAAAAAAAAAATTGAGCTAAAAAACAAAAACAAAACCCCCCAAGCAAATAAACAAAGAATTGTCTTAAAAATTACAGATATTTACTTGGGGTGTGTGTGTGTGTGTGTGTGTGTGTGTGTGTGTGTGTGTGTGTGTATACATATACATATGCATGCTAGTACATGTTGGGAGCTGAGCCATCTCGATAGCCCGATTCTGGTTTCTTAAAGGAAGCTTTAGGCTATTCCAGAAGCCACTCACTCGTCTGTGTTCTCAAGATCAGCAGCCACTCTCTTCCAGCCTTAAAGGTGTTTCTTCAGTAGCATTTATGAAACCAGAGACATTTCTATTGAGAATAATGTATCAGTTGGGCAAAGGGGCAACATGCCGGGAAGTCCCGTCAGCCCTCTCACCAAAGCCTCTGTACCTTTTGAGTTCCCTTCCCTCGGGAGTCCTATTGGATGGTCTTTCTGTCCTCCTCCCCAGGAGCTTCATATCCCCCATCATGTCAGGTCTATAGCCATGAGGTAAATGGAAGCTGTAAGCATCAGGGTTCAGCCCGGCCGGAAAGGTCCTTGTCTAGGGTGAGGTATGTTTCTACCAACTTTTTGAGACCACTTCATACTGTGGATTATTTTTGCATATTCCACAACGATTGATCTAGCTGATCCTTTAGTTTTCTAGTATTTCACACTAGGAAAGAATACATTTAATAGGCTGTCATCTTTCTAGAAACAGAAGTCCACCAATTAATTAGGCTTTAGCAACTGTCCATAAAACAGACCTGTCACTCCAGTCTTGGGTCATTTTAGTCTGTATCTGATCCCATTGGAAGAAACAATAGTCAATTAATCGTGAAGAGGCACATGTTTTTATTATCTGGGGAAAAATGTACCTTCCCATGATTATTTTTGGAGGTAGAATCACTAGAAACTCCTACCAGTTTTAAGAATTTGTGTCCTAGATTTGTGTATAGACACATAAAATAATGTATGTACCTATGGCATGGAAGTAGCAGCCTGGTATTTAATGGGGAGATGGAGAGAAAGAGAGGAGGGCAGCTTGGCGGATTAGGCTCAGCACACAGTATATACTTGTGTGAAAATGTCCTTATTTACTGTGCATAATGAGTACCATGAAGGAAATTGAAAACACTATAAAATATTTGAAGAAGGAATTCATGAACCATCACCCCTCAGCCTGAAATGAATTGATTCATTTCCTTCAGCATGATTTACTCTAAGTACATGCTCCAGCCTCTTTACCAGTCACCTGGGCTCTGGAACTTTTTTTTTTTTTTTTTTTTTTTTTAAGAAGGTAAGGTTATTTGAGAGTCATCAGTGTGATCGTATTTTTTATTTTTGTCACATACTTTGCTTATTCAGATTTGGTTTTTTTCCCAGCCACTTGGAGACTATCTTGTTTGCTAATAAGAGATAATATACTACAGTTTCAATAGCGTGTGTGAAAGCCACAGGAAGCTCACAGAGCACAAGTTTGGTAGACTCCTGTGCCTGTCAGAGACCAAGGCGTTGGTTCCAGGGAATGCTGGGAATGTCTGGACCTTTGTAGAGGACCCAGAACTGTCATAGTGCTTTCATTAGCACAGAAGGGACAGAAGTCCAGAACCTCAAATGGTCTTATTTGTAAGAGGAAAATGAGAAAGTT
The DNA here is from genome assembly GCF_949786415.1 of Peromyscus eremicus. Classification (NCBI taxonomy): domain Eukaryota; kingdom Metazoa; phylum Chordata; class Mammalia; order Rodentia; family Cricetidae; genus Peromyscus; species Peromyscus eremicus. The sequence continues at coordinate 61,544,589 of NC_081435.1, read as the reverse complement.
GATTGCGGCGAGTCGTTTAGAGAGAAGAGCTGAGAACTAGATCAAAGTGGAGTAGCCACTGAGTCTCAGGATCAGAGGACAGAGAATGAAAACTTTCTCAGGAATTATTATATGTATCAATACCTGCAGTCAAGATGCCTTTGATGGCTTTGATGGCCTCCCATCTGCTGTGCAGTAAGCCTCTTGAACTACGTACCATCTAAATGGCAAATAGACCTTAGGGCCACCGAGTAAGGTGGGGGCTTTTCACACTGCAGATGAAAATAGTTGTGGGCATGTTGTGTCTTGACTATGTTGCTGTTTTTCTCTATTTCCCTTTATTTATTTATTGGTTGAAGGCGGACTCGGGACCTTGTTAGTTTGGTTGGGTCCCTTGATGGAAGAGGACGCGTGCATGAGTCCACAGTGGAGATGCTTTTAGCTTACTTAGTGATTTTAGTTAAGAGCTGAAAGAATCCTTTCATGCTTAGTCAGTGAATCTGCAAAACCCCGAAACCTGCTTTTCTCAGGATCTGCCACTGAGCGTGAACTTCAGGTGTATTGGTGCCACACTAGGCAGTGACACACCCCCGGGAGGGGGGCTTCTCTCTCCAGTTTATCTGACCCAAGACCCCACACTCAAAAGTCTGTCACCCTTGAAGTGTGTCACTTAATGAACAAAGTTCAGCGTTTTCCCCGTGCCTCCGTCCAGGCTTTGTCCTCCTTCCTAACCACTAACCTTCTTGTCTTTCCTTCTACCTTTCCAGTCGACAAGAAATAATAGTAGCCTTATTATTTATCACCACTAGAAGTAATGTCAGATTTCAGTAATCTAAAACTACATTACCTAACACTTAGATTATGTGAAAGAAGATATTTCCTCTCTAGTAATGGATATCTAGAAAAACATATATATAGATACAGACCCAGGGGCAGGTCCAGAAACCTGTACTTTGTAGAACAAATATGTAGGCTTTTTTGGTAGGAGACAGTGTTAGTTGTGATAAAGTAAGATTGAGTCCAGGAAAAGGATTTTTTACGTTATGTTTTTTTACTTTCTTATTTTTTTTTAACTTATTTATTTTTAGCAGTGCTGGAGACCTGCCAGAACCCAGCTCCTCATACATGTTAGATAAGTGACCTACCACTGAGCTTCATACTATTTAATTGTTAAATTAAGCCAATATATTTATTCATTGAGAACGTAATGGCAAAACTAAGATGTTGAAGGAAAGAAAAACAACAGGAATATAAGATCCTCCCCAGTTTTCAGTCTCGAGACTTTCTCACTGGAAAATGTGGCTTTTATAAATTAGTTCAAAGTCTATAGGAACATGGAGTTAGTAAGAGTCACGTGTGACTGCCATGGTTTGGTGTCATTTCCACATGTGTCTACATGGTTTGGTGTAATTTCCACGATGGGGCATTTTATAAAGCCTGACAGTCTTCTAGGATCTCCTAGTGGCACTGTCCTGTGTCCTGGACCAGTTTTGTGATGATTCCCCTTTTCCAGGTTGGAACACTTAAACTCGGAGAAGATGGGTGGCTTGTCTGAGATGGTGTGGTCATCACCTGGTAGTCCAGGACCAGAATCCATGTTTGGTTTGTGGTTCAATGTCCTTTTGTCCCCAGCAAAAACAACTTTATTTGGGACATTTTTTTTTTTTAAACACTCCATGCTGTCTGTCTGGTTGCCTGCCATTATGTCCTTTTTTTTTTTTTCTGCATGGAACTCTAGTTAGAAGTTATAATTGTTCTGACTAATGTCATCAGCATAGATATGCTCTCTCTTACTTACTATGTCTGGTAATTATATGCACAAATTACTTATTGTATTTTGTTTTTATGGGATTGGATACCCAAGGAATTCTTTCTGAAGTTATAAATGGAGCCATTTCTACCAGGCTAATGTCATTGTGCACAAGAACGTTCGAGTCACATGTTATTTGAGCTAGAAGGAGCTCTTTGAGAGAATTGGCTTGCTGGTTTCATAAATGAGTAACTGGAGATCACGTAACTTGTCCAAGACTCCACAGGGAAGTAGAGGTGGCATGGTATCCAGAGTCCAGTTCTGCTGATTTCCGGCCCAGGAGGCTTCCTCTCCTGCTGGAACAGCCGTGGAGAACAGTTGTCCTGGTCCTCAGGGTTTAGATGATCCATGCTGGCAAGAAATGGGTCACAGTAAATAAAAACTCCAGCTGGGAAGAGGAAGTCTCAAAAAGAAGAGGCTGCATTGAGCTTATTTTTCCAGGATTTTGTCATTGTTTTAAGTCTCACTCTGTAGCCCAGATTGGCTTGGAACTCACTATGTAGCTGAGGTTGGCCTTGAACTCACAGAGATACTCCTGTCTCAATCTCCCAAGTGCTGTTATTACGTGTCTCACCTGTCACACCTGGCTCCCATATTTTTATATATCATATATTTTAATCATATTCACACCTCATTACTCTGTGTTGTCTGATCCTACTCCATCCGGATGCCTTCTTCTGTTCAGGATTTCCTTACCTGTTTTCATGTCTTTTCCCCCTCTTTTTATAACCCAGTGAGTTTAATTAGGGTTGCTTGCTACATAGGTGAGGTTTTTTGTTTATTTGGTTGGTTTTTTTGTTTATTTATTTTCTGGAGCATGAACAACTTAACAGTGGCTACACCACTAAGGAAAAAATTACTCCCGCTCCCTCAGCAGCCATTAGGGCCTCATGAACCCCACCCCCATCTATGCTGACATGCTGAGAGGCTGGATCTACGGGTGACACCGTTGCTGTGAGCTTGAGTACAACTGTGCCATGCCCACAGGGCAGCGTTGCACAGCAGTCCCCTCTCTTCCATTCTCCATCCCCTCTTTGAAGTGCTTGGGTGTGATTACAGATATCCTCTTTAGATCTGGCCACTCAGTGGTCATTCTCAACACTTGGACTCATTATGACTCTTTGTCAGCGCACTGCCCTTTGCAAAAAAGAAGCCTTTCTGACCAAGGTTGAGAGCAGCACCCATCTAATGGGTATAAAACATATATATATATATATATATATATTTAGAAGGCAGTTTGTCAACATGTCCGTTTAGCAAAACAACAGTAGTGAGTGCGCCCCCGCCCCCAGTGTCTATGACTCAGCCATGAGCGTTTTTTTTTTTTTTTTTTTAATCAGTTTACAGTACCAGGCGTGGATTCCCCTCTGTGGAGAAGGCCTCTAATCAGATAAGAAATCATTGATTGCTCCCGTAACAGTCCTGCCACTATTGTGCCAGTGGGCACGGCTTACCTGGCAGGTCAGGATTGTAGCACACAGGGTTCATTGATGGGTCAGACTAAATGACTTTTCTCTTCCTGCAACCTCATAGGGCCGTCTAGCACTGTGAAAACTAGCCAGCAAGAAGGAAATTTCCAGATCACGTCCAGCTTGATTTCTCTGTGTTCTGGGTCCCACTTCAGCAGTTAGTTTGTCTGGGCGTCGGGGTGTCTTCCAAGCTCCCTGGGTCATTCTTCCATGCAGGTGAGATTGCAGCATACAAGATGGCCTCGTGTCTAGGAGGAGGTGCCCAAAGGTGATGACACACGACATGAAAGGTGGAAGGATTTATAAGAAATGTGCGTGCTGAGAAGTTTTATATTCCTGGCTTCTTTATTTCCGTAGGGCTGGCTGTGTTATGCTATGGTTTAGAGTAGGTATAAAACCTAATACATTCAGCTCATAGCCATAGCCTTCATCGCCATAGCCATCCACTGAACTTTGAGCCGAAACCAACAGCCAAGATCTTCCTAGTTGCTGCTCCCCCCGTCTCAGCCGTGGTGGGTGTGTCGCATCTACCTGTCACTCTTCTGATGTATCCGAGCATTGTTCTTCAGAGACATGTGGCCAGAAACTAGCCTCTGCAAAAAGAAAGCATGCCAGCATTGACTTAGCCTTGGGTGAACTCTGTCCAGGCGAGTAAGTTTCTGCCCAGACCCTTCCAGCATCCTGGGGCTCAAAGATCCCCGGGGGCCAGAGTACCTATGTTACTGCGTTTCCTTTTGCTCCCTGGGGGATTGTTGTTTAGTCTAGGGGGAAGGGAAAGAGTGTATCCAAGTCTGACCCCTGCTGGGGCGGTGAGGATACATTCTGCAGTGGAAGGCTCAGCTGGCTGGGAACAGGGGCCCCTTGCTAAGAGCAATACCATCTCTTCCAAGGTTTCTAAAGGCCCGAGGCAGTAGCTCTCTCTCTAACCCAATCACCTGGAGGGCTTGATAAATAACAGTGCTGGGGGATCTCCAGAGTTTCTGATTCAGCAAGTATGGGTGGGGCCCAAGAATAGGCCTCTGTAACACCTTCCCAGCAGATGCTCACACTGCTGTTCAGGTTCTGCCCCTGCTACAAGAGAGAGAAAGGCAGCACTGTGGTTTAGGAAATGGTCAAAAGATGCTGAGATGGGAATTGCACATGACCTCTCAGCCAAGAAAATTGATCGTTGTTGTTGTTGGGTTTTTGTTTGTTTGTTTTAGTATTACAAAGACCTACTACCTGCTAGGTGTTGTACAAGTCATGCTGCTGTATGTATCCTTACTATGTGAAGCAACTAGTTAGGTGTGGGGTATGTGTGAATGACTGACCACTAAAGAGATAGCCACAGTGCTGTTCCTTGGTGCTCTGTAGGGGAGCTCCTGAAGCTTTCATGGGATATGCATTTTTTTCATAGACAGAGGGAATATGTCTCAGAGGTGGCTTCTGGGAGAAGTTGAAGATGCCCAGGAGTTTACTAGGAGATAACTGGACAGTATCCCAGGGACAGCAGCACAAGAGAAGATGAGAGAAAAACAAATGTGGCATGATGGGAAAATCAGGGCTCAACGTTGGAGGGGAACTTAGTCTGGACAAGCAGAGGTTGATACAGAAGCCTGTCCTTGTGGTGAGAAGCTTGGGCCAATCTGAAGTCGAGTGAGGTTGTTCTATGTTGAAGCGGGTGAGGAAGCAATTGGATTTGTCAGCTCGCTGTCTACAGGTTGGAAAACGGACTAGAAAGAAACATGCATCTGCAAGATACCCAGGAAACAGTCACACGAGTCCCTGTGGGAGTGATGAGGCCACCAGGGACATGACCTTTACGTCATCGTCTCCTTGCATCACCCTCTGCTTCTGCTGGGTATTTGAGACGTTTTAAGACTGTGACCACGCTGGTCCTCTTAATACAGATACTAGTTTCCAAGGAAAATGAAGTGACTCTGAATGTTAGGGAAACTTGGGAGCAGTTGAGTCACAGAAATGCAGCAGTGTGAGGGGTGTGTAGAAGGGACTAGGCTATATTACCTCCTTAGTTAGCATTACCCGAGGTTGGACGGGACCACTCTTAGTCCACTGTGTATTTGTGGAGAACTCTGAGTTTTCCTGGCTTAGCATTAGCTAGGGTCTCATTCCCCCCCCCATGGCTGACCTTGAGACAGATGAAAAGCCCTAGGTCACCTGCTGGTGGCCACATTTTCTTACCTCCTAGCCCATTCCCTTCCAGTTTGGGTTTTAGCCAGGGGCGTCTCCCACGTTCATACCCCAGACAATGGCACCAGCGCAGAGCAAGGGAGATCCAGTTGGAACATCAGAGTTGCAAACCAGATGTGCACCGCTGAAACTGGGTTGCAGGGGGCTAATAGTTGGATGGAGACAGGTGCACAGGGGCTGGGCCGGGGGTGAGTTCTCATGTATCCCGCCTGAAAAGAAATCAGCAGCGATGGATTTCACTCGTGGTGCTTCTTGCTTCAGTCTGGTAATGAAAATTTGATTTGTGGCTTCCTCTCCGGGCTCTTCATCACGCGGTAATTGATACATCTCCAACAAATGGCTCTCGAGAAAATCAATTCCGACAGGTCTCATCAGCACCCAGATTGTCTAACAAGGATCCCTGCAGACGCCACCTCCTCTGTGGCACCCTTTCCTCCCTCACACCGTGGAGTCCCCCTGTGCTCTCTTCGAAGCTCTAGGAAGACTTCTGGAGGAGGACATGGTGGTGGCAGGAGTCACATGGCATAGTGGTGTGGTGGGTTAAAAGAAAATGGCCCCCAAAGGGAGTGGCACTGTTAAGAGGTGTGACTTTGTTGTAGTGGGTGTGGCCTTGTTGGAGGAAGTGTGTCACTTTGCTCAAAATACCACCCACTGTGTTAGACCACTCCCTGTTTGCAAGCAAATTTGTAGGACACCTGGCTACTTCTCCAGCACCATGTCTACCTGCACACCACCATGTAGCACCATGATGATTATGGACTGAACCTCTGAAAATATAAGCCATCCCAATTAATTTTCCTTCATGGGAGTTGCCGTGGGCATGGTGTCTCTTCACAGCAATAGAAACCCTAAGACACATAGATCGATGCTCCCTGTCAGCATCAGCATCAAGATTTCAAAGTCACTTTTGTTAAGATGGCTTTGCTGCTTCGGGTCAACAAAGTCGCCATGGTTTGCAGGAAGAGAGCTGGAGTACGTCCCAGACTGGAAGGGCTAGGAAGGTAATGGACAAGACACCTGTCCATGTTTGCCGTAGGGAAGAGATATGATCCAAATGCTAGAGGCGGGGCCCAGACAGTTTGCTAATGACCCCCTGGGACTCTCTGGGGAACACATTGCTAAAACTGTTTGGTCAAATGTCTTCTGAAGACTGTCATTGATTTTTGGCTGGCAAAGGTAATGTGTCTCTTGATTGCGTTTGCTGCTTGGCTCCAAGTGAAGGTCATCGTACTGTCACAGGAGTGTGTACTGTCACAGGAGTCTGTCTTGGGGCATTTGGTTCTCCCTCTTTCTCTGCTGTCAGCCTGGCTCTAACAGCATTAGACTGTCGTCGTCTTCTGTAATGTCAGTTGCAGAAATCTTGTCTCCTTGGGTGCTGTATTGGGGCAGGAACGAACCTAAGCCTGTTGTGGAACGTCCTCCACAGCCCTTTCTTGCTTTCTACAATAGCTGTCCTGTAACTGTATGTATAACTCTCTCAGCTTTAAGGCGATCCAGGATCTGAATATGCTCGCTTTCTAATTCTCACCCAGTACTGCCCCTGGCCTTTCCACTTGAATTCCCCCAGCAGGACTGGCTGAAGCAATGTCTCGTGCTCATTCTGTGAGCAACGTAGGAGTTGTAGTTTCTGTACTCTGTCCTTGGCACATCCTCAGATGCACACAGGGATTGCGTGCTAGATATCTGCTTTTGTGTAACAAATAACCTTATCGTTTAAATGCTTCAAACAGCTAGTGTTTGTTTCCTTACAGATCCTGTTGATGAGGAATTGGACAGCACCCTAGCTGGGTGGTTCTGGGTCAGGTCTCTCATGAGATTGCTGTTATATGTTGGCTTTGGCTGTAGATATCTGAAGGCTGTCTTGGGCAGGGGATTTGCTTCTAAGGTCACTCAAATGGATGTTAGAGGGAGGCCTATTCATGCCTACATAGATCTCTCTGTAGGGCCTTACTAGGGCAAGAGAGAGCATGTGGGAAGGTGTGGAGTCTTTTATGGCCCAGGCTGAATGTTGTCAGTCTGTCTTTGTGTGCATTAGAAGTGAGTCTAAGTCTGTTCACATTCAAAGGGAAGGGGAATTCTATTGAACCTTCTGAAGCAAGTGCCAGGGCTGGAGAGATGGTTCAGCAGGTAAAGGCACTTGCCACCTAGCCAGGATCCACTTGGTGAAAGGAGAGAACAAACTCTTGCATGTTGTCATCTGACAGCCATATAAGTCCATCGTGACAGTACACACACACATACACACACACACACACACACACACACAAAAAAAAATAAGATACATAATTTTTTAATGTGTTGAACACACTAATTTAAAAATATTTATGCTTATTTTGTGTGCATGAATGTTTGATTGCACACATGCATGTGTACCGTGTGTGTGCCTGGTGCCTGCAAAAGCCAGAAGAAAGCATCAGACTCCTGGAATGGGAGTTAGAGACAGTCAAGAGCTGCCATGTGGGTCCTCTTCAAGAAGCAACAGATGGTCTTGGACCCTGCACCACCTTCTCTCCAGCCCCTTCAACACGTTGGAAACCGTTGCAGAAAGTGTGACTGCTTGGTCTGCCTAATGAGCAAGCATAGTTGAGTCCGTCTGCTGTGGATGGTCTGTATGTCAAGTGTGTTGCTGATTGGTCAATAAATAAATCACTGATTGGCCAGTGGCTAGGCAGGAAGTATAGGTGGGACAAGGAGGAGAATAAAGCTGGGAAGTGGAAGGCTGAGTCAGAGAGACACTGCCAGCCGCCACGATGACAAACAGCATGTGAAGATGCCGGTAAGCCACGAGCCATGTGGCAAGGTATAGATTAATAGAAATGGATTAATTTAAGCTGTAAGAACAGTTAGCAAGAAGTCTGCCACAGCCATATAGTTTGTAAGCAATATAAGTCTTTGTGTTTACTTGGTCGGGTCTGAGCGGCTGTGGGACTGGCAGGTGAGAGAGATTTGCCCTGACTGTGGGCCAGGCAGGAAAACTCAAGCTACATCCGTCCTCTGCTAAGGGCTCATTTCTCATGTGGGCGGCATCACAGACAGTCCCCTGTGCCTGTGGGTTTAAGTGGACAAGGGTCAGGACCCACAGTTATATAACATAGAGTTAGTCTGACAGCAGTTACTGACTGGAGTGTTTACATCTTCGAGGGGTTTGGGGGCCTAGGAATGTTCCAGGTTGTTCTTTGCCTTCGCGGATCTCACAGGCCAATGACACCCTTTCCATACACCACCCAGTCCCCACAATCCTTATGAAAACATTGTCTGCTGACTACATTTCTGCTCTCTGCAGAAATAGGAAAAATGGCAGCATAAAGAAGAGTTAGTTTCAACTGTTGAGTGGTTTATATTCTTTCTATTGGGCCCTAAGGTTTTTACCTGTAAAATAAATATGGATGGTTTAGTGAGACTTTATCCTGGGGCCTTTTTAGATAACCTGGGAAACAAGAAAATGCCCATAGAAATTCTGATTCGTCCAGTCTGTGTGCCCTGGCTCCTCAGATGTGACCCACTGGGCTAGTTGTTTATTAAGATGCTGTATATTTTGATGTTTGGTGGCTCTGGATTGTAACTCTTTGGTTGTAGAAGATGCTCCATGACCTCACTGAGGAGCCTGAATCTTTCTGCTGTGGTCACACACAGTATCTAAGAAGGCTACCTTGTGAGTAATGACTTCCCTGCTTCCAAAACAGCTCAGCCTGTAACTATATCAAGGGGTGAATTCCCGACTTGGGCAATGGGTAACCCAGGCCAGTCATTTTCAACCTGTGCAGCCACACCTGGGGATTTTTAAGTAGTGTGCACCCCCCTCCCCAACACACACTCACACTCACACTCACACACTCTGTGGTGGGTCCTGATGCAGATAAAGTTTGAGATGCCCGGACTAGTATAAACATTCAAGTTCCCACCTACCCCAAGCGTTCTTCTCTGCAGTGGTGAATTTGGGAGCATAAATATCTGTCTTACAGACCTCAGAGAGCACATTGGGGAAGGTGTGGCTTCATGTTCATCATAGAGTCTATAACTTCTGCCAAAGGACCGATGCCAGGAGTTCAGCCGGGAGAGATTCCTGGAGAAAAACCAAACAGTTTATCATGTCTAAGCGTCTACGTACTGCTTGCTTCTTTACAACACGTCTCCGCTGTTGCTTGCTACAGTCCAGGGAATCTGTCCAAATTCTTGGGCCTCTCTTCCTTCTCTTTTAAATAATAGCGTGCACCTGCAGTATTGTTCTGGGAATTTGACAGAGAGATTGAATCATTTCCCATCCACTTCATGTACCCCTGGAAGCTACAGGATATGAAGCTAGTTAAAGAAGCAAGTCTCTGTGGCATGGCTTATCATTTAAAAAAATATATAAAGTGCCCTCTCTTTATAACCTGGGCCATTCACATTCCTTGATCTGGTGAGAGTAAGATCCATGAGTGTTAGAACTAGGTCCAGGTTATTGATTCTGTGTTGTTCTCTACCCACAAACTGTATCCCCAACTTTTGATAGTCACCTTATGCCCTTGTGGTACGTATAGCAAACACAGCTGGCAACAAGTCTTCACGGAGGAGTCATCTGTTCCCTCTGCTTCCCACACCAGGAGACCTTGTTTGCTCTAGGCAGTGGGAGCCATCCAGTCCTAGATTTATCTTTGATGAGCACTGATGGAGTTCATTTAACTCAAGAGCTTACACAGATAACAAAAGGATTGGATGGTAATGACTTCTGTGAAGCGTATAGATCGACCTGTACGTGAAAATCTCAATAGTAGACGTAAAACCCAAGCATTGACCACACAAGTGATATGCATCAATAGCATCACTCCATACTCCCCTCTCCAAGGAGCTGTTGGTACCCTCAGCCTTGTACCGTGGAAGAGAATGTCTCTCTTATAAAAATCTTCCTTCGTTTCTGTTTTGGTCTTGTGTTTGAGTGGTCAGAGAGGGGGGTAGGGGAGGAGGGGGAGGAGAAGGAAGAGGAGCAGGAGATAATATGTTCTAATCTCAAATTATGCCTTATATTTATCCAGTGTGTTTAGATCACTGGTCACAGAGGAGCCTTTAAAAATAATACAGCTGCCTGGCACCAGCCCCAGAGGTCCTGACCTGACTGGTCTGCGATGTATTTCACAGGTCCAGCTAAACCGGTATTTTAAAGAGCTCCCTGTTGATTCTGGTTACAGTTTGGGCTGTGAACGACTGACTGGCTTACATCTCCCTGGCTCTTGATACTATTGCCCTTGTTTCCCACTATCCAGATCCCTCCAAAGCTGATCCTCAAGGAAACGCCCTACCTTCCAGGAAGTACTCTGCTGGGACGAGTAGGGGTCCTGACCCCCTCTTGTCCTCTCTTAGCTCTATGTGACAACAGGATGAACTGTGTTTTGACATATGGGAATCTTGCTATCCAGCAAGTCAAATGCTGCCTGCCGGTTGTCCATGGTGTGCAGAAATCTGACTCTCCTCTTGCCTGTGTTCCCTCCTCAGACAATACCCTGGGCGCCATTTTGCATCAGTGTCCATTTGTACACGGGCTGTGTCTTCTGAACAAGGGGTTCAGTGAATTGAGTGTGACCATCTTAGAAGTGACCGATACCATGAATGGAAAACATAAATTGAGGGTTCCTCCCTGCAGCAACAGGAAAGCCTACCTCCATCTAGTCATAAAGGACTTGTAGAGAGTCTTGTATAGTATTTGTGTTCTAAGAGTTTTTTGATTTAATTCCTGGCTTTAAAAAATAGGTCAGAAAATGTTTCTGAGCCACTTTCTGATCAATACTGGTTTTTCAAAGCTGCCAGGTTTGATCAGCTTAGCTAAAAGACCACCAACAGGGATTACGGAGTGCCATACTTGAAGCAAATTATCACTAGTTAGCAGTCCTATAGGAAATGTCAGAGGCAGGGTTACTAGAAAATTAAAATGGAAGTTATGCCCTTCTAGTTGAGGAGATCAGAAGTGCCTGAAAGTTCTTGGTGCTGTGGAGGTGAGAGCCTTTTAGATGCCCCAGTCACCTGGCTGTGAATTTCAGCTGGGCAGATAATTTGAACTCGGTCCTCCCCTGTAAACGTGGGGCAATAGTTATACAGCTGTCCAGAAGATGAAGTACAATGGTCCTTATAAAACGTGTGTGACATGGTAAGCTTGGCAGTGGTTAGCAAGTTTGGGATAGTTTGATTTCCTTTCTCCTTACGTTATCTACATCAAGGAGGAAAGGGGATTTCTCTCTCACAGATCCAGGGGAAATCCTCAAAATGTTCTGACTCTAGACAGGGACCACCACATCTTCCTGAGGACACAACACTCATGTATTTAGTTGTTACTTAGGATTTCCAAGATTCTGATTTGCACGCCATTGCCATCTGGTGGTGATACCCTCAAATTGCAGGGTGTTTCCGAGGACAAATCTTTCTTTAAAATTTCCATATGAAGAAAATGACGAGGTGACAGCTGGTAGAAGTAGAGCATTATATTTTTCAAAGTATGCTTCTATCTTCTGTCAGATGCACCACCGTGAGAAGCCTATAGATAGAGTAAATGCAAATGAGAAGGAGGTATGTGTGAATGCTGTGTGTGAATGTGGTCCTCAAGATTCCTGTGTTCATAGCTGCGTGTGGTGGCCCGTGCCGTTAGTTCTAGCACTCAGAAGGTAGAGACAGGCAGTTCTCTGAGTTTGAGGCTGGCCTAGTCTATATAGAGAGTTACAGGCCATCCAAAATTTGAAAGAGAGCAAGCGGGGGCATATGGGGAAGTGATGTAATTACATTATAATCTCAAAAAAAAAAATTCTATGTTGAAATCTGTTCTCCAGTAGAAGAGTTATTCCCTTTGTAAGGGAAGTCTTGAGGTCTCTGCCTTCAGTAATGTGATCAATGCCCTTATAAAGAGTCCTGAAGGGACTTTGTACATTTTCTGCCTTGTTGGTGACAGAGCTTCATAGACAGAGGCCACATCTTCCATCACCTTGATCTCTTCCCAGCCTCCAGAAGTGGAGGCCTCCATTTCTGTCACCTGTAGTCTATTTAGTATGAAGTACTTATGATCCCTTTAGTATGAAATACTTTGTTCCTTTGTTCTCGGGGCTGGGGTCAGACCCAGGGCCTTGAGCATGCTCGACCAGCGCTCTACCACAGGTGAGGTACGGTGTTATAGTCCTCATGGACTAGAAGAGTAATCAGGTACACTCTTAGCCTTCTTCTGTGACTGCACAACTGTGTAAGAGAAGTAACTTCTCGATAGCAAAGGTTTACTTGGGTTCAGCAGCCTTCCTAAGAGGCCTTTCTATAGTGAAGTTATTTGAGTCATCGACTGCTCTTTCCTGTGATTGCTATTTTAATTTTCTGGTAACCGTTTGTAGAAGCTCGGGCTTCTTCAGTTTTGGGCATTTCAATCCATTATCAGCTGATCCCATTGCTTTGGTCCCACGGCAGGCCAGCGGGCACCTCAGGGTGGAAGTGTGCAGCAGAACAAGGCTGTTCCTCTCGTGGCCCCGACGCCACAGAGCAAAGAAAGGCAAGGGGCTGGGATCCTGCTGTTTTCTTTGAGCTGTGCCTCCCATGACTAAGACACATCCCAGCAGGCCCCACTTCATAGGTAACACCAGACTAGAAACTCAGCCTTCAACACGTGGGCCTTGGCAGTTCATTCAAGAGCTAAACTATAGCAAGTACCTAGTCCAAAGTTTGGAAGGGTGAGTCACAGAGCTGGAGCTTTGTTGTCTGCCAGGTCTCTCCCATCAGGTGAACCCCACAGTGAAGGTCAGGTGTAGAGGGTTGTCAAGTGAAGCAGGAGATGGGAACACATAGCCTACTTAACTTCCCAAAGCTCTAGCTGGGTGATTTTTAGCTACGTAATACACAGAAGGGATTGGAATTCTCCGTCTAGATAGTCCATGGCGCCGGTCATATGAATTTCCTAAGTGAATTGAAGCCTGCCAGTTATTTGCTTCCGTGTATTTTGAAATAACAATGATTTGTTATTTTTCATCCTTTTGCGGTTTGGGCGATGCATGGCTGGGTGCTGCTTCTCCCTGTACTGTCATGTAAGGCTATGTTTGGTTTCTCTCGACCGCTGGCTGGTTTGGATAGGGTCTCTCTCTCGTTACAGGCATGCAAGCTCCTTTTTGTGACCAGTCTATGTCTAGCTTGAGCTTTTTCAGCAAGGCAGTGTCTGAGCATCCTATGTAGAGGCCATTCTCTTAAGACACACCTGGCTTCAAAGCCTCAGAACGAGCATCATTTCCACTGCCCAGATGGATAGGGGAAAGAGTAAACCCCTGCTCTTGGTGGGAGGAGCAGCATGTTCACACAGTGATGGGAGGGCTCCGGGACAGTCCTCTTAGGAGTCTGCCTACCACAGTAAGAGCCCGTGTCTGCTCACCAAGACGAACATGTTTACTACCATGTTCCGTCCACAGACACACAGTAGATTGTTAAGTCCACCAGGTATGCAGGAGGCATTAAAAACATCAGCAACAGCGGCCTCAATTCAAGGCTAAAATAGTGTATGAGTGACCTTGGAACACAAATGACCTTGGAACACAACTCTGGCTGTTGCCAGTCTAAGTCCCCACTCGGACCCCTTTTAGGGGCTGCTTTTATCTTCAGGAATCATAGTCTTGGGATTAAAGCTTTCTTACTGTATTTAACCCAAACTCAGTTCAAATAGGTATTTATGGGTAGAAGAAAGAAATTGGAGAAATGCTATACACACAAAAATAGCCTGTCAGATGAAAAACAAAACAAAACAAAAACAAAAATATCAACTCTAAATGCACAATAAAGATGTGTTTAGGGGGCTGGGAAGGTGATGCTGTTGATAAAGTGCTTTCCTTGCAAGCAATTCTTAGAACCCATGTTTTTTTGTTTTTTTGTTTTGTTTTGTTTGTTTTTAAAGTTGAGTGTGGTGGCACACATTCCTAATTTCAGAGCTGGGGAGAAGAGACGGACAGATCCCTGGGGCTCACTGGTCACCCAGAGGAGCCTACTTGGTGAGTTCCATGCCAATGAGAGACCCTGTCTTAAAACAAAACCAAATCCAAAAGGTGGAGACACACACACACACACACACACACACACACACACACACACCACAAGCAGTGTGTTCAGAGCCCTCATTCATATACACATTTCTCCAGTTGCTGAGGCTATGGTGTGGTTCTCCCATTTAGTGTCCACCCATCCATTCAACCACAACCTTGCTCCGTGAGAAAGCTTTTTTTGTTAGCTCCTGTTTGCCTTAAGAGAACTGGGTAGAAGAGTTCAAACTGCAATTAACAGAGAATTCACAGCTGGAGCCTCTTGTTCTGTGTGGCTGTCTGCTCACCTGCAGAATCACACTGACAGTGTATTTATAGAGTAGCTGGTTCCTTTAAAAATAATCTTACAGATTTATTATTATTCTTTTCCCACCACACCCGACTCAGATGTATTGTTTCATTTAATTTTCATACCAGTTCCATAAATATCTTACTGGTGTTCCCGTTGTTGTATTCCTGCTGTTCCTGATGTTTTTAATGCCTTGTGCATACTTGGTGGATTTACCTATCTGCTTTGTGTCTGTGGACGGGACACGGTAGTAAACCTGTTTGTCTTGGTGAGCAGACACGGGCTGTTACTCTGGTAGGCAGACTTCTAGCCAGTTCCGTTCGGTGTGATTGCTCTCTTGCAGAATGTTGAAGTTCAGGGATGCTCAGAACTCGATCAAGGACTGGAAAGGCCAGACCGTGGACCTCTATTTCACTGGACTCCTCTCTTCCATGCTTCCAGTTTGTGTCTCTGCCAGTGGTGAGGGTGAAGTGTGCAGCTGTGATGAGGAAAATGCAATTCTTGGGGTGAGACCCATGCTCAGCCTCACAGTGGCCTACTGCATGAGGTTGAGAGGCAAAGACGTGTTTTTAACTTGAATTTCAGGTAGTGGTCTAAAACTTGGCTATTTGTAGCCACTTGAAGGAGTACAGTGAGATATGTCCTTATCCAATCCTGGTGGTGACCTCTCCCTTAGAGGAGGGTTTCAGCCCTTGGAGGAGGATGTACCTGCCTTCATTACTCTTCTCTTGCTGGGACAGAACACTATAACCAAGGGAACTCATAAAAGAAAAAAGTTTATTGGGGTCTTACATTTTCAGAGGGTGAGTCCCTGACCATCACGGCAGGGAGCATGGCAGCAGGCAGGCAGGCATGGTGCTGGAGCAGGAGCTGAGACCTTACATCTGATTCACAAGCATGAGGCAGAGAAAAAGAACTCACTGGGAATGACGTGGGCTTTTGAAATCTCAAAGCCCACCTTCTCCAACAAGTCCACACTTCCTAAACAGGTCTACCAGCTGGAGACCAGGTCTTAAAACATACGAGCCTATGGGGGCGTTCTCTTTCAAACCACCCCAGTCACAAAGGAGAAGAATCAGGACAGCTCTTGCTCAGTGGCAGAGGCACTTCCCTATCTGCCCCTTTGGATCAGAGCTGGGCAGGAATGGATGGTATTGGGCTCCATTAGTAGCCTTGTGGACCTGTGAGTCCAGGACAGAACATTTTCACTTGAGTTAATGAGGAAACTTTCTCAATGCCAGCTAATGGGCCTTCCTGCTGGGATGAAATTAAAACTGAAAGGTAAACACAGATACATCATCAGAGTGGAATAACAATGTTACACCATGCGGGAAAAGCTGAACATGGATTAATGATTCTTTCCCCAACCCAGCTCATCAAAACTCTACTGTGAACTGTGCGGAGATTGGGGGACAGTGTGTTCTGCTTGCCAAGGACCTATTTATGGCCCTTTGGATTTGAGTTACAGGGCTGTCCGGAGGACAGTGCTTAGCTTCTGCAGTCAGGATAGGTGAGTGCTGGACTAGCCAGTCCTAGTGCAGGGCAGTAACTGCATGAACAGTGTGCATTTAGTGCTTGAGCAGGCCTCTGCTTCTGGACTCTAGAGGTCGAAATCAGAGCTCTTCCTTGATTAAGCTTCTCTTTTACAATGGGATAATGCTTATTGAAATTCATATTTGTACAGTTGTTGGCCTGACTTTGCATTCATTTGAACGTTAGGAAAAGGTGCTTTGTGGGGGAGTCAGGGAGATCATGTTCGTATTGTCTACTGGATTAGTGGCACATGCTATTTCTTTTATGCATGACTTTATTTCTTCTCACAGAAAACCTATTCAGTGGGGACATCCCAGGAACCGGAGACACTGAGAGACTTAGCAATGAGGCTAGAATCCCACAATAGATAAAGAATATCATTGAGACTGGCCCTGGACCTCCCTGCCTTCTGATGCCACACCTTTCCCATTACCTGCTTCATGTAGACACCTTCAACAGCAGTATTCGGCAGTAGCCATACTGACTTAAGAGGTTTGTCTTAGCATCTAGTAAAATTTGGGACCCGGTAAAACTGCTGAGGATGTAGTCTGTGACAGTGCAGAGCCGGATTACTTTGGAGCATCCCCTGTTGTTAGTTTATTTGTCCTGCGTAGCCAGGGGGCAGCTGCGTGGATCAAGCTTTGTGTTTGTTGAGTGTATTTCTGGGTTACGAAGCCTTATGTGCACATTTGTCTGCCGGTGGCGTTTGTATGATGTGTCCAAAGTTGCTGCGCAGGTGGACGTTACCACCACTCTCTTCCCAGGTGTCTCCTCTTTCAGAGAAGAAAGAGGCTGAGGATGATGAAGCTAACGCCCTGGTCACATACTGGAAATGGAGGTGTGTGACTCAAGGCTAGTGCTTGAGCTCTGGTTCTCTGTGGGCTCCTCACTCCTGACCTCAAGGGGCTTTTCTCCTAGGTAAAAGGATGGCAGGGTCGGCAGGGCTCATAGTAAAAAAAACACGTCTTAATGCTGGGAAGATCCTCCTCTGTGAAGGGGGGACAAGTGTAGGCTCTCCCTGCTGCCACCACTGCAGATACCGCCACCTTGTCTGCAGCGTGCACAGTTTTAATGACAAGAAAGACTAAGAAGGCTGGAGAAGTTAATTAAGCAGCTCATTTTCAAGTGGAGCAATGTGATAGAAGGTAGTTAGAGGAAAAGAGAACGGAGAGTCCAGAAATAGCCCCTTACGTATACAGGGGAAAGACAGACACAGGTGTTTTGAGGGCTTGCAGCCTCAGCCTGGCATGAATACGTAATGAGCTTGGAGGAACCCTAGAGGTTCATGGGTTAGAGGAGACAATAAAACCCAGAGCAGGGTTCAAGGATAGGCCGAATAACTTGTTGGGGACTTGTGTTTGCTTCCTCATTGACAAGAAGTACTTGAGGGGCGTGACAGTTCAGACAAATGGAAGTTGATGAAGTGGAGAGCCAGAGAAGAAATACCAGGGTGGGGATGAGAGCCGCAATACCCACTCTCTTTGAGGCAGGAGGAGGACCTTTGCCACTCACCGTGTTCTCTGATAGATTTCTTGGCCCTCAGACGGCAGAGGCAGCTTTAACCCCCGTGGTTAGCAAACTGATCAGAAGCCCTCTGCGTGGTGTCTTTCTCTTTCTGTCAAGCTGTGTGACTGAAGGCACACGTTGATTTCGATCTCTCCCACCATTACAGCCTGTTGCTTCTCACAGTGGTGCAGGAGTATATTAGTAGAATAAAGCGAGAATATCGACGGGCAGAGGGAAGGAGGCCACCTTGCCTCTTACTCTGTTCCTAAATTTCAGGGGAGTTGACTTAGAATCATTGTACCTTAGAACTGAAGACAGGCGAGAGGTGGAGAGGGATCGAGTCCAGCTGGCTGTCTTTCCGGCTTCTTTCTCAATAGATGGCACTTGAGACATCTTAGGACAGTTGTAGAACAAAACTTACAAGATTTGTATACCACTTCTGAACTTTTGACCTATCTATCTGGAACCCCTGCTATGTACTCAGCACTGATGTGAGCCCTTTATAACTACAGCCACTCATCCCTCTTTCACAGAGGAAGGAGTGGAGACGTGGGGGAGATTATGGGACTTGCCCAAAGTCAAACAGTTAGAGGTGACACGTGGGATCAGAACTTAGGTGACCTCTCCCACAGTCTGTGCACTTCACCACTAGCTTTGTGGACACTCTCTGATGAGATACTTTTTCTCTCTCATGTGACACCATCAACACTGGCCTCTTGCAATTTCCTGCTGCAGAGTTTTTCATGACATGCCACTTCAAGTATTTCAGACAAGCCGTCACGTCTTCCCTTCGTCGTTATGCAGACTGGTGATCCTTGATTCTCCCAGCTAGCTCTCTTCTGGCGTCGATTCCATCCCTGCTGGCTCCACGCCAGCTTCAAAACCCTGGTGAAAAAAACTGAGATTCATGTTCAGCTCCTTCTGGGGAAAATGTAGTTTCCGTGATTATTACTTGTATATACTTGGACAGCTTCTGTTCTGTCTTTCTGAACAGGGTGTCCTCCATTTGTATGTGAATCTGGGTCATTGTAAAGATAGGCAAAGGGCCAGGCTGAGCACAAGCCCCACGGAGCTTGGCGATTGCTGCCGTTAGTGTAAGCAGAGAGAGCCTTGTCTACTTCCCTGAATGGATTAGGACACCCATCGAACCTTTTAGAGCCCTGGCAGGCTAATAGGAAGAAATTGACTGGGAGAGTCTAAAATTTCTCTGAAAAAAAAAAAAAAAGATCTTTCAAAAATTGCAAAACACTATTTAAAAAAAAAAAAGAAAATCAGAGTACTCACGCAATCTAATGAAGATTTACTAGGAACCTACAGAAATAAAGATAGTGTGATGTTCCTACAAAGACACAAATAGATCAGTGAAACAGAGTGGAGAGTCTAGAAATAGCCTCTTAAATGTGCAATTGATTTTTGATGAAGACATGAAGTCAATTCAATAGGAAAGAATTTTTATCAGAAGGTGTGTGTGTGGGGGGGGAATGGATGTGTATCTGTAAGTAAAACAAACCTTGATCCCTTACTCTTGAGTATCAAAGGCACCTTGAGATGCATCGCTGACACGATGTAAAAGCTAACCCAAAAACTTCTCTGGGATATTAATACTATCTTAAAGATCCTGAATTAGTAAGGAATTAAGCGAGAGAGTGATAAACAGGAATTTGGCAACATCTGATATTTCCACTCCTGAGAGATGCTACGAAGAAAATAAATAGGGAGCCTGGAGAGATGGCTTAGCAGGTAGAAGCACTGGCTGCTCTTCCAGAAGACCCAGGTTCTAATCCCAGTACCCACATGGCAGCTCACAACCATCTTTATTTAGCTCAGGAATGTGGTGCACAGATATATATGCAGACAAGACATCAATACACATAAAATAAATAATAAATACAAGTTTAAAACTTGGCGTTTAAAAAAATAGGCACTGAACAGATTGGAAAGAGACATTTATAATATATATAAATAAATACAATTTTAAAGTAAAATATTTATACAACCCCAACAAAGCAACAAGAAAAGATTCTCAAAAGAATATATGAGCGAAAGACCTGAGCAGACACTTGGTATACAAATGTCCACTTAGCGGATCGGCATCCTCTACCATGAGAGAAGTACACGTTTTGACCACAGTGAGGTATCATGCACAGCCACTAAAGTATTTAAAGCCAGAGAGACTGGCCACACCAAGTGCTAGCAAGGGTAGAGAAGCAGAAAACACTCTGCAATTCTGTTGGGACTGTAAAGTAATGCAGTCATCTTAGGGAACCGTTGGCTGTTTGTATAGTTGAGCACGTCTAACACTGTCTCAGCTACTTTATACGAGAGGGCTGAAGATGCATGTTCATCAAGACTGACCGGAGAATGTTTCCAGCAGCTCAGTCCCAGATTAGAATCAACCCAAGGGATGAGTAGGGAGTAACTCAACAAACAGAGGTATGAAGTAGAAAATGGAGTAATAGTGGTGAAAAATACCCACATGTGTAATTAAACCTCAAAAAACATAGCATTAAAACAGTCCAGGAGAGGGGGGGCTGGAGAGATGGCTCAGCGGTTAAGAGCACTGACTGCTCTTTCAGAAGACCCGGGTTCAATTCCCAGCACCCACATGGCAGCTTACAACTGTCTGTAACTCCAGTTCCAGGGAACCCAACACCCATGGCAAAATACCAATAAAAAATCCAGGCAAAAGAATATCTTCTAAACATACTATTTCTGTGAGGTTCAAGAATAGAAAACAGGACTGTATGGTGATAGAGCTGCTTTGGTGAGGGCGAGTGGAACAGACTGAAGGAAAGACATGAGGAAACATGCTAGGGAATGGGAATACTTTATTTACTTTACTTTCTGTGTTTAGTTTTCGTTTTGGAGATAATGTCTTACTGTCTTAGAGTTTCTACTGCTGTGAAGAGACACTGTGACCATGACAACTCTTATAAGGAAAACATTTAATTGGGGTGGCTGGCTTACAGTTTAAGAGGTTCAGTCCATTATCATCATGACAGGGAGCATGGCAGTGTGCAGACAGACATGGTGCTGGCTACATCTTGATCAGAAGGCAACAGGAAGTGTAATGGAGATAAGTTCTGTGTTCAAGGAGATAAATGGATAAAGAAATGGTTAAAGGGAGTGGTGTATATCTTTAATCCCAGCACTCAGAACACAGAGGCTGGAGCATCTTTGAGTTTGAGGCCAGCCTGGTCTACAGAACAAGTTCAAGGACAGCCAGGCTTAGGCAGTGAAGGTAGCAATCAAAACCAGACAGCTAGTGAAGATGTAATCGAACTAGCAGGCCATGTTCCAGCCCCAGAAAGCAGCAGAACTTGGCATCTTCGGCCACATGGTTCTAGCTTTAGAGTTAAGGATAGAAGAAACAGGCTATGGAATTTGCCTTCATGCCGAAGGAAAGCCTCTGAGGCCAGGAGTGTGTCAGGAGTGTCCCTGAATGGAGGCATGGGGAGGCCATTGCGTGAAGCTGTGAAGTTGAAGCCTGATTGCCTTGGAGACCCCAAGATGTTAGAGATGCCCAAGTCATGGGGCGCTGCCCAGGAGAGCTGCTAATAGGGAGTGGAACCAGCCCAAAGAGAGAAGTGTGTTGCAGGCAACAGAGCTGAAAAGAGTTGGAGATCCCAAGAGCATTTCACATCAGACCTGGTGATACAGATGCAGACTTTGCCCAGCTGGTTTCTGGTCTTGCTTTGGTCCAGCATTTCCTCACTATCCTCCCTTCCCTGCATTTTGGAATGGAACTGTATATCCTATGTTATTATATGTTGGAAGTATGTGATTTTTTTTTATTTTGATTTTTATAGAGGATTATAGTTAAGAAATTGCATGAATCGCAGAAGAGACTTTGAACTTTGGACTTTTAAACATTATTGAGACTGTGACAGACTAGAAGGACTTTTGAAGTTGGACTAAATGCATTTTGCATTATGATATTGTTACAAGTGTATGGGGGCCAGGGAGTGGAATGTGGTAGTTTGAATGTAATTGGCCCCCGGAATCTCCTAGGGAGTAGCACTATTAGGAGGTTGTTGGAGTGCATATGGCCTTGTTGGAGGAAGTGTGTCACTGTGGGGGTGGGTTTTGAGGTCTCATATATGTTCAAGCTGCCACCCAGTGAAACATACCACTTTCTGTTGCCTGCAAGATGTAGGATTCTTAGTTACTTCTCCAGCACCTTGTCTGCCTATACCCCGCCATGGTGATAATGGACTGAACCTCTGAACTGTAAGTGAGCCACAACAATTAAATGTTTTCTTTGTAAGAGTTGCCATGGTCATGGTGTCTCTTCACAGCAATTGAAAGCCTAATGAAGACACTCATTATGTAGCCCAGGCTGACCCTGAACTTGTGGCAGTCCTCCTGCCTCCACTTTCTGAGTGAAATTATTCATGTATACCACCGCAGCCAGCAAACGTATTTTATTTCTTAATTGTAGTGATAGCCCTATGGGTGGGTAGAGCATTCAAAGCCTAGTAAATCACTTAAGAACTGTGTAAATTCCACCTAAATGTTAAGTACTAATAATGGTGACACCTGAAACTGAAGATACTATGATTTATTCTGAACAACCGCCACCAAGGGTTGTTACTCTCACGAAATGATCGCTTTGGTCTTAAAGTGGCCTGCAATTGTGTTCACCGTCTTCATCACACTCTTGCCATTTATTGAAATTGTGGCTGATGAGAGCTGAGTGTCTCCTCTTAGCTGTGAATTGCTTCAAAGCAGTGCTCCTTTGGGAAACACCTCCTGTTTATTCAGGAGGCCCGTGTGCAGCTCTTTGGAAGGAACGAATGGGACTTAGAAAAACAAAAGTGGCGTTTCAGGAAGGAAAATTATAGCTCCCGATCAAATAGGACTGAGCGCCAGACCCTTTTAGAGCTTAATACACGTTCATCAGCTTACCTCTTACAACACCTTTGTGAGCTCGGTGTGCCTGTCAACCCCATGAGCTGACCTTGAGGTCCAGTGAGGTAAAGGACTTGTTCAAGATTGTATTGCCAGTGTATGTGTTGGGTTGGGGTGGGAGGGGGGGAGGCGGGGGTTCCTGGATTCAAATCCTGGTAGGTCCAATGCTGGAATATGCGCCTTAATGCTGTGTTGCACTCTGCCTGGCTGCCGGCTTATCTTCTGCCTGGTACTTGGACTTAAATTGTCCTGGGATCTGGCCTGTCTCTGGGTTACCATATCATAATAGTTCAGCCCTAGCTCATCTTCCCAAGGAGCATCGCAGCCAGCCAGGGCACTTCATAAATTTCTTCCTGGGGCTCTAGTCCCTGAAGATGTGTTAGGGAAGCACTGAGGAGCTCTGTTGCCCTCATTCTGGGTCCAGCCTTCACCATTCTTTCCATATACCCAAGACCAAAGAACGGAAACAGCACCGCTAGACACCAGGCATCTGTTGCTCTTCTAGAGGTCTACATTAGTGTAGTATAGTTAGACTGAGGTGGTACTGCTCGCTAGCAGTTTGTGCCTACAAGAGGAGAAGCCGGGCTGTTATCCCTACCCCCACCCACAAATTCAATAAATGGCGCTAGTATGATAAAGCCGCCCAAACCACAAAACATCATCTGGTCTTGAGACACATTAGTAGATGAAGAAAATCCAAGCCATGAGGATAACATCCATTACTGAATCTTAACATGTCAACTCCAAATGTTGCCATTACTATACTTTTCACATTAAGTGGCCTTAGGTGTTCAATGTACTGAACACTGTTATTTGTGTTCACCCATAAACCATCACTCCAAATTAGGGCATAGAATATTTTCAGACATAGAACATTTCCAGAAATTTTCCTTGTGTACCTTCTAGTGTGTTTCCACTCGTTCCTACAAAAGACGTATTTTGGTGTTAATAAAAGGAGGTCTGGGGTTTTCCCTTACTAACCTTTGTAGGCACACTGCACATTCCATGAACCCACTGGACGGATCTTTTGGAAGTGGGCAGCATGTGCTGGATGCAGCTTGTTGCAAAGGCAGATCCAGCGATCTACCAACCAGAACCCAAAAAGCTATTGTCTGCTCCCAGCAGCTTCTCCTTATGATGCACCTTCCTCTAAAATCAGGACTCACCTGGTTTGGGTTTTGGATTTTTTATTTGTTTCTAGACCAAGATCCCCAGGGAGTCTTTCTAGATCAGCTTTGGTTTCCCAAAGGTGCTAAGGAACATATGATCAACTAGAAAGTACTAGGCCATGTGCTGCAAGCCTGTTTAGATCCTTTGTCTAAAGCAGTGGTTCTCAACCTTCCTAAGCTGCGACTCTTCAGTTCTTCATGTTGTGGTGACCCCCAACCATAAAATTATTTTCATTGCTACTTCATAATTGACTTTTGCTACTGTTATGAATCATAATGTAAATAAATATCTGATATTTCTAATGGTCTTGGGTAACTCCAGTGAAAGGGTCGTTCGACACCCCCCCCCCCAAGGGATCAAGACCCACAGGTTGAGAACCACTGGTCTAAACTCTACACAGTCTACTTTCTTAATGGCTTTTACAAATGTGGCCTTGCTGACTACCTTTTATTTATTTATTTATTTATTTATTTATTTTTTGGTTTTTCGAGACAGGGTTTCTCTGTGTAGCTTTGCGCCTTTCCTGGGACTCACTTGGTAGTCCAGGCTGGCCTCGAACTCACAGAGATCCGCCTGGCTCTGCCTCCCGAGTGCTGGGATTAAAGGCGTGCGCCACCACCGCCCGGCCTGACTACCTTTTAGTTGCTTCAAGTAAGACAGAAAGAAGATGTGAGATTGTGGTCATGATGACCATGGACCAAGAGACACTGGTAGGACACACCCTGCTGCTGGATATGAGATGATGGCCGATGTATACTGGAGACACCTTAAACCACTGACCCTCTAGCTAAGGCCTTCTAAGATAGGTTAGGCCTTGACATTTCAATCTCCTAAATGGAGTCAACAGACTTAGTATTGTCAAGCATCGCCTGCATGCCATGCTGTGAAGTTGTAAATGTGAGGAAGGAGTAGTTTCTGTCTGCCAGGGATTTATCTTGTCACTAAGAAGAGTACCACCTTCTGGATTGTGGCCTCCTGTTTTCTTCACTGTCACATGACTGCTCATGGGTGGTTGACATTGGTCAATCCCAGTCTCTGTTTTTATACACATTAAGTAATTCATTCCTGAGTCTCCTGTCTACAGTGAGCCCTACCCTCCCCCAAATCCTTTCCCAAACTTTTAAGACAAGACCTAAACATGAGTCATTGCTGTATTTTTGGAAAGACCCAGAAAAAAACTCAATGTTAGGTTGCTAACAGTTCATGAATAAATTCTGCTTTAACTTTTCCCACATGCCTTTCTCTCTCTTAGGCTGACACTAAACTCTACCGTGTTTGGCTTTCAACACACTCTTCACTGAAGTTCTCCTCCTGTTTCAGGAGCCAGCCCAGTGTTCAGCATCTCTCTCCCTGGGTCTCAGGATCCATTGAGAACTGGGATGGTTTCTTATCTTCTCTTGTTTTCTCAGGAGACTGAGATGTCTTAACTCTTGGCCAAATGGCCCTAAGACTGTTATTAGTGGGCTTATAAGACCTCCACCAAGGTGGCTTCTTGACGTGTGATATATCAAGGGGACATGATATCTATGTCGATTGGTGATGTTGACTCTGATCCCTTCATTAGTCATCCACCCCCCCCAAACTCTTCCCATTGACTATTCTTACCCTTCTCTGTTCTTTGAAAGTATGTCCCTAAGTCTAGCACACCCCAAACTTAACTTCCTGGAGCAGAGAGTATTATTTGGATGAATGTGTTATGAGCAGAATTAATAATCAGCCTGTCCAGCAGACAGTTCAATCTCAAACTCTACTTAGATTCTGCTTTGTTCTTTGAGAGGATTAGTGAATTAATCCCGATTAGAAATTATACAGAATCTTGCTAATTCTTATTTCACTGATCTGTAAATAGAACAGTTTTCAAAAGAGCCTGTCAGTCTTTACTTGACCTCTAAGCTGAGATTTACAGAGCTAAGCATGGCAGTATATGCTTACCCGACGAGTCCATGTCTCTGATTGTATTTCTACTGATCTTATCAACACAGCCCCAGTACGAGTGACTTCACCCGAACATATTTTACCTCGTGTTTTCTGCTTGCCTGTGGAGCGTTATCCTAAGTCATTTTAGAGAGATGTTTGTGAAAGTAGCCTTGGATTTTAATCCGTTTATTGTATTAAAGCCTCTAAATGGAGCACTCTCCTCTAAGGGGTGCCAAGCCGATTATGATACATAATTAAGTAATATCTGTATTTTTCAAAACATGGAGTCTCTTCAGGAGTTGAGTTGGTTTAGTAGAATAGAATTGCTTTAGACACTCTCCTGAATTCTGAAGGAGAACACTCTATTTGGTACAATTTGTTTCTTAGGCCTATTCCCCTCAGTTACGGTTTGAGAATAGTCTGTGGTTTTCACCTTTGTGCTTCGTGGAGGTTAGTCTCATTTACAGCAGCCATTTCTGGTTGTCTGTGTAACTGAATGTCAGATTACTCAGGTGTCTTTCCCCTCCCCAGCCAGGCACCTTAAGGGAGACTGGTCCCCACCCCAACATGAACTCAGAGTTAGATCCAGTTACCTAAGAACTTCAGCCCATGATAACCTGGGGAAGGTACACATGACCCCAAAGAGGCCATGACAGGGGCTTGCTTGGGGCCTGTGGGAAAGGTTTCCCTCATCCTAAGAAGAAGCAATGGAGACAAAAATGTTTCCTCTGACTGTGACACCGTCATTCCTGCCTATGTGATTCTGTGTGTGCATAAGGATGCTAATAAATACTAATCCACTGGTTGGATTTCATCTAAGTCCTGCTGGAATCTATCTCCTACTTTCTCAGCTAAGCCAGAGCTGTGGAACATTGTAGAACACTCTGGCAGGCTGATTTGGCTGGCAGCAGAATGGTCTGTCCCCATTCCTGGTTCTGTTCTCAACAGGTCTGATGGGACAGGGAATTACTGACCTCCTCAGAACTCAGCCTGCTCGACTTCAGCTGGCTTCCGTGTCCCTGGTGAGCCCGCTGTTCCATAGAATAAAAGCTACATCAGGGACCCCGAGCCATCAAGGCACAATACTAAGGAATACCCACCTCTCCTCTCTCCCTGCTGCCACCCCAAAGAGGGTACTCTGTGCTAGGTAGCTTCATGCCAGTTTCTTGCTTATACTCTACCTTCCTCCTACTTCTCCTCCTTATATACTCACACGCATACATTCTTGTGGTTCCTGCAGGAACCATGCCTGTTCCCAAACTGCTACACTGTCTGTCATTTCTCTACAACCTGATTTTCCATGCCAGATCCATCTGGTCAACCTTGACTTCTGTGTGCCTCAGTGTGTACCTGCAACATGATTATAATAGAATCTCTTTGTGGCCTGTTGTGGGAAAACTAGTTTGTATATGCCAAGTGCAGAACACTGCCTGGCATCTTGTAATACTAGTAATTAGTACTAATAAATATTCATTCCTTTTATCCTCCTATAACAGCCTTCTATTATCCGAGTTAGATGGCATAAGACCTTGTATTAATCTTCCCCTCTACTCTGTGGGGTCCTTCCACCCAGATCTTATTTTTGTTCTGTGTGCAGGGATTTCTAACAAGATTAGTTTGCCTTCTGAGTTCTCAGCATAGTACATTAGTTACTTTTCTTACTGCTGTGAGAAAATGGCTGATAGAAGCAACTGTAAGAGAGGGACAGTGTCTCTCTCGGCTCACTGTTTCAGGGGGTCCATCCATTGTGGATGGGAAGGATTAGTTCATTGCAGCAGGAGCTTGAGGCTGAGGCTGCTCACATTTTGGAAGGCCAAGAGGCAGAGGGGAAACCCTGCGGCTCCTGGCTTCTTCCCTTTTATTCCATCTAACCCCCACCTGATGAGAAGATGCCTCCTACATTCAGAGTGGGTCTCCTACTCCAGTTAATCCTCTGGAAAACACCCTCACAGACAGACCCAGAAGTGTGCTTCAGTTTCCTAGGTGATTCTTAATCCAGTCAAATTGACAAAAGATGAATCATTACACTTAAAGAGGGCCAATTAGAAGGAATTGGAGGCAGACAAACTCAGCAATAGGAAAATAGTGAAGAAAATCATAAAAGCTGCAAGAGTCAGGTAGAAGAACTTATAAATTCTGTGATCACTCAGCTAGAGACAAAATGTCTCCCTATCTTGATAACTCAAATAATGTCATTGTCTTAACACTCAGGGTAGTGGTTGAGGTTTATAATGGTGGTCCCGAGCTGGGAAGGTAATGAAATGTTTTTTAGCATGCTTTGTTTAATGAGGCCAGAAAGCATGTGGTATGCCTTAGAATTCCCAGCGAAGTGGTTAATGTTAATGTTTGGATGCTGGGAGTCATTCATCATAGTCCTGTTAGTTGTTAAAGCAATTTATTTAACATCCTCCCAGTTCCCAGATCCAACTGGATAAATGAGGCATTGCCACACATGGTTGGGGCAGTTAATTGTAAAACACCCACAAACACGTAGCTTAAACATTGCTCTATTAGATTAACAGTTCCCGAGTGTGCTCTGGTTAAGTCCCAGGGAGTCCCCCTTGACATGTGAGGACACACAGAGCCTGTTGGATGATGGATCTGAGGCACAGACTGACACTGGTTGCTAAAGCAGCTCTTTGCAGAGCTCTATTTTTAACTTCTTTTTGTATTGCCCCAGAGGCCCTATCCATGGTTATTTTGCTAAGTTTGGAGCAGACGTATTTTTTTGTACCAGGGGACTGTTTTGCTTTGGGCTGGACAGACTGCCACAGGTCGCTGTTGTGTTCAGGAGTGGCTAACCTTGAGGAGAGTGACCCGGGGCAGAATTTCTGCCCTGCCAGTGCCTGGGATGTGATTCCGTCTCCATCCTGACTTGGGACAATTGCACTAATATAGACATTGGTTCAGAGGTGAGGGATTTGAAGGCCTGCTTAAGCAAGAGACAGGTCCTTTGGTTACTGGTCATCTTTCCATTAAGGATGGGGAGAGGGGCGGAGGGATGCCGATCTTAGACTGATATGACCTCTGTAACTGCTGCCTCTTTCTGACTCCTTACTCTGGACCACACACTGTGTATGGCATAGAGACTCTTAGCTCAGATGCCATCAGCCCTGCAAGGTGGGAGGAAATCGAGGCTCAGAGACAGTGAATGACTGAATAGAGAGGGAGCTGAGATGGAAACCAGTGTTAGCCTTGACCTTCACATGGAAAGCAATGAGAGGGGTCCCAGCCATATGCAGCACTGCTCTAAAGGAAAAAAAATGTCATGGACCCAATCACCTGGCTGGGGCCTTGCTGAGACACTGGTTTTCCCACTTTCCTGGAGGCGGCTCTTTGCCCTGGGAGTTAGAACAGAGCTGGCAGAAGGGATGGTATTTTCCTCGCTCTGGGGCACTGCTGCCCTGCTCACGTGGTCAGTGGGATCTTAACTAGGGCTTCTTCGGGGCTACTTCTCCCTGAGCAGTTGACCTGTGATCTCCGTGGGAATCAGTTCAGGCTTGAGTTTCCTCATTTGGGATCATTAGGATTGGAGCGGTGTTTCTCCCAGGCCATACCAGCGGGAGGCAGAGACAAGGACAGAGGCCTATCCTACCAGGGCCTGAACTCCAGGAGGCCTCTGCTCCATGTTCCTCTTTCTAGAAATACGTCTATCCCAGCTCCTCCTGGGTCTTCCTACGCTTAGATAAAAAGCAGTTAGAGGGATAGATAATAGACAAGGGCCACCAACTCCAAGGAGAAAAGGTGGTCAGGCTTTCTTGAAGGACTGTGGCAAGAACTCAACTTGGCTATGGAAGGGCAGAAGCAGACACAGATGCAAACAGGGTAGGCATAGCCATGTCCCAGATACTTGATTTGGCAGCTGGTCTATGCAGTCTTTTGCTGGCCACTGGTCCCAAGCATGTGAGGGGAGGTGACACATTTGGACAGAATGTCTGAGAGTCCGACTTGCTGTCCCCGCTGTGATCCTGGAGGCTCATGTAGAAGCGAAGTCAACTCTGCCTGTGACCCTAAGTGACCGTACAAACCAAGTCCCTGCCAATGCCTGATAACATGCTGTGTGAAGGAGAAATAGGCCTGGCATGTTCAACCATGGAGGCTTTGGGATTCTCTCTCCCTGTAGCACCGTCTCTCCCTGGTGAATGTGGTGTCATCTTTATAGATAGCTGTCACCATCCTGTCATCATCTCTTGTGTCTGGACCCTCAAAGCTAACATCTTCTGAGCACTTGCTATATGTCATGCTCTGCCTGGAGGGTTCTACTGACTGGGTTCCACAAGGTTGTGGACGAGGTTGTGGCTTGCATATACATGTTCTCTGGATCCCTGTGCATTGAAGACTGAGTCCTCAAGACAGCAGTGTTTAAAGGTGGAGCCTTGATAGGTGATTGGATCATGTGTACATTAATCCACTGATGAACTCATCAGTTTATCCAACAGCTGAGTGGACTGTTAGGGCATGGGCCCTGGACAATAGAAGCAAGTAACTAGCAGACTGAAAGGTAGTTCTTGCTGGGCGGCGGTGGCACACGCCTTTAATTCCAGCACTCGGGAGGCAGAGCCAGGCGGATCTCTGTGAGATCCAAGACAGGCACAAAACTACATAGAGAAACCCTGCCTCGAAAAACCAAAAAAAAAAAAAAAAGTAGGTCTTTCCCTGCACAATTCTTTATCTTCTGCTTCCTGGCTTCCGCAAGGTGGGCAGCTCTCTCAGCCACATGCTCCAACCACCATGACATTTTGCCTCATTTCAAGGCTCAAAGCAATGGCATTGACTAACCTTGGGCTGAAACCATGAACAGAAATAAGGCTAGCCCATAACTTGTTCTTCTCAAGCACTGCTATACAACGCAGAGCAAACACACTGTACAGTGGCGTATCCAATTTCCCAGAAAAACAAAATGGCATTTTCAAGAGGCAAATGATCTTATAAATGGTCAAGGTGTTGAACTGAGACTCGTGTATTCTAACTCTCTCTTTCCTAATTCTTGCCTTCTGTGTATCCTGCTTTGGGTCTGGGCCTTTGGGTTGGCCTTTCCTTTCTGCTTGGTCTTTTAAGATGGGGGCCTGTGTAGCCCAGGCTGGCCTTGAACTAGGTGTGTAGCTGAGAAAGACCTTAAGCTCCTGATACTCCCACTTCTGCCCTCTGTGTACTAGGATTCCAGGCAGGCACAGAGCACCCTGCCTGGAGTTTTCACTCATCCCTGGCTCCCTTTTGCCGATTCGCTGCTGTGGTTGGTTGTATGTGCTCCTTTGATGCAATCCGGTGTGTCGTTGCAGGATGAGAATGAAAGATCTTGACTGTGGAAGAATGCTGAGCCGATCAGTGGGGCAGTGGATGGAAATGTCAGAAGGATGGATTGAGCTGGCAGTTCCAACGTGCACAGTTAGATAAGACATCATGTTGGAACTGCCAGGCCTTTGGAAATGCTCTGATGCATACCTGTGGATCTCTGCCAGTCATCTCCAAGACTTGTTATCTTCCTGTTCTCAGCCATGTTCTTGTCTTTCTTTGAAAAGGGGGGGAAAATCCTTTTTGGAACCATCTTGAGGAAATTGTGTTGTTTCCTTTTTGGCCAGGGGAGTTACTGTGTAAACTGTAGCTGTCCTCTTCTGTGGGGATGCTGGTGACTTAGCAATCTCAAGCTGCAACAGCCCATCCCTGTTGGGCTTATTGTTATTAATAATAATGTAGGCAATGAGAAGCCACACAGTGAGTTCTTACAATTCAAGATACTGCCCAGCATGCTATTCAGTATTCCTTTTTTAAAGTCCCATTTAATTACTTTCTGGTGCAATGTCGTGGATTTTTTTCTTTCAATAAAATAATACTTTTCCTTAATCAAAAAGGATAATAACATAAGTGATTTTATTTCCCTCTTTGACATGCTTGCTGGGAAACAAGATTTATTTGGTATTTGAAAATAATAACTGTTGCCACTCAGGATCATAGCAGCGTACCTTTGTTCGCTCTTCTCCTCCCCTCCCCCTCATGGGTTCACTTCTTTGTTTTGGACATCGAGATTTAAATTGTGTAACATTATATTGCAGGTTATCGGAAGTTGTTCTTGGAAGTTGACTGTAAGTACAACCTGACATGGCCCTGAGGCAGCGGGAGGCACAGAGGAAACATTTGAAGCCCTGCTTTCTTCAGTCTGGCTGGAAGTTCTTGTATGTCATCTGAGAGTGTGAGCCATGGCTGTTTTGTAACAAGTCTTTCTGTCCCACCAGCCAGCTCCCAAATAATGACATGACACAGATTTCTTATTAATTATGAAAGGTTGGCCAATAGCTTAGGCTTGTTTCTAACTAGCTCTTATAACCTAAATCAACCTTATTTATATTAATCTATGTTCTGTCACATAGAGTTACCTCTCTTTCATCTTGCACCTCCTGTCTCCTCTACATGTTTCCTGGCGTCTCCCACATGCCTAGATTCCTCCTCCTCCTCTTCCTTCCTCTCTCCATAAATCCCGCCTATACCTCCTGCCTAGCTATTGGCCGTTCAGCTTTTTATTACACCAATCACAGCACTATATCTTTACACAGTGTACAAATATCCCACAACACTGTTTGGAATGCCTTGAAAATACAGAGCCATTTCCTTCCCACAGGCCATTTGAGGTAATGTTTCTCTAAACGCACCACACACAGGTCCCAGAGATGTCAGAAGGAGATTTCTGGCCCATGTGATTTGAAAGATGAATAACAATAGCAGATACCTTGTATTAAGCATTTTATGTTAGACACCACACTAGCATTTTGTGTGCTTTATCATGCTTAGTCCTCTATCTTGCAAGACATCTTAATGGAATGAGGGGTGTGCTGAGGCACAGGTAGGTAAGGTTCCTATAGGTGAACTCCCACAGTGAGTAAGGGGCAGAAACTGGGATGAAATGGATGACGGTGGCTGAGAGCTGCCCTCTTAGCCATGCTGCACAGCTTCTTGCTGGTAATAATGATGCTAAGGACAATGATACTGGTACAGTTTGAAATACCTGGTGTGTGTTCATGTAGTTCAGCATCCTGTGGTTGTGTAAGGGTAACATAGCTCCTGTGGTCTACAAGTTGTAAGGGACCCCTATAGCAAAAGGCCAATTATTAAGAGAGAAACAAATATTTACTAACATGTATACTTCCTATGTATGTGAGAGATATGCATGCATACATGAGTGATTCTCAAAGAGGTGCCCATGGAGTCCCACTTATGCAGCATATTCAGCAGAAACCAGGAGACTTTTAGGAAAGTGACTTTGAGACTCTGGGCAAAGTCAGGTAATTACCAACAGGTGGAGTTGGGCTAGGGAAGCTTGTTCGTGTGCATTCCCAGGGTGTCACCTTCAAGACAGGAAGGGTCCAAAGTTATCTTTGGTGGTTAACCTTTGATCTCCCTGGTGCAGAGGTGTAGGGGTGTGTGTGTGTGTGTGTGTGTGTGTGTGTGTGTGTGTGTACACTTTGTAACTCCATGTCCTGTTTCTAGGTGAGTGCACGATGGCGGAGGCCTCCCTTGCATCTGGTTCTTTTCGTCTGCAGCTTCATTTTCTTTCTGGTTTGGGGGTGGTGTATTTTCCTGTCAAGGTTTGGATCTAGACAGCTGTCTTTAAACACTGCTAGCTCACTGTATTCTCTTTCATCATGTTGGACAGTAGAAGTGTTGGGTGTGTGGTGGACAGAAAATTGAGATTTGGCATCATGAAGGCTGGATCCTGGTTGAGATCAGCATCAGTGGTCAGAGAGAGAAGGCAGGACACTCGTCTTCTGTACCAGTCAGGATCTTGGTTAGCAGAACACCATCATACCAGTTATTTGAACAGAGAGTTTAAGGGAGGGTA
Source organism: Peromyscus eremicus (assembly GCF_949786415.1). Lineage (NCBI taxonomy): Eukaryota > Metazoa > Chordata > Mammalia > Rodentia > Cricetidae > Peromyscus > Peromyscus eremicus. The sequence goes on along the minus strand of NC_081435.1, from coordinate 61,510,967 downwards.
TTTATTACGCAGGCAGGTAAGACATGCAAGGCAAGAGAGGACCCGGCGGTGACCCAGAGGTGCAGATACAGGAAGCAGCCACCACCCTCGAAGCTGAAGGAACACAGGGAGAAAGTGTGGAAAGGGGACTTCATCAGGGGTACAGTCACTGGATAATAGAGAAGGGCCACTCAGAGCAGAGACTTGGGTCTGAGGGGTGTCTCTTCCCAGAGGCTGACACTGGGGAAGGAGTACAACGAAGCTGGTGCAGGGCTGGGAAAATGGGGAGCCAGGACCCAGTCCAGTGCCAAGGCGAGGAGCATTATGGGGGCTGGCGGAAGAACCCAGCTCCTACCTAGCAGTCTACCGTGGTGTCCCCTATTGGCAGAAGTCAATACCGGCCAGCTGTCAGAGGCGCTGTGGTTAGCAGAGTGGCAGATTTCTAGTGTGGCATCCACAAACAGAGACTAGAAGGGCTGGTTCCCAGCTGAGAGTCAAATGTATGCCTCTCCCCGCTGCCATTTCTTTGTTTGTAGAGTGATGAGCCTGACAGATGGTGTGCAGGGGCTGCATGCGCGGGCTTCTGTCACACGCACTACCAACTCCAGCTTCCCTTTCTCCTCCTCCTGTTTAGTGGTGAGCATTTTGAGGAATAATGGTCTCTTCCCCACACTTGTTTGGTGCTGAGGATAGCTCTTGGGACATCGTGCCCATTGTGGGCTTGAAGGCTACGATGATCCAGTTTTGATAACACATATGTCACTGGGTATTCAGTGACCACAGATGATGCCGCCAGCCCTGGCTCAGGGACTATAAGGAGGCAACATAGGATGAGGGATGACCTGACTGTGACCTTTTTCTACAGGTCAGATGAACCCAACAAGCAGCAAAGAGTTGTGTACATGAGGAACTGTCCTCAAATTGAGAGGTTCAGATGGGGTTTTAGCTCAGGCAAGGAGGGGTGGTGTTCACCTCACTTCAAAGGGAGATTGCTGTTCAGCAGTCTCCAAGGAGTTGACCTGGAGGCACAGCTTCTCCCCTGGGAGCTCTCTGGGTGCATCTTTACAACTAGTGAATAAGGGAGCAGCATGGCTCTTTCACTAGCAGGATGCCACTTAGTTCCTTAACCAGGCCTAGGCCAGAGTGACCTTGCAGAAATCACCTCAGAGAGCTGTGATCCCTCCCTGGCTGCTGCAACACTGTCCCCTGGCTTCAGAGAAGCTCCGGGGAGTCATTTAATGACACAGCAGTGATCTTGAAATTCTACAGAGGAAGATAAAGTGGCCCAGAGGAAATGGTAGTATTGCTCTAGAGGCACCTGCCCACGTCATCAGGACACAGGGACATCAGGTCAAAGAGCTGAGGAAGATTCTGATGCTGGATTCCTTCAAGATGGTCCCACTGTTGACATCACTTGCCCTGATAAGAGTACTGGTTTCTATCACCTGAAGGGGTCAGAGCCTTCAGGCACTCTCCTTATCCTAAACTGAAGAGTCAGTTACATGAATAAAAATCCACGAACCTTCTATGTACAGCTTAATGACTTTTTGTTTATTTTTCAAGACAGGATTTCTCTGTGTAACCCTAGCTGTCTTGGAACTCGCTCTGTAGACCAGGCTGGCCTTAAATTCAGAGATGCACCTGCCTCTGCCTCCCGAGTGCTGGGATTAAAGGCATGCATGACTTTTACAACTGTAAATACTATGTACCACGTAAGACTGCAGGCTCTATCCTACTGTAGAAGGCTTCATGTCCTCTCCTAAATTCTCTTTGTCTTCCCCTTGTAATTATGGATTGTCTGATTTTGAGCTTAATAGGAATGGAATCTTAGGAAAAAAATACTTGAAATAGACAAAACATTGAAGATAATGAATTGCCGTTTCTATTATGCACATTGGGCATTCTGCTAATAGATGGTGGTTAGATGGAGAGTAGGCTATACATAACATCTAGTCCATAAGATTATTACCTTGCCTTCGTTTCAGAGCAATCATTCATTATGTTGTTCAGTGTAATTTATATTCAAGTGATAATGAGGACCGAAAGGGTTAAGAATTAAATGTGTGCCAAATTTGGATATATATGCTAGACATAAAAATGTGAAGTTATAAAAAACATTTTAAATGAATGTTTTCAAATGTTTTTCCTAAAACATTCTAAACATATTAAAATGAAAAATCAAAAGTATAAAAAGTCAAACTATAAATAAAATATCAAATTTAAGTTAAAATTCTTTCAATAAAGCTAAATTACTTAATTATTTGAATATATCACTGATTCTTTAAGAGTTTTAATTTAAAATTTGAGAATTTCATACCCAGGTACTGTCTTTACCCCATTTCATCCCCTCTCTGTCTCCCTGCTCCAACTCCTCTGTTCTTTAAACATTTTTATGAAAATAAAGGTCCTCCTGATTGCCATTGTTAGAGTCACATCACCTCAGATGTCTGAGACGTGACTGTGTAATGTTGCAAACAGCTGGACAGTTGCCCTCGTCTGCCGCAGTTCTGTGAATCCAGCATGACGTTGGTGGTATTGGTAGAACCAAGAATTACAGACGGGAAAGAGGCCAGAAAGTAAATATGCCACCATTCTGGGAAACCAGATTCTTCATTCTATAGGAATCCGGTTCCTTAATGGCTTCTGGGAGGAAAGACTTGATTGCCATTTCTCACCAGCAGCCTGCTTACTAAAACTATGCCTGTTCTCAATGTTAATTACATAGTCCCAAGTCTTGGGACACAGCGATGTTTTGGTTTGAGCAAGAGACAGAGACATGTTTGCCTGGGGCCTGAACCAAGTTAGTCACCCACATGGACATTCAGGTCACTGTGTGTGCTGTGCATTGCCCCTGGGATGACAAGATGCTCATGTGTTTCTCAGTAATTTCGTGTGTGTGTATGTGTGTGTGTGTGTGTGTGTGCGTGCGTGCGTGCGTGTGTGTGTGTGTGTGTGTGTGTGTGTGTATTTGGTGAGTAGGGTCCATTGTCCACATATATCTTCAAGCATCTAAGTCAGAAGGAGTTGGTACCCAAGTCTTAGTTGCTTATACAGTATCATGTTGCTCTCTTTTGAAAGATAAGCCACCCACCCTAATCATGGTGACTGCCTAGGCTGAGGAACCCAGCTGTCTCTTTCTTTCTCAATCCTCCTCCTTGAGATTGAGGGCTTCCTCTGCATGGCCAAAGGGAAGGAGGAAGCTGAAAGGTAGGGCATGTACTTCTGTTTCTGGATCTGACCCTGAGTCATGCAGTCTTGCACAGCTCGGTCACCACAGACAGCTGAGGAATGGAGTCTTCTAAGGGTGGCCTCATGCCCAACCAAAAGTTTCTCTGTAAGAGGATGGCATTTTGAAACCAGCCAGCAGTCTCCACACGTGTGTTATAATATAAACTAGGAAGGGAGGATGATAATTTACATAAAAGAATACAAGGTTGACCAAGTTCAGTTGCATTTTGTCAGAACAGCCACAGAGGGAAGCGTTTAGACGCTGGTGAGTACATGTGGGCCAGACACCACTTTCAGGGGGTAGTTCAGCTTCCTAACTCCTTCCAGGCACCTGGAGGCAGAAACTGAGCTGAGTTCAGATCTGCAACCAGCCACCAAGTAGTGTAGTGCCTTGCCGTGGGTTATGTGACTTCTCTCAGCCTCGGTTTCCTTCTCGGTAAATTCGGGGCTTTGCTCCAGACTCCTGGTTTGCAGACTGGGTGCCGGGGAGCTCTAGGATTTGTCAGTGTTGCACCAAACACTAGTGGCGGGCTGTGAACTCTTCTTTCCCATTGCCCATAGCAACTCCATTTTGGTTAGTTATTGTATTAATTACTGTCTTCAGCTCTGTAGCTTCTTAGGGGAGAAGGGGGCTCTGTGGGCAAAAACACCTCTGCACCAGCCTGGTGGTGTGAGTTTGATCCCTGGGACCCACGTAAAGGTGGAAGGAGAGAACTGAGTCCACAAAGCTGTCCCCTGACCACCTCATATGTGCTGTGGCAAGGGTGCGCGCACGCGCGCGCGCGCGCACACACACACACACACACACACACACACTTATGCCAATAAATGAGTAAATAACTATTTTAAGTAAAGAAAAAGGGGTCTAGAATTGACTTGAGGGCACTTACTGCTGAAAAAATAAGAGTTTAGAGATGCCAGGACCATGTGATGCCTGGTGGAGGCAGCGTGGTGTGGAGTCCTGTGGTCTAGATTTCAGTCCCTTCTCTGTCACCAACCTTCTGTGGCACTTCAGGCTCAGGAGCTGGAGTCTTGACTCTAAATATTTTTTTTTAATCACTTGAATATGCTGTCATTCTTATCTATCTCTCAAGATTGGATTAAGGCTCAAGTGAGATAATATATGATATTATATATCAGAGTGTTCAACAGAGCCTGGGATGAAGGACACGTTTAGGGAGTGGTGATGATTGCCACCGCCCCACGGACCCTCCATCCTGTGGCTTCAGCTTTGAGCTCTTCTAATATGAACAACCTCCGGTGGGTTTTTCTCTCTCTGCTGGGATCCTTGAAGGTTTTCTTGGGGGCATGCTAGGGCTAGGCCACAGAGGACAAACCAGTTTGAACAACGGTGAAATGGGAGATTCTGCCATTTCAAAGCCACCGTTGAAAGAACTGGTTTTTGAGAAGAAAGTTCTTACATTCTACTACATGTGTTTTAGTTAAGGAGGAAATGATTCCATTCTCTTGCTGCACACAGCAGGAAAATAAGGTGCAGACTCGAAGCACTTGGGACACTTAGTGAGACAGGAAAACCTAGAGCTTTGCCTTTGTTGCCCGTGGCTTTCTCCTGATGAACATTGACTTTAGGCCGTTCCTGGCTGATTCCAGTTTGTTAAACCCTTGATAGGCTCCAGCCTCTTATACTGGTCATCGCTCACCAGAAAGTCACACTGGTGTCCTTTGCAGAGTCCCCAGAGCTGTAGGGCCAACCCTTGTGAGCCTGGAGGCAGGGGGATTTTCTTAGCATAGGTAACTGCTCTCGTGCACCAGTCCCATGTCATCAGAAGCAAGAGGAAGGGTGGGGTGACAGGTCTTCTGGCCTCTCATCCTGGGATCACCTGAAATCCTCACTAGGACGTTCCTGTTACATCTCTGCTCTGGCTTGTAACACTCCTTTGGAGGGAAGCTCCAACTTTTTTGAAAACTTTCTTTTGCAGCTCAGCTTCCCCCCTCCCCACCCCCACCCCCCATGTGTGTACTGGCTGGTTTTGTGGATCAACTTGACACAAGCTAGAGTCATCAGGCAGGAAGGAACCTCAGTTGAGGAAATGCCTCCATGAGATCCAGCTGGAAGGCATTTTCTTCCATAGTGGGGGTGTCGCCATCCCTGGGCTGGTGGTCCTGGGTTCTATAAGAAAGCAGGCTAAGCAAGCCATGGGAAGCAAGCCAGTAAGCCGCTCCCCTCCATGGCCTCTGCATCAGCTACTGCCTCCTGTTTTCTGCCCTGCTTGAGTTCCTGTCCTAACTTCCTTCAGTGATGAACAGCAATGTGGCAGTGTAAGCCAAGCAAACCCTTTCTTCCCCAACTTGCCTTTTGGTCATGGTGTTTCGTCGCAGCAATAGACACCCTAACCAAGACCAGAGGAAAGTCATGCATGTATGCGTAACAGCAAGCCTCCACTGACTGGATCCCTCTTCCATAGGCTACCCAGAAAACGGTGACAACCGGCCCACCTTTGTTCCCAGGGTTTCCATGCCGGGCTTTCTCTTCATTTCTGGCGTCTCTTGGAGACCTTCGCCTTCCTGGGTGTTGGATCTGTGAAGCTTGCTCAGGGAGCTGGCGCATAACTGCCTATGGTCACATTCTCTTAACACATCGTAGCTCTAATCTTTTCCAGTGACCGTTGCTGTAGGGTAGATCAAACTGATGACGCACATGCCTTTTCAATTTGTTTCTGTTACAATTTTCTTAGCATTGAAGATATGTGTGTTTTTAAATGATGGCTCCACGGTGTTGAGGTAATGTCTGGACTCACTTCTGTCTTTGGAAAAATGAATTGAATGAGCAAGCGGTGGCTCCCTCCATAAGAGCAGATCCTCCGGATGTACTGGCACAGGTGTGGGAAGGGACACATTAAAGCCACGAAGACCACCCTCAACCCAAAGAGTATGCACAGGCTGTCCCGAGCAGTACTGTCTCCCTGCTAGGATGGTACACACTCAGCCCCCACAGAATTCAGGCGCCTGGCCTGGGTGCCTGTCCTTCTGGAGCATGTTTCTCTATGATTCGAGCTTATTAAGGTAACCACATATCACTTATGCAAGGAGGTGAATGGAAGCCGAGAAATGGCAAACGTATCATTTTAATTAGGCCGTGTCCTTTACAAAAAGAAAGAACAATTTGAATGATCTCTTGTGAAGACTCAAATTTCTATAAACCTGAATTAACATGGCCCAGCCAATGACTTCTACTTTAAGGTACACAGGACCTGATTTTATATATATATATAAAATATATATATAATATATATTATATATATATAATATGTTGGCTAGTCTGCAATTATGAGACCCTTTGTGAGAAAAAAATGAAGTGATCAGCTATGATTTGTTTTGCTGTGAGTCATTATGATGTTTACCCAGCACGCAGAATTCAGTTTAAGAAAATCCTTGAATCCTTGACTCATCCAGCGAGATGAGCAGCTCCCTGCGATCATTGCTGCTCACTGCCCTCTTCTTCATGTCTCTCAGTAACCCTTCCTGTCCCAATGTGGCGAGCACACACACTCTCTGTGGAAACCACCTCATGCTCGTTCTCTGTTGTGGGTTATTTTTAACCACGTTGTCCCTTTGTCGAAGCTAAGCCTAATTGCCTGGGGGTTCCTCCCCTCCCCCATGCAGTGCATTCCCGCTGTAGTCCCAGTGGAGGAGTGGACACAACCTCAGTCTGGCAGGTTGGCATGAGCAGGGATGCTGGGCTGTGTCATGGACCAGAGAGGAAACAGAAATTGGATGTTAGCCTCCCATGGAAATGCAGGCCGTGCAACTTTGTTATTTGTGTTGGCAACAGTTGGCATGCATTTCGCTGTGCTGAGGCCCCATCGCTTGCTGAATATTTATTTGTTCCAAAGATTATTTAGCTCTCCTCAGGAATCTGGGAGCTCCAGCCAGCTTTTCTTCTCTGGCATGGCTGCCCCATGGGAGACGTGACTGACCCCTTCTCCCTTAATGATCAAGTTGGAATTAAAGCTGAAATGTGAAGTGGAGCCCAAGAGAACACGTGGTAAGACAGCATCAGAACCAAGGCGAGGACTTAAACCTCCTGACTCCAAACCCTGTTCTCTCCAATAGAGGGATCTTGTGAACTTTGGGGGTGTTTCATTACCTGAGGAACTTGTTTCCTAAGATGTAGATCCTTAGGTCACCAAATGAGAAATTCAGATCCACATCCATGTGATTGCAATCTGAGGTCAAGGTCCAGCAGGACATGGCGGCACATGGGCAGACATGCTGCTGAAGAAGGAGCTGAGAGTTCTACATCCGGATTGGCAGGCAACAGGGAGAGAGAGAGACAGACACAGACAGATACGGGGCCTGTCGTGAGCTTCTGAAACCTGAAAGCCCTCCCCTGGTGACACACTTCCTCCAGCAAGACCGCATCTCCTAACAGTGCCAACTTCCTGGTGACTAAGCATTCAAATCTATGCACCTATGTGAGCCATTCTTATTTAAACCACCACACTGACCAAAACCAACTTGGGGAGGAAAGGGTTTCTTTGGCTTACAATTTACAGTCCATTGTTGAGGGAAACCAAGTCAGGAACTCAAGACAGGAACCTAGAGGCAGGAACTGAACTATGGGTCGTGGAGGAATGCTACTTGTCTGGCTTGCTCACTCTGGCTTATCAGCCAGCTTTCTCATACAAGCCAAGGTCACCTGCCCAGGGGTGGCACCACACCCAGTGGGTTGGGCCTTCCTATATCAGTTAGCAATTAAGACAGTGCTTCACAGCTATGCCACAGGGCAATTTGAGGGAGAAAATGCCTTATTTGAGGTTCCCTCTTCCCAGGTGACTCTGGCATGTGTCATGTTGAAATAAAAACTAACCAGGATGGGTATTTACTGCATTCTTTTTATCAGAGGTTGAGGGAAGTCCCCAGAAGACTCAGGCGCAGGTGGGGAGTATAATTCAGAGTCTGAACATGTGCCAGCTGGGGCTCAGGGTTTGAAGTGTAAGAATTCTGGAACTCAGAGTCTTACACCCCATTCAGCGTAAAATTTTCTACAAACTGAGATTCATCCCAGCTGGGCTTGTTCCTAAATGTCCTCCTCCCTCCCTGTCTTTCCTAACGACAGCAGTTCCACCAGCAAATCTCATGAGATCCACTTCTCTCCACACGATGTCCTATCCCTGACATCTAAGTCTGAAGTACCATCGTTGTCACCACCCTGGGGACCTTAGTGGCCTCTTGACTGGTCCCCATGTTCATTCTTGCTTTCTCCAGGACATTCAGCAATTTTCAAGGGTTATTCAGAGGGAATTTGTAAACCTACAAATTAGGTCACTGTAGCTAGAGTTTTCCTGCCTGGCCCACAGTCAGGACAAATCTCTCTCACCCGCCAGTCCCACAGTCACTCAGACCCAACCAAGTAAACACAGAGAGACTTATATTGCTTACAAACTGTATGGCCATGGCAGGCTTCTTGCTAACTGTTCTTATATCTTAAATTAATCCATTTCCATAAATCTATACCTTGCCACGTGGCTCATGGCTTACCGGCATCTTCACATGCTGCTTGTCATGGCGGCAGCTGGCAGTGACTCCTCCCACCTTCCTGTTCTCTCAATTCTCCTCTCTGTTAGTCCCGCCTATACTTCCTGCCTGGCCACTGGCCGATCAGTGTTTTATTTATTGACCAATCAGAGCATTTGACATACAGACCATCCCACAGCAGGTCACATTGCTCTTTCGCTTGGACCAGTTCATGGCTTCCTAGGGCGCTTGGGATAGAGTTGGAATTCCGTCCTGTGACACACTTAGTCTGTTCCTCCTCGTCCTATCCTGTGTATCCTGGTTCTGGCTTCATCTCCGCTGGTTTATTACCTGAATATTCCAAACACCGTCCTGCCTCGGGGCTTTTGCTCTTCCTGTCTTCCTAAGCTTTCTTTCCCTCAGGCGAATGATGGTTTATTCTTACCTCTCAGGTTTTAGTCAAGTTGTATCTTCTCAAAGAAGCCTAAAATAATCTCTCGGCCAAGATGAGGTAAAGCATCGGCTGCCCCTGTCTGTTACCTCATGACCCTTAGTGCGGTCTGTCTTATCTCCTGTTAGCACTGACTGCACTCTTGTTAGCATGTAAGTTCCACCAAAGCAAAACCTGTTTGCTGACTTACCACTCTGGCTCACAGTGATAAGGGCAGCTTTTTGTCATTCCAATGAAATGCTAGAGACAGGAGGTTTATGAGAGTAGGCGGCATGACACTCAGACCCTGGTGGGGCCTCTGCCTTCCAACGTCACCACGTTGGACCAAACTGCCAACGCCAAGAACACCGGGCACAAATTCAAGTGCTGTCCAGGGCACAGCTGCATGTAATTGGCACTTGGTGAATGGATGACTGCTTGAGCACAGGCTTCGGGGCTGCTTGTATAAATGGAAACTCAGTACAATAGCACCTGTCAAATGAAGACTTCCTAGAGATCTCCATGGTAAATTATACCTTGCAAATAGTTCATGGTTCTAAGAGAGCATGCTGTTTAAAGAACATCAACACCTGAGAAAGTTGGGGTGCCTGCCATGCTGACACTGGACTTCTCACTTGATGGAGCAGGCTCCATGTTCCCAGATTTTTATTTTTTTAATTTTGCAGTACAGCATATACTGACAGATCCTGGTTTTTTTTTTTTTTTTTTTTTTTTTTTTTTTTTTTTTTTTTTTTTTTTTAAAGCCTGTGATTATATATGTAGAAAAAGTTGAAAGGATTTTAAGATTATTCTGTGCTTTTTTTTTTAATTAACTTTTTTAGTCTTTGGGTTATATGGGTTGAGGGGCAGAAGAGGATGCCGGATATCTTCTCTGTCATCACCCACCTCCTTCATTTAAGACACTGTCTCAGCAAGGCTGCCTGGCCATTGGCTCTCAGGACCCATCTCTCTCCACTTTCTCGCCCCAGTCCTGGGGTTACAAGCATGTCGAGCTATGTCCAGCTTTCTGCGTGGGTACTGGGGATTCAGACTCAAGTCCTCGTGCTTGCTCTGCAAGTGCTCTTGCCCACTAAGCCGGCTTTTAGCCGTCTTCCCAGCCTTGCTTCGTTTTTCTTACCTTATTATCTGAAAACTTAAAGTCTTCTTACTTAATTTCTGAAAAAAGTTTTTAAAGGTTCTTTTAGATTTAAAAAAGTATGTTTATGGGTGTTTTGTTTACATGGATGTCTGTGTACCTTGCACATGCCTAGTGCTTTCAGAGAGCAGAAGAGGGTGTTGGGTCCTCTGGAGCTGGAGTTAGAGATAGTTGTGAGCTGCCGTGTTGATGCTGGGAATCGAACCAAGGTCCTCTGGAAGAGCAGCCAGTGTTCTTAACCGCCGAGCCCCTATTTTCTGAAATTTTAACGATAAAATTGTAAGCTTAAAGTTTGGGAATAGGGGAGACAGATAGGTGCTCAGTTGAGTTAGTAAAGAGCCTGCTACTCTACAAGTGTGAGGATCCCCAAATTCAGATCCCCAGCACCCACATAAAAGCCAGCTAAAGCAGCCTTTTGTTACCTTAGGGTGGAAACCTGGAGCTCATTGGCCAGCCGGCCAGGGTAGTGGGTGAGCTCCAGGTTCTCAGAGAGTAAGACAGGGTCTCAAAAGATAAGGTGGTGAGCAATAGGAGACATCTAACATCAACCTCTGGTCTCCATCTGTGTGTACAAATGTACATTCACCTCACATACATGCGTACAACCACACACACACACACACACACACGCACACACACACACACACACACACACACACACACGAAACAACCACACTAAGGGCAGATCCTTCATGGCATTAAGGGATGATCATCATGTTTGTCTGAATCTGAGTGTGTCTGTCCTGGCGGGTGACTTGTACGGATAAGCTGGGAGTTAGGAGCTTGGTGTGGGGGTAGCACGGCAGGTGTGAATTCATATTTTTGGGACTGAGCTTGTCCGGGAGTGCAGGTGCCCTTGCTGGAGGGCCTCTGCCACCTGGGAGCCTTGGCGGCCTTGGGTCTTCAGAGAACGTGTGTTCAGAAAAGGACCCTTGACAGTGCCAAATGGCATGCTCAAAGAGTGCCCAGTCAGCTGTCAGCTTTGTCAACACCCAGAGTCTCTCAGCCTGGGGCACTGTGTTTCATGCTAATCCACTCTCTTGGGTGCCCCAAAGATGAAAAACACGTGGAGATGAACTCATATCTTGGCTGAAGTGTGTGTGTGCCCCAGCAGGCCAGTGTGGAGAGACTCCAGCACACCAGCATGGAGGACTGGGACCCTGGGGCTGTGGGTGGGGTAGGTGGGGGATTTACTCCCTCTGTGTTTTTTCCCTAAGCCAACTCAGCACAGGCCACCTGGTGCTGGAGAGGAGGAACTGGGTCTGTCACAGAAAATGCCACATCTGGGGAAGCTGGCCTCCATAGCTGCCAGATACTGACTGAGTTCAGTGACCAGAATCCTGGGATGCTCATGGTCAGCAAGTGCTGAGTGTGAACCTTGTAAGCCTGTCTCCTCGCTCACTTCCCCGTTATGCTCATTCTGTCCTTCTCCTACCCTGGCCCTCGGCATTGTTCTTCAGGAGCTTCTTTCTAGCCTCCTTCCTTAAGGACTCACAGGAGCCAAGACGGAGCAAGTCCTTAGGACATGGGAAAACCAGTGCACAGGCCAGAGCAGAGGCAGAGAGCAGATTTCACAACCCGCCCTTCATTGAGCTTCCAGTTGAATTCAAGACGGGGATGCTCTTGTGAGCAAGGCCAACTATGAGGCACAGATGCCAGTTGCTGGGACCCTCCAAGGCCTCTGGAAGGAGAGCTTGCAAGTGAGGGGCTGCCAGTTTGGGCTTCGTTGGTTTCTGGTATATTAGTCGGTGTTCTGCAGAGAAACAGACGTGTGTGTGTGTGTGTGTGTGTGTGTGTGTGTGTGTGTGTGCGCGTGTGTGTGTGTGTGTGTGTGTGTGTGCGCATATATTGAAGTTTGTTGTAAGGATCCAGCTTATATGATTATGGTGGCTGGTGTGTCTAAAACCTGCACATTAAGCCAAGAGCTAGAGATGCAGAAAGAGCTGATACCGTAGTTGAAGTCTGACAGTGCCTAGCAGAAATCATTCCTGGTTCGTGGAAAGTCAGTCTTTGGTTCAGCCCAGGTGTTTCAGCTGAGTGGGTGAGGGCTACCCATATTATGGAATATGAGAAGTAATCTGTTTTACTCCCAGCCCACTAATTTCCTTGTAAATATTCAAAAATACCCCCACAGAAACATCCAGAATAACCAAACCAGTTGACACGTAAATTGTTCTTACCCTGCGTAGTGCCACCCCAGACGCAGAAGGAAGGTCTGAGTGCCGTGGACCAAATGGTTAGAGAAAGCTTATTTCGCTCAGGAGGAGAGGTGGAGTGGATGGATGGAGTGGACTTTCTGGCCCCTTGTGTACTTGTGTTGGGCTAACAAGATGGAGTGGGGAGTATCATCAAGGCTCTAGGAACCCGTTTTTCCCTCTTTGTGCCTCTCCCCCTCCCTTTCCTCCATTTTTTTTTTTTTTTTTTTTTAAGCTTCTGCCTTGGGAAGAAGGGGAACCTTGAAGGGTTCATAGGTTCTGGCCGAGGAGCTCCAGCTTCCCTTTTAAGTCCTCAGAATAAATCACCGCCTCCATTGTGCATCCATATCCCCACGTGTTCAGAAGCACTGGACCTGTGGGCCCTTTGCTTAACATGGCACAAGGGCATTCATCATGTAGGTGTAAATTACCAGTAGCCTGCTGCACAGGGAAACGAGCCTCCTGGCTCTCTCCAGGCTCCCATCAGTCTGCGAGACAAATGGCTGTTTTCCCCTGACTTGTCACTAAAGGAAGGGGCAGTTACTCCTGCAGCAGCTCTGTGTTCTCCCTCTCCCCCTCCACCTGGCCTCTATTCCAGCCCCTGCTGTTTCTTCAGCTGGATTCTGTTGAAGCCTCTCTCTGAAGGCAGGGTCCAAAAAGAAGCTGATAAACTCTCCAGGGATGTTCCAGTGACCAGCAGTGGCCTGTTGAGACCATAGACACTCCCTAACTGCTCACCAGCAATTTCAGAGTTGACCTGGGCTCCGGAGGTCTCAGTCATTTCTCCCACTTCCTGCCAGTACCCAACCTTGAGAACCTTCTCATTTGAAAGTAGAGCCCAACTCTACCACTGGGTTATCTCTAAACCATGTTATCTGGTTGCAATTGTCCTCTGCCTGTGATCAACACTTTATAGTATTTAGGACTCTACAGTGTTCAGTACTCAGCCATGTAGCCTGGCAATGGCATATCACCATCCCATGTTAGATGGGTAGAGGGAGGCCTGGGACTCAGCATTCGTTCTTAGTCAGCACCAGGACTTGAAACAGACCCCATGCATGGGACATCCTCTGTGGGAAATGACACAATTGCAGAGTCTCACAAGGTCTTATGTTTGGATGTTGTTTACAAGTCACAGTGGAGATCCAGCCCTATAGGGTCCTCTCCTAATTTATACAGTCTGGATGGGAGGAATTTATGAAGGAGATAAGTCTGTCAACCACAGCCTTCTCCCTGACACCGTCAGTTTGGCATGAACCCACAGGACCTGGAGTGTATGGGTGTTGGTGTTAGACAGACTAGGAGCAATTGGGGACCTTGTCTTAAAGTAGAGGAAGCAGAGAGAACAAGCTCCCACCAGCTCCCCTCCCCGTCTGTTCCCCTTGGTCACTTCTGGTGCATTCTCTGGGGTAAGATTCCCAAGCCGTGGGGGCTAGGGCAGAAGGATAAGTTCCCATTGTCTCCTTCCTCAGATGCCCGGTTGCAGCTGGCGCAGCTAATTGGCCAAAGAGAGAAAGAAAAAAAATAGTGCAAATCTGTGAATTAATAAAACAGCCTTCAAGCAACCGCCAAAATATGTCCAAATCATGAAGTAATTAGAAGTGTGAAGAATTCTACCATGCTCGCTGCTTTCAGGCTCAGCGTCTGATCACTTTAGGAGGCCAAGGGCTGGCAGACCATGGGGAGTGGAAATTCTTTCCATTGCATTTTGATCTCACCTCCCTGGGAGCCCAGGTTCTCTTGAAATCTTTTCAGGGTCCTGACAGTTCCCAAAGGACCGGCTAAACCCAATCACGACAGTCTGCAGCCTTGTGAGCCTACACAACGCATTGTCCTATAATCTTAGAGTAAGGCTGTAAGATTTCACGAAATGCTTTGGGGACCCATGGTCTTATTTAATCTTACTCTCAGCAAATATTTTTTGGAAAATGTTTGTCTGAGGAAGAAACTAAGGCTCAGAGAGCAAGAGGATGTAATCTAGCTCCAGGTTGGGGAGTCCGTAACAGCAGCAGGGCTCAAACCAAGGTCTCCTGCCAACCTCTCCCCTGGCCCGTGCCCCTCCCATGGCCTTCGCTGTATCTCTCAATGGCACTAGACATTTTCATATCACAGTTTTCCTGACTAACAGCCAATTTCAGGTCTGTTTGGCCATGATGTCAAGTCTAGATAAGTAGTTCAAACACGGTTGTTTGTTTAATAAACTGAGGCTCTGGCACCTGTAGTTATTGGTTGATTTTTCTATCTCATTTTGTATCCAGATTGGTCTGGGGAGAAGAAATGTGGGAAACAGTCTAGTAGAAAGGGATTTCAAGAGACTTAAGCCTCATCATATACCTGGAGGGGGTGGGGAGAAACACTGTGAGCTTAGAGTTTCATTGTTTGGGCTTTCTCCAGGGTAAGTGCTTAAGTTCACTGACACACTAGAGGACTTTGCTTAGGGCTGAAATGCAGCATACCAAGGGCTGGAGATTTGGAGAGCAGAACCCAGAGAGAATCATGTAACAAGCTTGACGTGTGTGGCTAATTCCCAGCCGGCAGCAGAAAGCTCCTGGGAGGATGGAGTTTACACAGTTTGCAGCCAGATTGAGCAAACAACAGTGTGATTAAGTTACACACGTTGGCTGGTTCCATAACCAGAATAGAAATGTACGTGTTCATTTAGGGTGGAAAGTTTTCCACCAGGTAGTTGCTGCTTGCACAGACTTGTCCCTGGTCCTCAAGTCGAGCCAACACCAAAGCAACCCATGGTAGAGGGAAATTGGAGGATCAGAGGCACTGAGTTTCTGCTCACTGGGGTACAATTGCTCAGAAATAATTGGGGATTTCAAAACAATGATAGGAGAGCATCCCATGATGTGTGGTCCTGGGTGTGTATGTGTAGGAGTGTGAGTGGCATGGGTGACGTCCTCTGAAGCTAGCCCAGATTGGAAGTGGGGGAAACAGCAGGATAGGATTTGAGGACCAAGTGGTCTGGACGAATCCACAGGCTGCCCAACTGGATCCTGGGAGGCAAAGACCTTTAGCTCATGCTTACAGGGATGCTGTGCTACAGGGAGATCTGGTCTTGACTCCAGCAGCAGTCTCAATTCTTGTGGTTCCCAGAGAGGAGAATTCATATGGGAGACAGGAGTAGAGAGTAACTAGCCAAGAGTTTAATTACAGCAAGCAAGAAAGCAAGAACATGCTTTTTAGTAAAAGATGAGGCCGGCCTAAGCAGCAAGGGCCCGATCCTGACAGGTGTGGGGCTTGTATTTCTCTTCCGTTTCCCCCTCCCCTCTCTCCTTCAGCTTGGGCATTTCCAGGTAAGGAGAATGCTTTTCTCAGAAGCCTATTTTACTCAGAATGCAGTCTGTTAAGTAGGGGTGTAAGGTGTAAGGACATGCATTGGGGTTTAGGTTCTCCTAAAGTTGCAAAGTTCACTAGGGGAAAAGGTGGCAGGGCTCTATGGATGCTCCTTTGGCTGGCCCATCTACAGACCACACCCACCGTCTTCATGTCCTATTTTGGGGGTCCCAGGCTGGTTCGTCTATAGTGACTGCCACCACCTAGTGTTCTTTATGTCTTGTCTTGAGGGCCCATTAGCCAGTCCTTCCTAGACCTAACCTCCTGCCTAAGAGGTTGGATACGTAGAATCTCTCTCAGAGCAGTGACCTGCAGAAGCCTCAGGCTGCAGTTAGAACTGAGGCAACACCAGACAGCCTGAAGGGACCTTCAAGAGTTCGGCCTCACTTATCCATTTCTTATCCGGAAATAGCTGTTTCATGATCCCGCCTTCCGCTGTTGAGCACATCAGGCCTGTGAGAGGGCCTCCAACTCCTTAAGGATTTTAGTGATTGTTAACATGCAGGCACACAGTCAGGTACTGGCTACCAGACTGCCAAGGGGGAAGCTTTCAGACTTCTCTGGTTTGAAGATGGAATAGGGCAAACCCATCCCTCAGGGCCTTCAGCCTATCTTGAACCTAGATGGCTCGGTTTTAGAAGGATACTGAGGTCAGGCCAGTGAAGTTGTTTTATGTTATTTATTTGTCTTGACCAACCTCTCCCTAGTCATCTTGGGGATTCAGGGGCAGCAGAGTGTGGGTAAGACCTCTAGCTCCCCTGCCCACAGCTGATTGTCTAGCTGTGCCCTTTCATCAGACCATCACCCAGCACCACCTGCTTCTTGCTCTTCGGTAGGCTCTACATTGGTTTTTCCCTTCTGGCGGTCACACCTGGCTTTGTAGCCGCCATGCAATCCTATTGTCTCCTTTATCTTCTGGGCCAAGATCTGCAGAGGCTGCATAAGTCACAGCTCCCCGCCTGCCAATTTACTTGCCCACCGAGGTTGATTTGTGTCCCCACAGCAGCACACTCAGTCCGTCCACAGTTACTTACGGGTAGATCCGGAACGGTGAGGCCGTTTGCTGGACTGACATGTGCATTGCTCAGCTGAAGACAGACAAGCTGATACTCTCCCTTGCTTTGGCTCTTACTGGTACCAAGTGTCCTCGTGGTCTATTGAATGCTACGTTTTTGTGCTATTTTTGTTGGTTTTACAGTTTGGAACAGCCATTTGACTCAGTGCTGAAGTGCTGTCTACTGTTTCTGAATGCAGGGAGGCCGCCATGGACCTCGCCAAGAAGTATGTGATGTCACATACTGTCAGGTTCAAAGGAACTCCAGTTTCCCAAATTCCAAAAGGCAGTCCATACATATATCCAGAAATGAGCTCAAGCTGGACTATGAGCTTTCCGACAGTGAGATAAAAGCCAGCGTTCCTTGGGAACTTGTACATCCGGTTCCCATCTACTAAAAGGAGTCATTTTCCTCACCTCTGGCCGGAGGAACAAATGGCTGCCTGTGGTTGCCCATCAAAGCCCATGCTGGCCTCCAGGCTCCCTCAGTATCACAAGTACCTGTTACACATCTCAAAACCTCCATCCTACCATGCTGGCCTCTCAGCTCCCTAGGATTCCCTCCTCCTGGGTACCCATTGGCCTCTCTATAAGGACAAGGTTTTTCCCTCTGCCCCAGTTAGCTGTTTTCACGATTTCTCTCTCCCCCTCTGCTCTGTTCCTCTCTTCTCCATCCCTTGCTATCTTGATACCACAGCCATTATCTCCCACTCTCCTGCTTCCTTGGCCCCGGCCATGTCCAGTCTGCTGGCCATGTTCAATCCACTTCTTTCTCTCTCTGTTCGGGAATCTCCCAGATACCTCTGGCTGTTCTCTCATATCTCCATTAAAAACCTTAAGCATATCATGGGGCAGTCCTGTTGGCAGTTTCTTTACTGCCCTCCCTGGCCTTCGACCACATACCTCCGACCAGACAAGAATATTGCATTGTAGGTGTTAATGAGAAACAGTGTAGTACATTCAGAAAAAGACGGAGGCTTATCAAAGTGGTTTCGGGCATTGGTGTGTAGCAGTAGTGTGTATCTTGTAGAGCAGTGGGTGAGCGGTCCCTAATTCATTGCTTAGTGTGACTTTATAGAACACAGCTACCACAGCTAACAAGGATCACCTGTATAAATGATGAAAAAATTAACCAAGTTGAGTTTCTTTCCAAGTGCCACAGCATTCAAACCCTTCTGGTGTCCCAGGCTTCCTACTGGAATGGGTCTCTTGGCTTCTCCTGTGATACTGTTTGCTTTGAGTGCTGGTGTCCTTTATTTGCTGCGTACACACCCAGACTCTGTCTTCTGACACACCTTGAATTATTATTATTTCTTAAATCTCCAGCTGGACAATAAGTCCTAGTGAAGCAGAGAACTGTTGACCTACACAGTGTCCTTCCTAGGGAGATGAACAAGGAAGATAAGCAGAACCCAAGTGTGGAGAAAGTGTTTGAAGAAAATGTGCTTGCTGATAGAATCCCAGCCCTGTAAGATGGATACCACAGAGCTCTCATCAGCAAGAAGTGTGTGTGTGTCTTGTATAATATTAGAGGGACCAGCCTTAATAGTATACATCCCAGGGGCTCAGGAGAGAGAACTACAAACGGTGAGGACTATTTTTGGGAAATAGAATCTCAGCACACTGAGCTCTGTAGTCCACTTGCTTTAATTCCTCTGGTATAACATCCTATATACACAGCTTCAGTTCTGTTCTCGTGCCTAGTTCCTTTCTTGCCTGATTTCTCTCTCTATTTATCTACTGTTTCCTCTAAGTTCTATCTTAATTCTCTTGTCTTAATTCTGCCTCATCTAGGTCCTTTTCATCTTGTTCTTACCCAGCTAAGACTTCCCCATCTGACTCTTCCTCATCTTCCATCTCATCCACACGTACTCTCTGGTCAAAATCCTCCTTATCCCTCTCCATTCTCCATCTCTCTGTCTCCCCAAGTCTCTCAGGAGTCCAGTTATACACCCAAGTAATAGCAATCCCCTGGTCGAGCAAGGTCACCAGGCTTGAATTCCTGTGAGGTCCTAAAGGCAGGTAAGTTTCCTCAGGCAGTGATTGTCAGGATTCCAGGGTCAAACTGAGGGATGATAAGAATCACATAAAGGGGCAGTAATTGTTAATTATCATTTGCAACCCAAAGGGGAAGTGACTAATGAATTAACTAAAGGCCAAATTTGGGTAATATCTAAGAAGAGGGATCTTATGTGCTCCACTATAGTCTTAAACATGATTGGTAGAAAATGTTAAGATCTATAAGTTGCTAGGTCAATGGGAGAAAGTAAAACTGCCCCCTTTTTTCTTGTGGCTCCTATCTGTCCAAGCTATCTGCCGTTTTTCTGCAGGGTGGGGGAAAGTGTGCTCAGTCGCTAGGCAACCTGTGTACAGCTAGATGCCTCTGGTGATAGTTAAAGAGAGATCTGGAACTAGAGGTAAGATTTGGGAAAGGAGGAAGTTAAGCTTAATTGGCACATCCACCAGGCTTTCTCAAACAGGTAGTCTGGACACTTAAGTCTGTTTTTAGAGAGTACAGAGGTATCTCTGATAAGGTACTTTCCTCCTTCTGGGCATGGACCTGGCTGGATGCTGCCAATGATGGTAATTACAGGGAGGCTTGAACTGGGGTTCTGGCTATGCATAGCTGTCAGTGCATAAGATTATCTAAATATTCCTAGAAGTGGTTAGGTAAGGAGTTAAAGGTCTATAAAGTTAGTAAGGCTGTAAGAAAGGAGGGTCTGAGCTAAATTGTGTAAAGCTATTACTTAACATCCACCTGACCTAGGCGGTGTCCCCTTGTGGAATTTACCTTAAATCAGGAGACTTGCATGTGGACTGTTATTACTGCTAGTCCTTGAAAGTGGCTAAGGGAGATATCTGATTCCAGAGAAAGCCTTTCCTGAGGCTATTCTCCAAATACCTTGAATATATATGTCCAGAGAGTGATCAGTCCACACTGTTAGCCCTTTTTAGGGAAAAGTCAATTGGGAAAACTATGAAGGCACACATGATTTTCATAACAGAAGACAGCTGACATATAACAAGCCAAGTAACACCAAAAGTTCCTTGGAATTTGGCTTCCTCTGAAGGAATTCCTTGATCCCATCAAGTAGTGACTTTGCCATAACCAGCTGATTTCTTATGATTATATTCCTGCAGCCCGCAGTGTGTGTGTGTGGTGTGTGTGTGTGTGTGTGTGTGTGTTAGACAGTCTCTGCATCTGAGAAAGGCTTTCATGCTACTAAGGGAAGAGAGCAAGAGTCTAGCTGTCCTGCTAGAGCCCAGCCCATGTGCTTTCTGGTCACTCCACATGGTTCAAGCGATTCTAGATGGGGCTCAGTACCCAAGGCTTGGACGTTCCTGAGAGGCAGTAGGCTGCTGCATAGGATAACTGTAGGGAATGTACTCCTGGACTTCTTTCTCTTCAGTTGTAAGACACCAACATTCTTCTTGCTGTGTTGCTTAATTTCCAAATAATTAGATTCAGGATGTTTCTGTGTTTGTTAGAGTCTGCATTCTCGGGTGCAATTAAAATGTCACCCTTGCCTGTCTAGACACGTTTCCCCATCTTTTCCCCTGGGTCATTTCTGTATCTCCTCTGCCTTTGGGACTTCGTCAACCTTTCCTCTCATGTTCTGTCCTATTCTGTCTCTCACAGTGGATATTTGTGAGTTATAGCAAACACCTCTGGACTTTAGTCATTCATTAAGGATGGACTTTGAGTCTAATTTGGTGATCTTCTGTGTACCACTGTGCCTAGTACAATTTCTAGTGTCTCAGATCTTTATGATTATTACTGTGATGATGACAGTGGTTATCTATTGGTTGGATGGAGTAATTTAATAAAAGTCCTAACAAAGGTTACAGGTCTACATTTGGGTCCTTGGGTAAAGAAGATGTTGTATGATATTTTGTTTGTGTTCTAACAGATAAAGCTTGCCTGGAGATCAGAGGGTGGAGCTAGTCACTAGTTAACCATAGAGGCCAGGCGGTAGTGGCATATACCTTTAATCCCAGCACTTGGGAGGCTCATGCCTTTAATCCCAGCACTCGGGAGGTGGAGACAGGAAGTAATAAGGCGGGGCAGAGACAGGATCTCGGCCCTTTTGATCGGAGGATCCGGAGAGGTAAGAAGTCACTGTTGGCTGCCTTTCTTCTTCTTTGATCTTTCAGTTCATTACCCTGATATCTGACTCCTGGTTTTCACTGATAAGACTAATTAGGTTTATGTTTCAAGAAGACATGGGTGTGCCCTTGTCACCCTGTGTTCCCAAATATCTCTATTCTGATAAGGAAAGTTTGGTTTATGATATGAAAGAGGATAGAAGGAAACAAACCCTTCTAGAATCTAAAGGTTCCTTAGAGGCACCAAAGAATCCCTTCCCCTGGGAATCTTTAGGGTGGAAAATGCTAGCAATCTGTCTTGACTTGTTTAGAAACAGTGGCTTTCTGAGAATGGATGACTATCCCTACCCAGGCATCCTGACCTTAGCTAAAATAGCCTGGTCTCTGGACTGTCTGGCAGGAGGGTCCAATGAGGTCCTATGACCTGCTTCAAGAGACACAGCTGTCCTAGCAGGTGTTGGCTCAGAGTATGTTCTAGGTTATCAGTGATACACTTGATAACGCTGAGGGCTGGATTCTTGTCAGGGACCTCCTGCTCAGTAGCGGACAGGGCAGCCGTCTGTTAACCTTAGTGGAACACCTTGGTTTTACAGCTCAGGCACCTTAAGTAGCTTCCTTCGCTCTGGGGATAAAATTAAATTCCTTAAATCTTACCCTGAGTCCTTAAGGTTATAAACCCTGTCTGATCCTCTTTGGTTCCTCAGAAAGGCTAAGGTCAGGGGTGTGGGGGCTGGATCTTATCTCTGATCACCGTGGTGAAATGTGAGTGAAGACTTTTCCTTCAGACAGCTAAATCTGTCTGCTACAATGTAAAGAAAGCAGTCAACCCCATTTAGGGACTCACTATTGGAGGGCTTGTTTATAGGTGGGTGGGGCATTAGGAAGAATTCAAGGGGGCAGAGCAGGAAGCAAGGTAACAGCAATTGGGTGGAGGATGAGGGTTGGGATTCGGTTTTTTCCAGGTCATTGCTGTTCTTAGATATGTGCCTTTTTCTGTGTTTGAGAAACTCTGTTTCTCACTTTCTAATTATGTTGATGAGTGTCAACACCTTCCTGTCAGCCTGAGGCAGAGAAGATCGGAGCGTATTTGGAACAGTGTTGGACTCTGTTCCCAAGGAGGGCGGGGTGCTAACACCTGGCACAGGGTGAAGTGCTGTTGCCTGGAGTGTGTCTTGTTTTCCATGTCCTGCTTTGGTTTTTGCTCTTCAGGAAAACTGAGATGTGTGCTCTCAGACTGGGTCAAGGATAGGGGAGGTCCATTCTAGGAGCCAGAAACCTGATTTAGTCCCTTGTGGTGACTGGGACAAGGTAGCTGGACACCGGACAGGGTAATTGGACATACACGGGTAGGCTTAGATTTCTTTGGAATTCCTTAGCATTTATGTCATTCTTTGATTAATGGCATGGGTTCCACCCTGCCTTCATTTTGACTAATGCCTCTTATTGGAGTATCAATTCTTCTAGACTAGGGGTCACCTGCCATCAATAGTTAACTCCCCTAGATACAGAAGAGGTATTTCTATGATTCTGGAAGGAATTCTCTGATCTAAGACAGCCAGGCTCCACTCCTAATTAGTGAGCCAAGGAACACCCAGGGACCAGGAATTTACTAGGGATGAAAATATATTGGTTTAATATCCAAATAACACTATTCCCATTATACCCATGTACTTGAGTATTTCTGTTGTAAATTCTTACGGCCTAAAACATGATTCATCTGTGACTTCCCATCTGTGTGATTAGATTCAGGCCAGGGTAGGTTTTTCACATTCAGGAACCCTGATTCTCAGCCCTGACTGTCAGATTCCCTAGGGGAACGTTCACTATCGTGATGCCCTGTCAGCTCTCCGGTCCAATTAGGGGAGTCCCTCTGGGTGGGGCACTTTATTTGCCAAATTCCCCAGGTGACTCCAAAGAGCAAACCCTACTAAGCATGAGCTGTTTGAGAGCAGGAAGCCTGCTTTATGCATGGCTGTTTTCTCTAGCACTCCGTGTAGTGTTGGGCACAAGAGAGTTCTCTGCAGCTGCTAGCATCTCCTATCACATCTCCTCACAGGTGTGAATACCACCAACCAGCGCCGCTGTAAACCCAGCCCAGGGCTTGCCCCTTTCCAGTGTCCTTACCCGGGTATTTGCAACACTGTCCATCCAGGAGTATGAATCAGAAACACGATTCAGACCTGATCTCTACCCACTCCACCCAACTGTAACGCTCCAGTCCTTCACTGTCCTTGGGGGTTTTCCCACACTGAATATCTCTTGTGTATGTCATGGTGTGCATTTATTTCCACACCCCTCCGTACCTTCCGAGTCCAGATGCCATCTTCAGTTCCCCAGACTTCAACAGCTCCTGAACGGGACTACCAGTGTATATCCCAGAGCAACCAAGCCATTCTCCTCTCTATAGTCAAGACCGTCTTTTCAGGATTCAAATGTGATCCAGTGATTGAGATACACCCATGATTTTTCAGTGTTCTCTCCTTTTCCTGATCCACACAGTGACTCTATGGGCTGCTGTGTTCTAGTACACAAGGTGCCAGAGTCTGTTCCACAAAGTCCCATGGTGCACTGTACAGTGACCCTGAGGTTAGGCCTACAGGTCCCTGTGACCTACAAGACCCAGTGGTCTGGTCCACATGGCCCCATGGACTGATCTCCTTCCTCACACTTAATTCACTTTACCTTCTGTCTTTGAGCTCCCTCTATTAGCTTTCTTTTTGTAGCTAGAGTTTTCCTGCATGGCCCACAGTCAGGACAAATCTCTCTCACCTGCCAGTCCCACAGCCGCTCAGACCCGACCAAGTAAACACAGAGACTTATATTGGTTACAAACTGTATGACCGTGGCAGGCTTCTTGCTAACTGTTCTTACAGCTTAAATTAATCCATTTCTATAAATCTATACCTTGCCACGTGGCTCGTGGCTTACCGGCATCTTCACATGCTGTTTGTCATTGTGGCTGCTGGCAGTGTCTCTGACTCAGCCTTCCACTTCCCAGCTTTATTCTCCTCTTTGTCCCGCCTATACTTCCTGCCTAGCCACTGGCCAATCAGTGTTTTATTTATTGACCAATCAGAGCAATACATTTGCCATACAGAACATCCCACAGCATTCTTATACGTGTGAATTCTGTCACCCTCCATCCTTGGAGCCTTTGTACACCCATTTCCCCCATCTAGAACATTTTCTCCACCTTTTTATCCCTCCTTGCCTCGTTAATTGCTGGTAATCCATCAGGTCTCATTTTATGGAGCTCTAAGTTGCTGTGGCCATCTCAGCCATCCAGCCCAAACTGCTTGTTATGCTCTCAACATCGTGCTCCCATCTCTTCGAATACTTTCTTTGGTCGGTGGCTCCCCTTCCATCTGTGGCATTGGACTCCTGCCCCACTGCCCACTTCACTGAAGTTCACACACACAGAGACTGTGGCTGACTTCACTCGTGTTTGTCCCAGCGCTGAACAGAGAGAACAGGGCCGCCAAGGAAGTGCTCAGTAAACAGTGGCCAGCTGGATGACCCATTGTTCCTTCAGAACTGCTCCAAATTGTACCACCTGGCTGCTGTATGATCGGGTAGTTCCTCCCATCTCTCTTCCTTGGGTGGTGGTGGTGGGGAAGGGAGGGTGTCTCTCCTTCCTGAGACCCATGTGGTTCCTAGAAGCACTGTTATTTGTAACAGCCCACATGACAGGTCTGCTGGGCTCTATTTTTAGCCTCCTCCTCCTAAAGATCTATTAATATCTACATCCATCAGTTGCTTTTCTCTGGGAATCTTTGGATGTTTCTTCATCTCCTAGAACTTCCCCAAGACTGAGTTAGGGTTTTGAGGTATACCCTTTCTCCTGCCACTTGGGCCCCTCCAGGGTGTTTTGTTTTATTTTCTCACAAGAATTTTTTTGTTTTAATTTTTTATTTGTTATTATTGTCTATCTGTGTGGCGTGGGGTATGGGCATGAATGCTATGGTGCATATGTGAAAGTCAGAGGACAATCCCATGGAGTCAGTTCTCTCCTTCCACCTTTGTGTGGGTTCCAGGGGTCAAACTCAGGTCTCCAGGCAAGTGCCTTTCGCCTTGGAGCCATCTTACTTCTGGAGTTTTCCTTCTCAGACTTTAGTTTCACGTCCCATGTTACTGAGATGATTCCGCTCACATATTCCTGTCTGCGGTCTCCCCATAGTCTTGGGCCTGAACGTAAGAGACATTTAGGACAAGTCTCCTGGCTCCCGCAGTAGCCTCTTGGTCAGCTCTCCTCCACCTCTCTGCAGTCTTAAACCCACTGGAAAAACAACCCCTGCCTCTCAACACTGGTTTCTTTGAACCTTCCAAAAACCATAGAAATAAATTGGACTAGACCTCAATTTCTAGATTTTATGACCTTCTACAACCTCTTCTGTCTCCCAGCCTCACTTTACTTGATCATATGTAAAATAAAATGCTTGGACTAGATTATTGAGAATTTCTCAGTAATATTAATGATAATAGGAATAATAATGGCAATGATCAGATTAGCTGACATTTATCAAATATCACATAGCCAAGCACTAAGTATTTCATGTATATTTTATCAGTTCACTTTAAAATGATTTATTCCCCTCATTAAGCAAACAAGGCAGAGATTTATGGCTTTTTTTTTAAATAGATGTTGAAACTCAAGCACAGTGAGGTTACACCACAGAGCTGGGAGGTAACATTGCCATGATCTGAACCCAGGAGCACTGGCTCTAATCCTTCACTCTTTAAAAAAAAAAAATTTATTCTACATTTTGATCATATTTTTTCCTCCTCCAATTCCTCCTAGATCCTTCTACTTCCCTACCCACCCAATTTTGTTTTTCTTTCTATCTTATAGATGTAACCAACTGTCTTTTTAAATAAGAAACACAGAACCAATGCAAAGAAGAAAGCCAAGAGATCAGAGCTAAGAGCTAAAACCTTACCCTTCCTCCTGCGGTGGTCCTACCTCTCCAAACCAGAACTACCCCTGTGTTAAAGTCTTTATATAGTGTTCCTGTTCTGCCTTTTCATTGGTTGTAAACTCAACCACATGACCGCCTCATCACGGCCTGTCTGTATAGACCTCCAGGTTTTCTATGATTGGTATTGAGATTAAAGGCATGTGTATCCATCCAATACTGGCTGTATCCCTGAACACACAGAGACTTACCTAGCTCTGCCTACCAAGTGCTGGGATTACAAGCGTACACCACCACTGCCCTGCTTTCCTATGGCTTGCTAATAGCTCTGACCCCGGGCAACTTAATTTATTAACATACAAATAACATTTTAGTACAAATAAAATATCTCAAACAAACAGCAAAACAATGCAAAAACCCAAGAAACACACACACACACACACACACACACACAACTCACAATAAACAATCAAAAGACCAACAAGACAAAAAAATGCCAAAACGAAGCAAAATGATACGAAAAGACTACAAAAATACTATTGAGTTTGCTTTGTGTTAGTCAACTGCTCCTGGGCATGGCACCTGCCCTGAAGTGTGGTTGATATACCCACTAAGACTCCATTGAATTTTCCTTTGCTAGTAAGTATCACTTGCAGACAGCTTCTTGGTTAGGCATGGGACCCTGTATCTACCTGTGCAGGTCTTGTGTGTGCTGCCACAGTTTCGTTCTGTGAGTTCCTATGTACATCAGTCCTGTTGTGTCTTGAAGACACTGTTTCCCTGGAGTCATCCACCTACTGTGGCTCTTACAGTCTTTCCACCCCCTCTTCCACATAGACCCTTCATCCTCGAGGAGGAGGGCTTTGCTGGAGACATGCCATTTAGAACTGAGCGCTCTAAAGTCTCGCTCTCTACACTTGTCCATATGTGGGTCTCTGTGTTGATTCCCATCTACCACAAGAAGCTTTTCAGATGATGGCTGAGCAAGACACTGATCTATGGGTATATCTGTGTGTCATTAGCAGTCATTTTATTGCTGTGTTCATTTAGCAGAATAGTAGTAGGTTTTCTGCTAGGATCCATGACCTACCTAGTCTCAAGTCTATTCTTGGCCACTTTAGCAGTGTCGGGTATAGGTTCCATCTCAGAGAGTGGCTGGTTACCCCAGTAACATTTGCGCCAATGTTGTCCAAGTATATCTTGCACTGTTGTTGGCTGTAGAGTTGGTAGATGGGTGATATTTATCCTTTGGTAATGTGCAAACTACCTTCCAGTACCATGAATGTTAGTGAGTAGGGGTGAAGTCTCTAGGTAGGCAACCAGCTTGACAACTCCTAGTTTGATAACATATATAAGTGTTGTGTTCAACAATAGGGCCTTACCATCGGTTGTGGAGAGTAACCAGGAGCTTTTGATGTTTTGGAGTTTCCAGAAGGCCCTTTGGGTCAATGACTGAACAAAATGTAACCCATTCCTGGCACTGGAGGTTTTAGTTGGTGGTATAAGATGTCTGATTGGGGTATTGTCTCCCCTATTATTTTGATGCTTCCATTTAAATTACTTTTATAGATATATAGATTTTAGGAAGCTTCTACAGTAGTAGGTTTCCATACGGTTTTTCAACTGGCCTTTAGTGTCAGCTGTCCCTCCCCCGGTTCCCTTCTTTATCAGTCTCTTCCATAGCTCTTGCTATTGAATCCACCTATTTTAGTTCCTCATTGTCCCTCCGTAACAATATGTTCTATTCCCCCTTCCTTGGGAGATTCTCTCCTCCCCCAGGCCCTTCCTAGATACCTAACCTTTGTGGTTACTCGGGTTATAGAATTGAAGGCTTAAAAGCTAACATCCACATGTAAGAGAGAAAAATTCAGTATTTGTGAGGTTTTTTTCCCCTTTGGGGTTAAGTCACTCACCATAATTTTTTCTAGCTGGTAGATCAATTCCCAGATTTCTGAGAAACCACCACATGGATTTCCATAGTGGCTTAGAAGTTTGCATAACCACCAGCCATGGATGAGTGTTCCCCTTTCTCTGCATCCTCACCAGCATGAGCTGCCATTTGTTTTATTGATCTTGGCCATTCTGACTGCCGTAAGGTGAAATCTTGGCCGTTCTGACTGCCAGAAGATGAAATCTCGAAGTCGTTTTAACTTGCCTTTCCGTGATGGCTGAGGGTGTTGAACGTTTCTTTCAGTGCTTCTCAGCCATTGGTTGTTTCATCTTTTGAGAACTCTCTGCTTAGTTTTGTATTCCACTTTTTAATTTGATTATTTGTTTTCTTGACGCTCAGTCTTTTAGTTCTTTATATAGTCTAGATACTAACCCTCTATCAGACGTTTAATTGGTAAAGATATCTTCCCACTCTTTAGGCTGATGGTGTCCTTTGCCATAGGGAAGCTTTTCAGTTTTGTGAAGTCCCATTTAATTGTTTTTAGTGCCTGTGTTATTGATGTCCTGTTTAGAAAGCCTTTGTGCCAATGAGTTCAAGGCTAGTCCCCGCTTTCCTTTCTATGAGGTTCAAGGTACCTGGTTGAAGTTAATATCTTTGATCTATTTGGAGTTGAGTTTTTTGCAGGGTGATAAATATGGATCCATATTCTCAGTCTTCTGCTGAGACATCCAGTTTGACCAGCACTATTTCCTGAAGATGCTCCAGTGCCACTGGATGTTCCTCCAGTGTGTATTTTTTTACTTCATTGTCAAAAATCAGGTGTTCATAGGTGTGTGGACTTACATCTGGGTCTTCAGTGTGATTCCACTTATCATATGTTTTTATGCAAGTGCCATACTGTGTTTATTATAATAAATCTGTAATACGTCTAGAAATTGGGAGTGATAATACCTCTAGCAGTTCTTTTATTAATCAGGATTGTTTTATCTATCCTGAATTTTGTGTGTTTCCATATGAAGTTGAAAATTGGTTTTTCAATTTCTATAAATAATTATATTGGGATTTTGATCAGGATTGCATTGAATCTGTAGCTTGCTTGTGGTAGAATGGCTATTTTAGTATATTAATCCTATTAATCCATGAGCATGGGAGATCTTTCCATCTTCTGATATCTTCTTCAATTTCTTTCTTTAAAATCTTAAAGTTTTTATTATCCAAGTCTTTCACTTGCTTGCTTAGAGTTAACTCAAGAGGTGTGTGTGTGTGTGTGTGTGTGTGTGTGTGTGTGTGTGTGTGTTGAGACTATTGTGAAAGATATTTTTTTCCTGATTTCTTTCTCAGTCTGTCTGTCTATTTTTTTGTGTTAATTTTGTATCCTTCTATTTTGCTGAAAGTGTTTATCAGTTGAAGAATTATGTGTTTTGGAGAATTTTTTTCTTGGTCCTATCTATTTGGTGTTCTATATGCTTCTTGTGCCTATTTGTAAATTTGGTCCTTTCATGGTGTCCCAGATTTCCTGGATATTTCGTCCCTGGATTTTCTTAGATTTAACGTTTTCTTCCACTGAGCTACCTTACCTTTAGTACCTGAGGATCTCTCTCTCATCCTTCTAATCTGTTGGTGAGACTCACCTCTGAGGATTTTATTTGACACCCTACGTATTTTATTTCCAGTTTTACCTCAGTTTGGGTTTTCTTTGGTGTTTTTTTTTTTCCTTTGTTAATCTCTGCTTTCACGTCTTTAATGATTTTCATTGAACTGTGTTTTCACAGATTTCATTAAAGGATTTATTCATAGCCTCTTTAAGGTCCTTGAACATATTCTTAATTGCTGTTTCAAAAGCTCGTCTTGTGCTTTGCTCTGCTGCGTTTCTCAGGGCCTACAGCAGTAAGGTCTCTGGCTCCTTGAAGAAGCATATTGCCTTGGCTATTCACAGTTGTGCTTTTGTGTTGGGATCTAGGTGTCTGGAGTTACGATGCTTAGGGTGTTTCTTGGTGTTGATATCTAGTCTTGCCTTTGTTGGGTGGGTCTTCGATTCCTTGGTTGCTGTTGCCCTCTATGGATCATAGGCTAATGTGGTGGCTCTGGGGTCCCTGGAAGAGAGTGCTTCTGCAGGTCAGTGGGTGACAGAAAGGAATGGAGATGAGCTAGGAAAGGGTGATTGGGGCCTCCAAAAAAAAAATATGGTGCCGGGGGTCTGCACCAATGTGCAGAGTCCCCAGGGAGTGGAGGTGGAATAGAAGGAGGGGCTCCATCCAGCACGCAGGCTGAAAAGATCACAACAGAAGACAGGGAGGAGAGTGAAAAATCTCCTACCTGAGTCCCAGTGGCCACTGGACCCCTGGTAGAGAGTCCGTGGTTGACACAACGCAAGGGAGATGGGCTAGAAGAACCAACCCTCAGCCAGGTCACTCGTGTAGAGGACGGAGAACAAGATTTAGAGTCAAAGTTTAGCGGTCCAACTCTGCTAGTTAGCTGTGTGGCCTGCGAGGCTCCTTCTGAGTACCTACCTGTCCCCTACACGCAGAATGAGAAAGCCCTGCAACAAGGTGCAGAACCTGCTGGGAACACTATAGCAAAATGTCACAGCCTGGGCAACTGAGCAGTAGATTTATGTCCTCCCAGGCCTGAGCCAGCAATGACAGTTTCTTCCACAGCCCTAACCTTGACTTAGAGGTAGCCGTCTTTCTGGGTCCCCTGTGGCCACCCCTTACTCTGCTCCTTGTTGGTGGCATTATCTCTTCTTGTAAGGACAATTATCCCGCCGGGTTGGGATCTCACTAATGACCCCACTTACCTTAATTATTTTTTTAAAGGTCTTGTCTCCAAATATAGTCACAATCTAAGGTACTTAGACGATCTAAGGGCTCCGACTGAAACTTGTCAGGGACTGAACTGTGCCTCCCAAGTGGGTTCTGTACAGTTTTAAGAGCATCTTGGGTCCCATCCTGCTGCCAGTTCTAACTTCATACCCACTCTTCTATTCTTGGGCAGTGGTGGGGTTTGAGGCTCTGCTAGCAACATGTGACTGACATGGGGTGGACTCTGTCTGCTTGGCAGCTATTTCTAGAGTGGAAAAAAAACGTACTTTAGATGGCTCATGGCATGGTTTACAGTCCTCAAGTTAACACTGGATGCCTTGAAGTCTTAGAAAAATATTATGATATGTTACAGCCCTTCAAACTTGTACTGCGTATTTACCTAAGGACGTTAGCTTGATTTTCAAAAATGGCTTTACCCTCCTGAATGACTAGCCCCTTCTTCTCCTTATGGCTGGCTAGGGGAGGCATCAGCACTTTAAAAATGAATAGCAACAAATGGGTGTCTCGGGGCTGCCAAATGCCACTGTGCCCTCACCCCGTAGGTTTCTGTGTTTCCAGCTTTAGGCTTCACTTTCCCTCCTGGGAGACCTTCCCAGAGTCACAGCAGGTTAGAAGTGAGCCATGCAGAAGGAGCTGAGTGAGAGACTGGGAGAAAAGAATAGTGCTTAGTCAGGATGCTTTAGCCCAATACCTGTAGAGCAGTGACTGTGGAGAGACACTGGGGAGCCCTGGAAGGAAGAACCGAGAAGCAAGCAGCACGTTGGCTCCATGGAGTATAAGCAGCTGCCCCTGCTTGGGTGCCTGCACATGCCCAGCACCACGCACAGTCCTTAGTACATGACCTTCTACTTTTACATCACCCTGGAAGTTGGCTCCATGATCCCCTTTCTTCCAAATGGAAGCTGAGGCTCAGAGGTGCAGAACCGTCTACCCAAGGTACTACAGCAGGAGAAGGCAGAGCCAGGACTCAAGACCCTCTGCTCATCCGCAGACCGCCCCGGGGAGGAAGGGGCTCGGGGCACAATCTGGGAATGCTGTGAAGGATCCAGGTAGACAGGGAGAGAACAGCTACCTCCTCCATCTGGAGGGAGTGCCTGGGCACCCAGACCTGAAATGACCCCCGGTTGTTCCAGAAACCTGAGGAATGGAGAAGGCAGCTCAGGCTGGCCTGTGGGTAAAAGTGAGCAGCCTTGACGAAAGGGAAGTAATTCCCCAAGGGCCGCTGCCAGGCTTGATGACTGCCAATGGGAACGAACCAGGGAAACAGAAACCTTTAAACCTGAGCCAGACTAGTTTTGTTCCAGGACAGGAATCTGTCATCTCCCCTTTTCATACACAGTCTGTCCTCTAAGAAGACTTCTCTGTGGCTGTCCCTGCTGTGGCTTTGTAGGCACAGTGTTTTGTCAGGCGGGGCGTGAGGGAAACGAGAAAGGCTGAACTCTTCACATTCAACTACTTCGTCGATTACTAGAGGAAGGCTCTCACTATGTAATCCAGGCTAGCTTCGGATCTATGATGCTCCTCTCTTAAAAGCACTGGGATTGAGGGCATATGCCACCATACACAGCATTTACTACATTTCTTACCTGACAGTGGGGTGGGGGTGCTGGAGGGGTTTTTAGTGAGAACTCCTGTTTATAACACTTAAAATCACATAACCACCCTCCATCCTGACCCACGGAGGCCTGAAGCATCTCTTTTCAAACAGTATCGACATCCCGACCCTTCTCTCTCTTCTTGACCTTTTTCTCTTCTCCCTTCTTTCCCCACGCCCCCTCTCTTGCTCCCTCTCATTTTCACCCGGTGGCTCGGAAACCTGGAGCATACAATGTAGGCTGGCTTCTGACGGGAGATACGGGATTTGATCTCACGCCGACACTAGCCTCACTGGGATTTGGACTTGGCCCCATTCCTTGACCCCATTTCCCATCTGTGAAGAGATTCATAACGATCTGTAGTTTGCAACTCGTGTTCAAAGCTGCCCTGCTGTTACACAGATTAGAGTTGAACTTTACAAATTATATGGTTATGTCTTTTGAAAGTGACACTCCTATTTCTCAATTTCAATCACGTGTTTATTTGATTTTTCAGTGTTATATTCTTTAGTGTTGTGCTGCTGTCTTTTAGCTTAAAAATAACTTAAGATTTTTTATGTGAAATTTTTTTAAAATGAAAACTTTTATGACACCTGTCATAACCTAATCTGTTGTTAGAAACATAAGGGTTTTTCTCAGTAATGTGTAGAAATAATCTAGGTAAATGTTACATAAGAATAAGGTTCAGTGTTCTCATTGGCTGATTTTATAATTAAATAACTGAAAGTGGGTATACTAAGTAGCATAGTCTATAGTATCTGTTGCAGTGTGTGTATTTCCTATAAGATTTTGTTATTTTAAACTGTTCAACTGTGGCATCTGACCACTCTTCAGACATCACACTATATGAAAATTCTTTTTCTATGTACAAAACAAAATATATTTGGCTCTGCAAACATAATAGTATGTACTGAAGACCATTAATGGTTTCAGTAAAAGGCAGGGGATTTATAATTATAATAAGTAAATGGTAACTGTTGTAGAAGAAGTGCAAGTGGAATCCTAATTAATGAATTTGCTAATTATTTTCTTCACTATATGGCTGCTGTTGCTTGTCAGCAGAAGCATATTATTGGATATTTGGGAATAGGAAATTTACTTGAAGACTCTGAAAGCCAGCCTACGCACCAAGCACCGAGCCGAAGAATTCTACCCCAGGGAATTTTAAGAAATAGAGTTTGGGTGACTGCTCAATTGATCATTCTAAATTAAACTACAGAGTACTGGCTTAGAAAAACTTGGCTGGTGTATGGGTTCTGCCAGCTTTCTGTGTCTTATGTTATATAATGACCACACAGATATACCAAGTAAAATAAAATGCCAAGAAATTGCCTAAGCCCAAGGCTTACCAGGGCAACCAAGTTTCTTCAGGAGTAGCTTCACCCTCAAATATAAACCCAGGGCAGCACCCTAAACAACAAATGCCTATCATTTAATTATTTTTATTTACCAGGAGTTCAACAACACTGAGCCATAGATATTGCCCATGGTCTGGCTGAGCAGGGAACATGGTAACTGGGCTCTGGCTCTACAGTGGTCCAAGCCTGGATGGTCCCTGTGGTTAATACCATGCAGGAGACCATGGAAGTCATTGGTAACCAGCCCCAAACTTGAACCGTCATGGAGAGACTAAAAGCCTGCAGTACTCAGTCCCCTCAGTAGCTGCCTCTGCATTCTTGAGACAAGAAAGAGGTGTGTGTGTGTGTGTGTGTGTGTGTGTGTGTGTGTGTGTGTGTGAGAGAGAGAGAGAGAGAGAGAGAGAGAGAGAGAGAGAGAGAGAGAGAGAGAGCGAGAGCGCACACATATGTGTGTTTGTATCTATGTGTGTGTTCATACATGTGTGTATTTCATATGGAACCCAGGGCTTCATTCATACTAAGCAGAAACTCTACCACCATATCCTGATTTTATGTTATTCATGTCTTAAGAAAAGGGGAGTCTGAGTCCACTATCCCATCACCTTTCTGCCTTAAGCCCCTTCAATTAGTAGTTTCTAAAGTCTGTCCCTGGACCAGCAGTGCTGGCCTCACCTAGGAACTTGGGGATGCAGATTCTCAGGTCTCACCCCAAGGCCATTGAACCAGGATGTAGCTAGAATTTTCCTGCCTGACCCACAGTCAGGACAAATCTCTCTCACCTGCCAGTCTCACAGCCGCTCAGACCCGACCAAGTAAACACAGAGACTTATATTGGTTACAAACTGTATGGCCGTGGCAGGCTTCTTGTTATCTACTTCTTCTATCTTGAATTAATCCATTTCTATTCATCTATAAGTTGCCACGTGGCTCGTGGCTTACCGGCATCTTCACATGCTGTTTGTCATCGCGGCTGGCAGTGTCTCTCTGACTCAGCCTTCCACTTCCCAGCTTTATTCTCCTCCTTGTCCTGCCTATAGTTCCTGCCTAGCCAATG
Organism: Peromyscus eremicus; assembly: GCF_949786415.1. NCBI lineage: Eukaryota > Metazoa > Chordata > Mammalia > Rodentia > Cricetidae > Peromyscus > Peromyscus eremicus. The sequence goes on along the minus strand of NC_081435.1, from coordinate 61,476,365 downwards.
GCCAATCAGTGATTTATTTATTGACCAATCAGCAACACACTTGACATACAGCCCATTCCCACAGCACCAGGAGCCATAGCAGGCCCAGCCAGCTATGTGTTAACAGGCTGGGGGCCCAGTGCTCCAGGAAATGGCTCCCGTGTGCAAGGTGCACATCCAAGGACCATATCTGGGTCCTTGTTCGAGTCACAGCAGCTGACCTGGAAGGAAGCTTGGGCTCAGACCCTTACCCCGTTCAGTTTTGGCTCCTAACAATCTCTCCTTGCTTACAAGACATGGTGTGGATGGTCTTGCAGAAGGGTGACTGCGGTCATGTCTTCCACTGACCTTAACACAGACACGCAGTCAGGGTCTCTGCCTCCCGCATGCTGGAGTTACGTGTGTGTGCCACTATGCCGGGCTTCTTACAAGGAAGATCAAACCTAGCTCCTCAGGCTTTACCCAGCCAGCACCTTGCTGGCTGAACCATCTCCCTAGCCACTGAATTTTTTTCTAAGTCTCCTCCCATCCTTTATTGCTCATGGCAACTCTCACCAACACCTCCTGCCTTCCACCTGGGGTTTAGAGAAGATGAGCGCGAGGAGAGAGGAAATGCTGCTTTTCTCCTCAGGGAGGCCGGTGTTGGGGAAGGAAACTGTAGTCCGTTAATCCCGCCATCTTAGCCCCTCTATCTTATTAGCCCCAGCCTGGGCCTCTGTGTGTCCGAGGGAGGTGTGGGGGGAGGGAGGGGGCTGACAGCATCATCCCAGCTGATACCACACCCAGCCTCAACTGACCACACTGTACTCTGGACTGAGACTCTGAACTCTTCCCTTTCTGAAGCGTGGAAATCTCTTGCCCTGTGGTCATTTCCCCCCAGTTGTCTCCATAGCTGAGAGTTCATATTGATGGCACCCCTGTTATCACGTGGAGGGGGACCAAGGCCTGACCAGCCATAGCTCAGCACGTCTATGCCACATCTCCACTTTTGGAGCTCCTACCTAGTAGGATTGACCCCAAGACTTGGAATTTCTGCATGTTGAAGGGGAGTGCTTGCTTAGATAATAACTTCCATGTGGAGTGAAGAGGGAGGAAGGTGGCAGAACTCTATAGCATTGAGTAATGCCCATGGTGGGTTGCCTTGGCAACAGCCTCTGGAAACAACACCTGGGGATGTTGGGGGAGAAGAGAGTTGCCATTAGTTGATCTTGTAGGAGGGGTGTGGAGGTGGGAGGAGGAGGTGACTGTCAAATTGGAAACACTAAGTGACAAAGATCCCTGGGAACAGAATCATACTTGTCTAGGCATCAGAAGAGTTCCGGACTCTTAGGACATGCCAGCTGATGCCTCAGAGTGGCCTGCCACTGAGAGAGTATCACCCAGCAATCCAGGGACTGATGCACTACTCCAGTAACATCATCCTCTACCCCACCCTCTGAAAGGGCTCCAGGATCTTCCTTTTCTTTCTCCTGAAGCCGAGGATATAATCCTTTAAGTTGCCAGAAACATCATTCCCAAATAGCCCAGATGATGCTCAGCCTTTCATAACCAAGGCATAGATTTTCATACCTAGAACTAAACTGGAAATTATAGACCCCCTAGGAAAGGAACCCTGGCATGTCAGTTGAACTCGAATCTTACCGAGGTTAGGACAAAGGGAAGAGTAGACATGTTTGAAAAGGAGGAAGAGGGGGGACCGTCGGAGGAAGAAAAGAACAGAGGGCACTCTGGAACCAAGCTGATAGGTCCATTTCCACCATTTGCACCCTTGCCCACGCTTGCTTTCTGTCCTCTTCTGGAGCCTTTCTGAGGCCAAATGTCTAGTGAGGAATTGGGGAGAGGGTGTGGGTTCACTGAGGGGAACTGTCTCTGGGGAAGATGTGGGGGGAAGGGAAGAGAGATCTGGAGGCTGGGAAAGAATGGGATGCGGAGTCGTGGAAGGTAGACCTGGCTAAGGACACACTGCAGGCAGGTAAGGGAGCTCTCTGTCAGGTAAAGCAACAGGATCAAAGGAAGGAGGAGAATGTGCTTCAAAACGGCCCTAGGAGTTTCCCATGCTCCAGCCTGAGAGAGATGGTGTTGCTGGATTGGAGTTGGAGGAGAACGGGGAACACATTTGTGACAGATTGTGTGTGATTATTAAACACTGTGTCTAGGTCCTTACCTGTGGCTGTGGTTGACAGTTACCTCTCTATTTGAAATCCGATTGTGGTCCCTGTTTCACAAGTGGGTACGGCAGGAGAAGGACAGTCTCTGGCCAAAGGCATGGGCACTGACCACTCACAAGTTGGTCGTGTCCTTTAGAACATAGTTTGGCTGACAGGGCAGCCCCTAGAAACTTGAGGGGAACCTGCAGTTGTCATAGGAGGGAAGTGAACCTCGGGAAGAGATAAGAAATGGAAATCCGGTGCAGATTGACATCGTCAACCTGGATCAGACTTTGGGGAGTCTAATGCCAGGCAGTTCACTGTCAGCAGATTTAAGACACAGTACAATTTGAGAAAGGGTTTCCAGGCAACAATCCGTCCAATTCCAGGTGTACAGTAAAGCTTAAGGTGTGACTACATAGAAGCTCCTTTACAAAGTTCACGTGACCGTGAGGGTGTGTTCTATAAATAGCTAAAAGGCTTAGAGTCTGTCTAATCTATCTCTGACCAATAACATAAAAGTCAGCAGGTCATAAAGTAGTTGTGACATCTCCCTTAAGGATGGGTGACCGTCTAGGGAAGGAAGAGTCTGGGATAATCATTCTGGGGAATTTGAGTGAGGTCTGCCTCCACAGATAGCAAAAAGGTCACCAGGTCTTTAACAAAATCCACTTCCAGCCTTCTGAGCAGGAAAACAGGTATTTTATCTCCTCCATTGGGGAGAGGTCCCTGTGTGTTTAACATTCCTGGTTTCCCCAGTGATCTGTGGAAACAAGGAGCAAGGACCTTTGTGCCCCCAACAGAACCTGAGGCATTTAATTCACTTCCTAGCTGAGAAGTCAGGTCCCAGTAATTAAGTGCCAGCAGACTGCTCTGCCCCTTTCCAGCTGTATATACTTGAGCAAATTGCTCAACCAGTCTGTGCCTCAGTTTCTCTGTTTGTAAGATTGAGATGAAACCATAGAGGGCAGGCTTGTGCAAGGACTATCCTCAGGTCAGCCAGTGACCTCTTTCCCCAGGGTTTCCTCCTCCTCCTCCTCCTCCTCCTCCTCCTCCTCCTCCTCCTCCTCCTCCTCCTCCTCCTCCTCCGATAGAAAGGGTTGACGCCTCTTGTTCAGGCTCTCCTAAAGCTGAGTCACATAGTATCATTCAGTCAAATCAATCAGCCTCTTGACCCAGGCTGACCTTCTCCCTGACCTCATTCATCCACCTGTGGCTCTCAGGATCCAGCCCACCAGCCTTCTCTCTCCCTCCAGCATCAGAGTGATGTCTCAAGGTCATGCTACTGACAACCTGCCCCAAGTGCAGTCCACCGCTCAGCCCGGATTCACCTTGCAAGTCTCGACTTAAATGTCACCTCTTCAGGATGTCTGCCATTGTTCCCCAAAGTAATTGGTCTTCTGGTTACCTCCACTCTCCGCACTGTGTGGTTTCCAGTCAGAAATGCCTCACCGTTGAGCTCCAGCCAATCTTTGTGTCACATCAGCCTCTCCACCCCTGAACTGTCCGTTTCACGGGGGCTAAGGACTAGGCCTGCTTTATTTGCACCTGAATCCCCGCTGCCTGGAACATAGGGATGTTAAATAAATATTGCATGAAAATATTAAATATTAACTAGCACTACGGGCAAGTGCTTTGGACAGTAGAAAGTTGCTTTGCAAATGTGTTTTCACTTGACTTTTATTGCTATCTGCGGGGTTACCAAACAATAAAAAAGAGCTGTCTACAACAGCTGAGACTTCCAGAAGGATTGAGCAAAACCATTTGTGAGGAGGCCTTACTCAGAATAGTTCATGAACTGTGTGGTTTCCCGTGCTGTGGCTGTGCCTGAAGAACGAAGGTAGAAAAGGGACTCTGAGGGGACAGTTTGTCTTCGGTCCTGGAAACAACCTGCATTTAGCAGCCTGAGTTTGCCAGCGTCTGATCTGACAGCCAGAGAAGAAGAGAGGAAGCGGAACCGCACAAGATGGCTGTTTCCTAGGTTTGCTGTTCCTTGAGTGGACTTCTAACCTGCCTGTTTGACAGCCTGCCTGCCTGCAGGCACTGTCCTGCTGTGATCTCCAAGTCCACCCCAGCATTTGCGGCTCAGCCATTGGCTGCTCTCTCACACTGCTCCCCTTAGGCCTCGTGCTCTTGTCCCATGTTACTGACTGTGGCTCCCCGGGTAAATCTCACCCTCCAAGAGATGTTCCTTCAAAAACCACGCCCCGGAGCCCTTCTTCCAAGCATCTTCCATTCTCGGGTCCTAGCCCCAAACCTACCCCGCGTTTTCAATTAGTCCTGCCTTTTAATGTGCCAGGAGCAGTACACAGCTGGGCACATCAGGGTCAAGTGGTCACTCCACTTTTCTTGGGATCCTCAGTCTAAGGGAAGGAAACCCGGCTGAGAAATAGAGGCCTGTGGGCTGGCTGTCACAGGTGTGTGCACTGTGAGCAAGAAGGAAGCGTCAATCCTGGAGGTGTCTTTTCCCCTGGAAAGCGACAGTGACTCCAGACAGAGTCACATGGGGACGGTGTTTCACATTCTAGGGGTGTGGGAACTAAGGACAGTCACTCCAACCTGTGAGGCCATGCCATGCAGTTCACAGAGAGGTTAGAGTTGAGGGGTACACAGACACAGGTCTAAGTGGGGGTGCTGTGACCCCTGGGGAGCTCAAGCTTGAGCCTCTGTAGTAGAGAGCTAATGCAAAAAAAAAAGTTACAGTCGGAGAGTGAGAAAACCAGATGTCATTTGGAAATAAAACAGAAAGGAAGAGGAAGTGGGGGGGGGGCAGCAGGAGATGGCAGAGAGAGAGCTGTGGGGCTTCCTCTAACCCTGCTCATAAAGGATGCCATCGATCCTAGAGTTTTCGTGACAAGGAAGCAGAAAGGAATGCTTCTCTACTCCGCTGCAGCCGTGGTGACAAGAGGTAGCATAAGCAGACGTTGAGAGATACCCTAGCCCCGTGGCTCCCTGGGTCACAGCCTCGTGAGGTGCCTTGGGCAGAGGCGAAAGAGGTAGAATTTTAAGCTAGGTGAGGCCCTAGGCCAGTGTTTCTCAACCTAGGGGCCGTGACCCAATTTGACAAACATCTTTCTCCAAAAAATGTTTACGTTAAGATTCATAACAGTAGCAAAATTACAGTTATGAAGTAGCAATGAAAATAATTTTGTGGTTGGAGATCACCACCACACGATGAACTATATTGAAGGGTCGTAGCATTAGGAAGGCTGAGAACCACTGGTCTAGGCGCGGGCACTGGGGCTTGCCGGCCTTTGCTCCCAGGTGCCTTTGCTGCCCACTCAAAGGAGCAGGGGGACGTTTGGCCCCTAGAGCCAGGGGGAATGTGAGCCTCTGTCTGTACACATTTGAAATCCTGGTTTGCCATTTCAGCTTCAGACACAGTGTGCATCCCTAGCAGAAAGAAAATTATTTTCTCAGTGGTAAAATAAACCCTGGTTCTAAAAGCAGCCCTCTTGCAACCAGAAGTGGTCTCACTTGGGTCTCTGTCCCTTCTGCATTCCCCAGTGAGCAGAACTGTGCTCAGCTTGCCTGAGGTGAAACACAACCAGTTTCGGAGAGGTGGCTTCTCACTGTTCTTTGACCACCTACCACCACCTTACCCTGCTCCCTTCATGTTCTGGGGGCAGCTCTGGCCACGATGCAGAAGCCCACCGCTACACCTTCTCCTTCGGGCCCCAAGTTGCCTGATCCCACGGCACTAGTGAGGGCAGCTTGGAAGGAAGTAGGGTCTATACACAGCCTGGGGGTGGCTTTGAATCTTCCTAGGCTACCCCCTGCCATACCTGACTCACCTAGCCTTCCTGGTGCATTGGGGGCTCCAGATCATATCAAAACAACAGAGCCAAGCTCGAATTGGTTTTCAAGATTTGTTAACTGTCAAGTTCTTTACCTGGAACAGGTAGACGGGAAGAGAGTCTGCTGGCCAGACTTTCCACTGCACTAGCTGGGACACCAGTCTGGTCCTGGGTGCTAGTCCCATCCTGTATTCCCAGCTAACACCCTCCATCATGGTGGGGGTGGGGGAAGGAGCCCAGGTCCTGATCAAGGGAGAACTGTTCAGACTAAGTACTGTAGCCCATGGATCCTGTTGCTGCTAGATATGTCAAGGCTCCAGGGTCTTCTGCCACGAGGACTTTATCAGGGTGTAGCAGAGGCTCCTGGGAGGTGGGGATGGGGGTAGACACCAAGTGCTGGTAACAGCTGGGTGACTCAGGAAGGGAGACAGCTGCCCTGGGTGTGGAGATAAGGCTTCCATCGTCTTTCCTCCCAACCCCAACCCTCCCTTCCTGATCTCTGTTCTCTCCTGTCTAACACGAGACCCACAAGCTGCTTTGTATCACCAGGACTCTGATTGGGTGGATTCCTGTGGATGTGTGTAGTGTAAAGACTGTCCACACCTCTGAGTCATCCACTGTCTCCGTTACACCCAAGGGGAGAAGAGAACCTTTTTCTACCTGGCTCCCCTCAGACTGAAATAATACAGAGCCAACTTTAACCATCAGAGCCTGGTCTGGCTCCAGGTGCCAGGTGCATCGCCGGGCATCAGCTCCACACATCCTCTTTGGGAATATGGACAATATCCTGACAGTTATGGTCATCCAAAGGCTATGGGGTGCCTGGATGGGCCTCTCTCCACACAGGCAGCTGTGCCGAGTCGGGTCCTGCCACACTAGTGACCTGGTGTCCTGTGGCCGTTTCCTCAGAATTGAAGCATCCCCTCTTGGAAGTTGGAGCAAGGCTCCTAAGACTTGGAAGCCTCGAACCTGTGAAGGGCCTTCTCCAGGGTTATGTAAATAGCAAACAACTGATGAGGGGTGAAGGTGCTGAGTGCAGCCGGGGCAGGGTGCTCTAGAGATTCAGCTTTTGTGTGCCCCCACCCAGGCTAGGGTGGTCTTTGTTTGTTTGTTTGTTTGTTTTTCGAGACAGGGTTACTCTGTGTAGCTTTAGCGCCTTTCCTGGAACTTGCTCTGTAGACCAGGTTGACCTCGAACTCACAGAGATTCACCTGCCTCTGCCTCCAGAGTGCTGGGATTAAAGGTGTGCACCACCACCACCCAGCCATAGAGTGGTCTTTTTAGTGATAAACCGATCTTGAATCACCAACTGTCCTCTGGTTCACCAGCTAGACTTTGCTCTGCCATCCTTGTCCTATCGTAAATGAAGAGATGTCCAAGTGTTTGCCTCTCCCCAGAGAAAAATCACACAATACCTAAGGAGAGTCCTTTCTCTTCTCTGAGCCTCAGTTTCCCCACCCAGCCCCATGGTTAATCAAACTTCCTTCCTTTCCCACGGGAGATGCAAGCACACACGAGACTTTTCCAAGCCGTACCTGATTCGCATGCTGGACTCGGTCTCTTTAAATTTCATAGACTGCTGACTCTCCACCAGCCACACTCACTGCCTGTTACCCGGCTAATGCATGCTCATGGCTGGCCCTGCTCTTCCCAAGCAGCCTAATCATTTACAGGGGTGCACTCCGAGGCCAAACGAACTATTCCTAGAGCGGAGGGAAGTGTTCCTCCTCCCAGCAATTGCATCTGCCTGTCCACAAGTAACCATTGTGGCATTCTGGCAATTTGAGTAAGGACGCAACAATTCCTAGGCCATTCCTGGATGTCATTGAGTAAATCTGGGGGCTAGAAGCTTGGAGGACTGGATTCTACGCCTGTACTATTGGCAAGCCTGTCTTTACTGGCTGTGTTCTTACACACTACACCCTGCCACTACACACCCGACACACCCACTCTCCTGCCCTCTGTTAACATCTCCGTCATAGAAAAGGTTTTAAAACTAGAGTCGGAACCACGTGCCAGAGAAAGCTGGACAGAAGACATGCTGCTGTGTACCTTTTTTCATTTTACCTCTCATTCCATCAGGAGACACCAAGGAATGTCATGAGTCTCTTGGGACAGTATGATTTTTTGAATGGCATTCTACACACACAAGCCTCTTGGTCCTGACGGTCAGGACCCTTTGGGAGGCCATTGGTCCATAATGCACATGATGTAGGGAAGACAGAAGTGACCAGCCGTCCAATGAGGAACCCTCAGAGGGGAAAAACAAGGTGAACAAGGTCAACACAGTGAGCAGTGGCCTGATGACTGCCCTTGCTTTCTAAAACAAAGAGCTGAGAGACAGTGTCTGCATGACACTGGTTTCCCACCAGCAGGCATTTTTTTTTTTTTTTTCCCTCAGCTCATTTTGGTTTCACTTGGAGAAAAGTGAATATTCAGCCTTTAGGTGCTATAAAAGTTCAGGTGATTCCTGCTAATTCCTGGCTCACCACAAAAGGAAGAGTAAGGATTGGCAGTTAATGTCTGCCGCAGGCACAGGCTGGCGTAAAAGGAGCGCACAGACGCATTTGCCTTTTCTGCTCTAGAATCAAGGTAATGCTGACTCCTGTGGTTACCCGGCCTTTGCACATCTTGCCCGGGGCTCTGGGTAAAGAGGATGTGATCCTATTGAAGGTCCCCAGAGTTTGGTAGGAAAGGTCAGGTGCAAACTCTGGGCCTTCCCAGGCTTGTGTGTTACACGCGGGCTCACAGAGTAAGCTCCAAACTCAGGAAAAGCAGTGGGACCCCAAGGAATTGCAGAGGCACCCAGATGTCCTGGTTTCCCTTCAGAACACAGCCCAACAAAGCCAGCATCAAAAAGACCTCACCGACTAGCAGCCAAAGTCACCATGGCGCTGTTAGATTTTTAAAGGAGCTGCTATCTTTAACTGGGCATGGTGGCATACACCTGTGACCCCAGCACTCAGGAGACTGAAGCCAGAGGATCATGAGTTCAAGGACACCTTGGGCCACATAGCAAGACCCCATGTCATACTCCCCACCCCACACCCCAAAAGAAAGAAATCTCTAGTTTCTACTCTCCTAGATTTCCTTTTAAGAGAGAAAATGGGAAGTTTTGCATTTAATCTACAAAAGTTAAGTGCAGGAGTCACCTGAAGTCAGAACTGAACCACTGCAATGCACGCCACCTCTCTGGCGTACCCTAGAAGTCACATTCCCAGGCTCGGGCTGGGCAGGTGTGTCTCCACTGCTGGCACTGTTTCCATGGAGACACTTCATGTAAGGGAACCCAGTTTGTTCTGTTTCCTCAGCTTCCCCCAGATCGGGGCTGGAGCTACCACGAAGCCATTGGAATTTCTCCCCCTGCTATTTCAGCGTGTTGAAAGTTCTGGAAGGTCTTTGTTTCCCTGGATGGTTATATGATGTTCCGAAAAAAAGAAATGGTATCACACACCTTCAATCCCAGCACTGAGGAGGCAGAGGCAAGAGGATCTCTGTAAGTTCAAAGCCAGGCTGGTCTACATAGTGAGTTCCAGGACAGCCAGAGCTACACAGTGAAGCCCTGTCTCAAAAAACCAAAATAATAATAATAATAATAATAATAATAATAATAATAATTAATAAATAAATAAAATAAAAAGCCTGCAGGCTCTGTTTTACTCGTTTATGGGAGGTGACCCTGCCACAGGTCTGATGTTCCTTAAGCAAACATTTTATTAAGCCCTCTGAGGCTTTATTTTATTATTTTTTTTGTTTTGTTTTTTGAGACAGGGTTTCTCTGTGTAGCTTTGTACCTTTCCTGGAACTCGCTTTGGAGACCAGGCTGGCCTCGAACTCACAGAGATCCACTTGGCTCTGCCTCCCGAGTGCTGGGATTAACGGCGTGCGCCACCACTGCCTGGCTAAGGCTTTATTCTTAACTCCTACTCAGAGAGAAGGAGAACAGGCATCATCTCCTTTCTTGGGATCCCCATGAGCATGTTCTTTAGGAAACTTGATAAGGGAACTGCAATCCGTGGCAGATGGTATGGCTGTGTCTCAGGGACACTAAGTGTCTGCAGTTAGAGTGGATTCATAGACTTGACCATCTCTCTTGACAAGAAAGCCGGGCTTGGGTACCCATAGATGTGGCTCAGCTCCTCATGGTCGTCAACAAGCTTCGCTGCTCATCTGCCACTCCTAGTGTGCTGGGTTTGGTCCTCCGACTTCACTGTACATCATCTCAGATGGCTGCCATTACACCAACATCAATTCCTCTACAGCTGTGTCCACAGACGGGGGGCGGGGTTTCTTGCTCCTTGGGGAGGAAGGTTTTTCCACCCCAAAAAGCGTTCCTTTAAAGCTGATTGTTCAGGAGTTGACCCTGTGACCACCCAGTGTCAATTTCTGCCCACCGAAAATCAGATTACAACTGTTGTGGATTCTGGGTTTTCACTGGATTTGGGGTTGAGAAGTACAGTTGCCCCCTAGGATTTTAGGGGCTGTATAGGTTGCCTTGACAACTGGGGAGTGCCATATGTAGGTGGTGGGTTAGACCAGGGTTAAACCTTAGGACAGGTGAGATGGCTGAATGGGTAAAAGCACTTGCCACCAAGCCTGAGAACCTGAGTTCAACGTCCAGATCCCACGAAAAGGTGGAAGGAGAGAACTGACTCCACAGAGTCATCTGACCTTCACATGCATGCCATCGTACAAGTGTGCCAGCAGTCACGTGACATCATACACACATATACACAGTAATAATAATTGCTCCACAAAACAAGGAGGGAGCTGCTGACCCCGAGCAGAAACCATGTAGATCACATTGGTGAGCCTGGTAGAGACTTTGACCCAGCAAGTCATCACGTGACTCCAGCCTTGTCAGAAAGTATGACTGATGCCCTGTGAGAGACACTGAGTCAGGCACTGGGTGGCCTCTTAATACTAATCTGCCTCTGTTGAATCTTCCCGGCGGACAGCAGCTCAGTGGAGCTGACTCAACCCCGTGGGCAGTGTTTAGAGACGCTGTGGACAGAGTATTACTGCCATGGAGTGGGCAGAGGCCAGTGCTCAGGAGGGGCCCTGCTGACAGTGACCTGGACTCAAATGTCCACAGTACTGAGACTTAAAAATGAAGGGTAGAGATACCTTCTCCATGGCTAAACCAGATGTGGTTTTTACTCACGTAGAGAAAGCACTAGAGACCTGGGTAGGTGGCCAGTGTCAGCTAGAGGTGACACCAGGCAGGACCTCTGTGAGTAGTCAGCTCACTGGGAGGAAGTCTGGCCACAAAAACCATGTTGGCCCTTTATATAAAAATGGCTTACTGATCTTCCCTCAAGAACCTTGGAGTCAGTCAGGCCCATGTGTGTGACATGAACGGTTTCACCTGAGATTGTGCGGTCTGTCTGTCTGAAACTTCCGCCCCATCTGAGAATTGACTACAGGTTTTGGGGGGTGTTTGGGAGAAGGAAGGAATCAGTAGCTTTGAAAGGTCAGTGCCTCATAGGAGGTCTTTCCTGCTGAAGTCAACAGCATGAGGTTTGGGAGATGCTGAGCAGGCGGAGGGGTGAGTCTAAATTTAGATTTCCCAAAGCCAATTTGTAAACCCGAGCCCCAGGAATCCCAGAAAGAGACAGGTGGCCTATACCACTTCACCTCTGGTTTGCCTCCATCTGTTAAAGTGCTGCATAGTGAGAGAGTAATTCACTGGAGTTCTGGGAAGCTGTCTGCAAGAAACCAGGCACAAGCTGGGGTTCCACTGTAAGGAGGCCTGGGCTCGAGGTTTTTATTTCCGGGTTTATTGCGCGGTGTTTGCTATGGAACTGTGGGAGCCTGTGCTGCCCTTGAGGGAGCTACACGCATTTGTCTTGCTGACTGCCATCTGAGCGCAGCTGAATAGCGTGACCTTTCTGTCTCATACAGTGAATGCCGTGTCCTTTGGTTTGAAATCATAGCGGTTCTGAGCCAGCTCGAGCTGCCACCTCCTCATGGGGATGACCGGTCTTTGCTGCGGAACCTTCTCCGCCACCCAGGGACACATCGGAGTGCCATCTGTCCCTCTCTGGGGGGCGAATAACCCTGCTTCTTGGCATCTCGTGCCAGAAGTGGACAGAGAGGACGCTTCCTAGCAAACCGCCTGTGGGGAAAGGAAGTGGGTTTGCGGTAGATATTACAGAGGAACTAGAGAAAGCAATGTAGACAGTGTCTCAGTTTAGGAAGAGATGAGTGACAGGAAACTCAGGTGGGAATACTTGGATGAAGGCCACCTGTATGGGGTGTTGAAATTGTGGGAGGCGATATATTGGAGTGGCAGATGATACTAGGGTCAAAGTTCAAATGCAGGACAATGGACTTGTCTGCATGGTTAGAGCTCATGGTAAGAAGAGCCTACTCCCATAGCACACAGGGAGAGGAGGCCCACCATCCAGGAAATGTGCTGAAAAATCTGAAAGGCACAATTGAAGAAGCCAGGTGAGAATTAAAAATGGTCGGTTTAGACCCCCCAGGAGGAAAATGGTGTTGCTGGAATGGAGTCTTCCCAAGGTGACATGTTTCCCATGTGCTTTAGCTGACTGTGTTGGGAAGAGACTGAGAAAGAAGCAGGACACACAAGGAAGAGAGTCCCTCCCACAGGGCGCAGGAAGAGGAAAGAATTTAAAAATAAATGAAGCCCTTCTTAATTATTCACAGATTATCTGCATTGCAGCCCTGATTGCCAACAAGTCCTCCTCTGAGCCATTCCAATCTCTGTTTACCACCCAGCAGGAGCTGGAAAGGGGAGGAGGCTTGGGCGTCTCTCCTCTTAGAGAGATGTTCCTAATTAGCTCCCTCTGCAGTACCCTTGGGGACCATTGAGGCCCATCCGTGGAACTGCAAGACACTCCAGCTCAGGTGGTATCATCTAGCTTGGCTGGAATGGAGATAGAACCAAGACACTCACTTTCTCTGTCTCTCTGTGTGTGTGAGGAGAGAGGGGGATGTTTCCCTGAGTTAGGGGTCCAGGAGGACTTTACTACACACAGTCTGTGGCATTATGTCTTATCTCAGCACCCTGGTGGCTGCATGGCTCAGGTATCTGCATACCAGTGAAGGGTATTCCTTTAGCCAAGTGTCCGTCTCTGCCAGCACCACTGAACCAGCGCTCACAAAGTCTCAGTCCTCCACCTGAGAACTTGGGTCACCTGAGAAGTAAGCACTTGGGTCAGAGGGCATGCTCTTGGCATTTGGGGACACGGATAGGGGACAGGGGTTCAGGTGTCAGTCACTAATGGATTTGCTCAGTAGAATACTTAGTAGCCTGGCCCTACCCAATAAAGGTGACTCCTGGTGACATGAGCCAAGGAGGACAGCACTGTCCGCAGCTAAAGACACTGGGACCTGTCCGCTTTGGACTGTTCCCAAGTCTGAAGTTTTGTTAACTCTGCGGCTGTTTTGCCTCTGGGCCCAATCAAAGCTTCAGAGAGGAACCGCTGTAAATGTGACAGACAGGCAGTCAGCAGAACCCATCTCCTTCAGGTGTGAGGAACTGCTGGGCAGCAGCCAGCCATAACAGCGGACAGCTGTAGAACTAAGCACATACTATGTTCCAGAGCCCCTGGCTAATTTCCTTGTTCAGGAATCCTCAGAGGGCACAGGGTGGGAAGCGATGGCACAACCCAGGGGACGGCTCCTTCCATAACGTTCTTACCACACAAGCGTGAAAACCTAAGTTCAGCTCTCCAGCACCCACATAAAAGCCTGTAAGCCCAGAGCTGGGGGAACAGAGGCAGGAGGGTCCTTATGGCTTGCTGGCTAGCCGCTCTAGCCAAAGCAGGGAGCTCCAGGATCAGTAAGAGACCATGCCTCAGAGGATAAGGTGGGGAAGTCGTTGAAGGAGGCACCTGGGTTCAACTTCTGGCGTCCACATGCACAGATGTGTGCCCGCACGCACGGCCTTCAGTGGGGATCTGATTATTCACTAGTCTGATCATCCGTATGCCACACCCTCCATATACATACATGCACGCACACGCACACATACACTGTAATTTCAGAGCATGAAGTTCATGGTTGTTTTGCCTCATTTATTATTTGTAGAGTTGTTCGGATGGGAAAGTGTACTCACATGGGGCCCTGCACTGTGTGAGACTTAGACGAAGTGGGAATTAAGAATTGAGGAGACTAGCCAGGTTCCCTCTGCGCTAGACACAAAGTTCTATCTTTGTGTACCCATGAACTCTGTACACTTGGGAAACGTGTCGCACCTCTGAAGTCACTGTTGCCTTACTTCAGAGTTCTGAGTTGACCTGGCTAGGATTTGGAGGGTTTTTCACTTATCGCCTAATATCCTGTATCTGCAATTTGACAGCCACCAGAGGGGAGCGATCAAGCCAGATGTGGCCAACTGCTTCTAGCAGTTAGGTCCCCAGTGTCCCTGTCATAAAAAGATCAGGGCTCTCCACGCCAGCCCCGATATAACAATGGTTTGGGGACAGACAGCCCTTTTCTGTGAGTGGCAGGAGAGTTTTCTTGTAGTTCTGTATGTGTGTTTCTGCCACCTATTTGGAAAGAATACAAATGCTAATTGTATCTCAGAGGAGGAGAATTTTCTCTTAAAGTGTTCAAAGGCATTTGCAAAATAAGGGAGGGACCCTCGTGAGAACACAAGATTACTGAGCCCTCATTTTCCCTGCGACGGGTTCCTTTCGACTCTCAGCCCTCCGAGCTAGCGCAGATGTGTGTATGTCTGGAAAGCAGAACAGATTCATCTTGCAAAGGTCAAAAGGGATGACTCCCACCCCCAGTCTGTACATGTTAGCCCCAGGGAAACAGGCACTCATGGGCTTATCAAATCAACCGGTCGGTCTTTCTCTCCTCTGCCAGGGCACCGCTGCACACAGCGTGAGGGTGGCTGAGCAGTGAAAAGCTGGAATCCCCTGAGCAAGCAGCGTTTCAGCTGGCTGGACAGATCAAATAACACTTGGGCTAGTTAACAAAAGACGCCAGTGGGAAGGTGTTGGAAGCCGGAGTGTGGAAATTTACCCAACATTGTTTCTTTGACAGGGAAGGGGACTCTGAAAGATGCTGCATTCCTGCAGCCCTACCGCGTCCCGCGGAGCAGTCTCAGTCAAGGTGGCGTGGATGCTTGGGTGAAAGAGGATACGCCCCCATCCGAAGCCTCTGGAGGGTCCTGGACTGGCAGCTAAGTTCCTTTTGGACTCGGGACAGCCCGTGCAACTGCAGAGCTCAGGAGAGAGTGTGGCCTTTCCCGGCTCTTTACTCACCAAACTAGTTGGAGCTTTGGATTCTAAAGGGAACTAGTAGAAAGATAAACTGGTGGAAATGAAAAGACGCCCCCTAGAACCTTCTAGAATCCATTAACTGGATCCCCTCTTACTGCTCAGGGCACAGAGGGAGGCTGTGATCCGATTAAGCTTTGGACCCCCTTAAGTAAAGCAACACAGCTCAGCAAGCAGCTCCTGCATTGGGGCCAGACAGAAGGATCGAAGGGGGAGAGTTGCTGCATATTTTACTTTGAGATCCGTGGAGATAGAAGATAAGGACACTGGCTTTTCTCCTTCTAATAATGCCAGATCTGGAAGAAGCATGAACCATTTTAAGCGTCTAGGAGGGTTCTTGAAGCCCAGGAGTCGGTGGCAAACCCTCCCGGTGCAGATGAGAACCCTTGCAGCATCCCGCTGAGCACGTCAGTGAGCAAGGACTTGCAGTCAGCCGTTCCTGTCCCCTGGCAGCAGTGACCTCACCAGGAGCAAAAGCATCCCTCAGCTGTGAGGTCGGACAGAATGAGGTGTGCTGGGGAAACCATTAGCTGGAACTTGGCCTTTCCTGACTGCCCCTGCATCCCCCGGACGGCCCCAGACCACTGAGTCAACAATGGCCGAGAGAGGGGACTGCCTCGCCAGTGTCTACGGGTATGACCTTGGAGGGCGCTTCACTGACTTCCAACCCCTAGGCTTTGGGGTCAACGGGCTGGTGCTGTCGGCTGTGGACAGCAGGGCTTGCCGGAAGGTAGCTGTAAAGAAGATTGCTCTGAGTGATGCCCGAAGCATGAAGCATGCGCTCCGAGAGATCAAAATCATCCGGCGCCTGGACCATGACAACATTGTCAAGGTCTATGAGGTACTAGGACCCAAGGGTAGCGATCTGCAGGGCGAGCTCTTCAAGTTCAGCGTGGCCTACATTGTCCAAGAGTACATGGAGACGGACCTGGCACGCTTGCTGGAGCAGGGCACGCTGACCGAGGAGCATGCCAAGCTGTTCATGTACCAGCTGCTCCGTGGGCTCAAGTACATCCATTCTGCTAACGTGTTGCACAGGGACCTGAAGCCCGCCAACATTTTTATCAGCACAGAGGACCTTGTGCTCAAGATTGGGGATTTCGGGTTGGCAAGAATCGTGGATCAGCATTACTCACACAAGGTATGTCTGTCCGGAAAGGCTGCTACTGCTGCTGCTGCTGACCTGTGGGGTCCTCAAGGATGCACACAGTGTTCCAGAGGGCTTGTCTTTCTCCATTGTAATCAGGAGACTGCTATTAATGTTAGGGAGGGGTGAAAAGGTACAAGAAAGATCCATGGCTTGAAAAGTTGTTGAGAGTGGGAGGTATCTAGTTCCTAGTCATGACTTTGCCCACTTAACTGTGGCCAATGTCTAAACTATCTTTTAGCCCTGGGCTCTATGGCTGTAATATTGTGTGGTTGATGATTTTTTTTTTATCGCATCCACTGATCTTGGACATCTGGCTGCTCAGGAGACACCAGAAGGCTCTGGCTTGTCTCACCTGTTTCTCTTACCAGGGCTGGCCCATCCTGGGTTCTTTTCAGTCAGTCAGGAGTGAGCAATGGGGGGGCGGGGTGGGGGGCTAGTCTGATAAACTAATGCTCACTACAGATCAGCTAATGACTGCCCTCTTGGTCCTTCCCTCAATGTGGAGTGACTTCATGCTTGAGGATGGTTCTGTTACAATTCCCCATGGTGCGTCACAGAGTCATCCCAGCTGCGCTGATAGAGACACATGTCACCACGATTTGTTTCCAAGGCCCAGGCCTCCTCCTGACCTGCTGTGTCTTCGGGAACAGCAAGTTCTCCTCTGCCAGACATTGTTGCCACTGTAGGGTACCTGGGAGCCTCCTCATGAGCATGTTACCAGTCACCCTGAAACAGAGCCAGTCTCCCAGAAAAACATACTTTGATTTTTTTTTTTTTATTAGAATAGAACATCCTATTGGAAGCAGGTACCCCACGAAATGTTGAAATCGTCAAGGGTGAGAGTGGGCCATGGAAGACGAGGGTGGCTCTGACCTTGAACATGGTTTGGCTCTGTCTTAGGGTCCTCCCTGTTTCCCTCCTCTGTGCAGAGGGAAGGCATCCCAGGCCAGGGAGCCACAACTCCCTGTTCACCCTCACTGGCTGGAACTTGGGCTCCTGACCCAATTTCAGACCCCACATCACTCCCACTGCCTCTGGCTTCTCAGTGCCCAAGTAACTTTGCCGCTTTAACAGTGTGCTTGTCCTCTGCACCCATTCCTGCAGCCACGCCATCTGCCAAGACTGACAGCCGAGTCTGTAGGCAAGAAGCCCATGGCAGAGACCCAATACTACAGGCTGTTTGTTCCCCTTCCTTCTCAGGGGCTATGATGTCAAGTCATTGAGCCAATGGTTCTAACCCCGATTCATCCTTTTTTGGCAAAAAAAGATCCAGAGAATCTACGTTTCTACCTGGGATACGTGTATGGGTGTTTGCCTGTATCTGTGTCTGCACACCATGTGTGTGCAGTGCCTGGGGAGGCCACAAGGAGACGTCAGATCCCCTGGAACTGGAGTAAACAGGTGGTTGTGAGTTGCTGTGTGGGTGCTGAGACTCGAACCCAGGTCCTCTAAAAGAACAACAGGTGCTCTTAATTCCTGAGCCGTTTCTCCAGCCCCCACAACCCTCTTAATTGCAGTAAACTAGTACTCTTGGGAGTCATCTGGTGAGGTAGTTTAGTGAAGTGTCCAGGGAAGGAGTGAGGAGATACGTGTGTCACCTACAGTACAGTCAGGAAGACGGCTCCTTGGGGTGAACAGTCACCACAGTAGCAGTTTTGTTTTGTTTGAAACAGCGTCCAGCTCTGTAGCCCAGGATGGCCTGAAACGCGAATCGGTCCTCATGCCTTGGCCTCCTTAGTGTTGAGATTACAGGCGTGTCCCACCAATCCCAATTGTTGAAACAAGTCTCGGGATGGGACGCGGTATGAGCGATCCCACAGTGTGAGGAGTTGAGGAGATGGGCTCCTCGTTGATGTCACTCGCCCCTGGAGCCTCAGTTTCCCCACCTTTGACAGAGCTGTGTCCTCCCTGCCTCTCTGGTTTCTAGGTAAGAATGAAAATTAACCATAAATGTAGAATCCCTTGAAAAGTGGTTAAAAAAAAAAAACTGCCACTGAGCACCCACAGAACCCAAGCACAGTGCAGGGGGCTGGGGCTGGAGAGGGGCGGGGCTCACCTGACTGCTTGCTAGGTTCCTGCTACTTCTCTTAGAGGGGGTTTTATTCTCCCCACGCAAGGGAATTCATGTGTTCTCTCACTTCATCTTTTTAAATATGAGAGAGCGAGAGCGCGCTATATGAGATTAAAAACAGTAATTGGAGCCAGTTACCAACCTGGTGTGTGCTCACATCAGCCTGGTACCCCGGGGTCTGTCAGCACCACCCACTGCAGCCGTTTGTCCTTACTCACTTTCTTTTAGCTCGCTGCCCTCCTCTCCCTCCAGGGATGATGAAAGGCTTCATACTCGCTGCTTTTATTTATCCAATGTGCATTTAAATCAGTTCTCACTTAATCCTCATCATACCGTGAGGCACTTAGGGCAAATGGTCCATTTGACAACCCTGAGAAGTGGCTTGATGAGGAAGCATGAGGCTCCCAGGGCGGAATGGCAGGAGGGGAGGAACCTGAGGAACCGGGGACTCTTCATACATGGTGAGGGCTCTTCCTGAGGTGCACTGGATTCTGGGTGGCAATTGCCTCTCAGGGTTCTGGTCCTTCCTCTCTTCCAGCACTGACCACTCACTCTCCACCCTACCTTGTGGGTGTTGTGTCTGCACTGACCACTCTCTACTCTTACCTTGTGGGTATTTGTGTCTGGGTCTCTTCTCCCTGGCAGAGTCCCATGCTTTAAGGGGGGGGGGGGAGGTGCTGTTTGCTTTTCATAATGGAATCTTATCAGTTCCTGGGATCTGGACCTCAGTTGATTTTGCCAGTTGTACTAGTCAGAGGGAAGGACAATGATCTACCGGATCCTCACAGATAGGAAGCTAATGTGTTTGTAGATTCCATGGTTGGAAAGTCTGACTCAAAAAAGGAACTCTACATTCTTGAGATGATAGCTGGAATCAGATGTGTGCATCTGTGCTCACTAGTGTGCTTGGAGGATGGTGTCTACAAGCCCGATGCTCTGTGGGTACTCAGTCTCTCTTGAAGAGGACCATTACTTATCTGGACATACCTTTTCCACATCCTGATCCAGTCCAGGGCCAGAGTGGTCCAGCTAGAGACTTCTTGGGTGTGCATGACCCATGAGGCAGTGTGGAGCAGTCTGGTCCTCACCCTTCCATCTTTATCACAGGTGCATAGTGTCTCTTCACACCTGCATCCTTCAACTGCTACAGGACCTTCCTAGGGCAGGTACCCACTTCGCTAGTCTAGAGATAACAAAGGAAATGGCCTTCTCTTCTTTAATGAGCTTCTAAACTGAAAGAGCTCCAGGGCACACTCAAGAGCCCTCTGGGTCTGTCATAACATTTCTAGGGATCTTGGCCTTTACCTGGTCCAGGGGGCAGTAAAGTCAGTGCAGCACAAAGGCAGGAGATGGCATGGGTGACAGTGAGGAAAACACATTGGTTCTCCCTCATCAGTGGCAGCCTAGGAAACCCTGGTACCTGTGTCATTGAATTAGTGACTTCTGCATCATTGTATCCAAAGTATTTGATGGGGGGGAAAAGCTTACTGGAAGAAAAGTTCATTTTGACTTATACTTTTAGTGGGTCTCTCAGTCCATCATGGTCGGGATGACAGGGTAGAGTTCATGGCAGCGGGATGGGAGGGTAGGGAGCTCCTCCTCGCACTGTGTACCAGGAAGACGACGGGGTGGTGAAACCTTTAAACACCCACACCTAGTGTTCTACTTTCGTTTCTCTTGCTGTGATCAAATACCCTGACAAAAAGCAACGTAGCAGGGGAGAAGTTTTAGTTCACAATCCCGGGTTACAGCCCACAATAGCAGGGAGGTCAAGGCTGCAGGAATGGAAAAACCACTCAATGACATCTACAGTCAAGAGCAGAGAGGGGGATGGGTGCGTCAGGCTCACTGGCATGTTTGTGCTCAGCCTCGTTTCTCCACTCACGTAGTTTAGAACCCCCAGCCTAGGGAATGGTTGTACCCGCAGTGGACTGGGTCTTCCCACATCAATTGAGACAAAGTCATGTGGGTCAACCCAGTGTAGACAAGTCTCTCATTGAGAATCTCTTCTCAGGTGATCCTAGGGTGGGTCAAAATGACAATTAAAACCAAACCATCACAACGAATGGTGCCCCGCCTCCTAAAAGATTACACACACTCTTCTAAAGTCCCCAGGATACGACCCTCTAGGGGACATTTCAGGTTCGAACCATGACAGTCATTATTTGGCTTACTGCACGATTGACAATTCCTTTTCCTTACGTAGGTGATTCTTGGTGTAAGAGATCCATACACACGCTTCATGGCCATCTTGCCCATCTCTGTCATTTCCCAGGTGTAAGTACTAGAGGGGAAGAGCCCTGCTCAAGGTCGAGTAACGAGCACTTGGAGCTGGTTGTGACTGTGTGCACTGTTTTTATATGAGCTCCTCTTCTCAGTTGTTGTTCACATTCTGCTGCAGTTTCTGTTTTCATTGTGAGCAGCTGGGTTTGGCCTGGATCTCCTGATGTATCCCACCCTGGCCTTAGACTCTGGATCCTCCTGGCTCAGCCTCCTAAGTGCTATGTTATAGGCGTGCACCCCCACATCCAGCTTCCATTCTGCTTCTCTCCGAGGATTCTGATTGGTCAGTGGAAAGTGAGGATGTCAACATGCTTTCAGATGCACTAGGGACTAAATCCCTAACACAGCTGCTTGCCTAAGTCGATGTCATAATGAAGCCAGGCATCAGTTTACCTCTGCTGAAGCATGGACCACAGCGTGGAGCCAATCTTGTCAGCTTGGCCCTGGATGGGTCATGAGACCCTTCTTGAGGGTGTATTCATTTTTTTTTTTTTGAGTCCCTTTCTCCCCCTTCCTCCACAAACCTGATTATTAGTTCCTCGTTATTTGTGTCAAGAAGAGGTGGCTGAATGATCAGAGCATATTTCCCTTTGAATTTGTTAGGAGACGAATGATCTCAAAAGGAAAAAATAATGCTTAAGACTTTACTGAACCTTGTGTAAACTCTACGAAATGTTACCAACTCCCCGGAAAGCAGGCAAGACTCCATCCACTCACTGTCTGAGTCAATGTGCCCTTCCAGGAAGGGCCACCCAGAGCCTTCCAACCTGCCAGAAACCTTCACAGGGACTTCTAGAAGACTGCCTGCAGACCCAGCTTCCATGGGGTGCAGGTAGAAAATGCCCAGGCAGGAAAGGAAGGGGAACAGACTCCTGAGAATTTGGGCAGCAAAAGGTCTTACGTTTTTGGCAGATTTCCCAAGCAAGTGTACCCTTCCTGTTAGGTTGGTGCTTTGAGTCCCCAACCCCTAGCCACTTCCTAGTCTTTTTTTTTTAATTTAGTGGCTAGAGAGACAGCCGTGGGTTCTGGGAACCGAACTCTTATATCTTTGGTTGTGAGCCTAGCCTTTAACGGCTGAGCTATCTCTCCAGCCCTCTTACCTCATTCTTGACCAGAATGCTTTCTCTTCACCTTCCCTATCTCCTTACAATTCCTTTAAAACCAGCTAGCTTGCCGGGGTCTCTAAGGGTGGCTACAAGCCAGCAAGCATCAGCTACACCCGAGAACGACTCAGGGAGGCCAATGCTTGGCCTCATCTCAGCAGCTCAGGTCCAACCATCTGTGTGTCCGTGGGCCCCCAGGGGAATCTCGGGCTCCTGACCTTTTAAGAGCCGTTGATCTAAAGAAATGAGGTAACTTGCTTGTGGGTGAAAGCTGGTGCTCGTGATATGTTCCGTAATGCTCAGCCTTGTGGTTCTTACACCGGCCCTGGGAAGACCATGTGGGTGAACTTGAAGCATGTACCTTCACTGGAGGGCTTGATCATGATGGGTCTGTGAGGCGCACGCAGCACAGCTCTGGAGAGCCTCGATTTCATTACCTCGGAAACCACCCCGTGGTACTATTTGGCCAAAAGTTACACAAACCAGGAACCTGCTGGATTTTAACAGTTTGGAGATATGAACAGTGATTTTTGGAAAACACGGACTTTTCTTTCTGGTGTAAACTACTTCAAAGAGTTTATCTAAAAAACGAAACACTAGTTTCACAGTTGGGTAGAAACGAGTGTTTGAAGGCTCAGCAAATCGCCGGAGTTTGTTTTAGGCTGTGTTCCTTTGTGGCCCCGGAGGAGTCCACAAGGCTGAGCACAGACTGCAGCCTGGGAACCCTGCCAGGGACAACTCAAAGCCAGTGCTGCCTTCATGGTGTTGGTTAGTGTCACCTCGCCTCCTCTCGTGTCTCTTCTACCTGCCTTGGGTGGCCTCTGCCATCTGCCTGGGAAGGTACCCAGAAAGTGTCCCCCTTCCAACATAAACCCTTGAAACTGAACCTAGGAGGAAGAATGGTCACCCCTGGGGCTTCAGGAGTCCTTGCGATTAGGAGAACATCCTTTGGGGTTTCAGCGCTTGCTTACATCCCAGATGCTCTCTACTGGGAAAACAGTGCAGAGTGGGGAAGACCTGCCCAGGACCCCACAACAGGACCAGCGTCCATCATACTGGTCCTGGGAGGGACCCAGACTCCCTCAGAGGCCATGGGAAAATTGACTTGTAGAAAGACACTTCGCTGAGGGACCAGCCAGCAGGGAAGGTCCCTTTCTTCTTAAGCTGTTAAACGTGTTATTCCAAACCAGTGGAGCCGAAAAGATGTATTTAAAAGACTATGGAATATCCCTTTTTAAAGAGGAAAAATATGACCTAGGGGATTAGAACAGAGGCTGGGCTGAAGAGCAAGTGTCTGGACACTCAGGCAGACTTGGAAAGCTACTTTTCTTGGCTCTCGGGGCCTCCTTGCTCTCTTCTCACTGTAGAAGTCCTGGGAGCAGGTATCTCAGTCTCCTGGTGTCCTTCTCTGCCCACTGCACCCAGGCCCTCCTGAAAGCAAGCCCACTGAGCTCCAGGGGAGTGTTTAACAATTGCCTCAGCCCAAGCCAGCAACCAGTCAGGACTAACCTCACCAGAGTCATGAGGTGAGGGCCTGGAGTTGCCATGCTTACCGGCCATTCACCTTTGGCAATCACATGAAGGCGCAGAACAAGGGAGTAAGGGACTCCGAGTACCAGCCATTCACCAACCAGTCTGCTGGCTCATTAGGTTGAAATGGCCCACAGCATCCACACATTGCTGCTGCCTCCTCAATCCCAAGTTCAGTTTCTTGAGTGTGCCTGGGGGTGGAGTCTCCCCTGGGGAGAACAACAGCTGACTGAAAGGCTCAGGGGGATCCATGGCCGCCTCCTCTGGCCTCCCTTCCGTGAACCGCCCCCTGGCACTTACCTCTCAAACTGAGCTGCCAGCAACTGCTAACATAAAGGCTGAGTCCAGGAACACGCAGCCTGCCGAGGACGGGGTACAGGCTGGCGGGTGGCGCATCCTTTATTACTGGAACAAAGTACCTGTAGTTTACTCTCGTTTTAAAAGTCCGTGCTCCCTGGATTCAGGACTCACAAGTTTTTGTCAGTCTTTAAAAATGCCCTCTCTTTGCTGTCTGTCACTGTTATTTACAAAGAGATGAGATGTTTTTCCTTCGTGCCATTAGTCCTCCCGTATGTCATGTGTCTTTTTTCCTCTGGCCGCTGTCAAGATTTTCTTCGGCCATCTCACCGTCAGGAGCCGAAACATGGTCTTTTTTATTCAGCCTCTGCTGTGTTGGGCTGTTGAGGACAGCGGCATAGAACAGAAGGTTCCGAGGGTGAGAACCATTTTGCTGTTGAGTTTTCTGACATTTATGGCTCCCTTCTAAATCAGGATCATACGGCTGAGTCGGAGGAGGCCAGCGCTTATCTTGAGCGTAATTTGCAGTCACCCACCTCACCTAGTGTAACATCACCGACTTGTCATCTTGCCCCCAGAAAATGCCATTCGCAGTGACAGCTCTGGTCCCACACACTGTTCCCTCACTCCCACATGGACTGCCATTTACCCCTACAGATTCTGCTCAGATGTCCCAAGTCACCTAGTTCTCTAGGAGTCAGTCACTCCCTCCTCTTGCCCAGAGCGCTTATCCACACTGTTGAGCAGCTGATCTCCGTGCCTCTTCCCAGATGGGCACAGTGGGTTCTTGGGTGAGGTACACATTCGTGTCCATTTTTCTGGCATGTAGCACAGTATCTGACCCATAAAATGTGCTCAGTAAAGGCTGGTTGACTAATGAACAAGCCATGCCTCTGCTTCCTATGAACCAGAGTGTGGTTTTCCAGAGTCTCAGTATGAAGCTTAACTTTTACCCTCAGGAGAGCTTTCAAATATTTAACGTCCCCCCATCCTGACCCTTCTACCACACCCTGCAGTCTGGGCCGTTTTGTCTTTAATGATTTTCAGGCTTTGTTACTCGGTGTTAAGTGACTCAACTCACACGTTATTTATAATAGGCGCTACCGTTTGCAGATGGGGACACTGAGGCACAACAGTCACCCAGGTAGGCTGTGGCAGAGTTGGACTTCCAAGCCCGGCTGCCTGCAGAGGACCCACGTACAGCCTGCCCCGCTCTCAGCTCTCTTCAGCTGACTGCACTCCAGGGCTCACACCGTCCTACCTACCCTCTCGCTGACCACCTCTTCCTGTCAGAACCTTTCTTAAAGTTCACGTGCAGACCAGCCCCTATGTGATTTCATCAGCAGAGTCAGTGCGCGTGTGCGACCTCTGCTCTGTAAACGACAGGCCACTCCTGTGCGTTCTTGGCCAGTGTGTCACCGTAAGGGCTCACACTGGGCTGCTAGCCAATTAATTTATGTCAGTTCCGTATTCTCTACTTTAAATGTATGGGATTGGGTTTTGGTTTTTGTTTCTTGCTGTTGATGTTTGGTTTTGTTTTTAATCCCAAGCACAAGTTGTGGCCTTTGTCCCTGGTAGAGTTCATCTTCTTGGTTCAGACAAATATTCCAACAGGAAGAGATCTTTTTGGATCTTTGTTTCATCATACAACCTTGCCCTTTATAGCTTCATAATATATTTAAGGACTTCACCTGTCTCCTAGGACTTTGCCTCTATCACTAATTCAAATGTGCATAAAGAGATTAGGCCAAAGGCCCAGCCTCCTGGCCACTGGGCACCTCTGACCTACCCAGTCAGTTACCTGTTTACAAAATTATAGCCATTTAACTCACATTTTAAAAAATTGTCTACAAAGACGTTGTAGAGGATGTAGCTAAAGGAGGTGTAGTCTCTTTATTGAGACTCAGGGGCACTGTTCTCAGAAACCTCACTTCCCCGTGTCAGACTACGTTTAGGGAGGATGCCTGGTTTAAAGTGTGTCTCCAGACAGTGGCCCTCAGCTCCAAGCTCTGCATAGCACACTCCTGTCTCTGGGACAGGTGTCTGATGCCTCCAGTGAGTCCTGCCAGAGACACAGCAGGTCAGAACTCTTAACAAGAGAGTGGCATCCACAAATTGCAAAATGCTAGCCAACAGGGTCTCTTGATCAATTCTTGGCTGTCACAACCAGGTTTTAAAAAAAAAAAAAAAAAAAAAACTCTCAACTCAGCCATGTACCCAGAGAGACCTCTGGAAAAGGACGCTCGGAAAAGGAAAAAGGAGAGAAGAGGAGGTAGAGAGAGACGCCAACTTGGCGTCCATTTTGTGCAGCTGCTGCTGACCCTCCAAAATGTAAGTTGCCTGAGGTAATGGCAGAGTCAGCTTTGTGGAAGAAGGTAACGGACAGCAAAATGAGAACAAGTCTCTTTAGGAATTCTTTTGGACTTTGGCTTTTAACGTCAAATGGGTTTCTAGTCTGAACGCTCATGGTCCAAGCTGCCAGATGTAATTTAAGGTTCCCTGTTCCTACCTGTGGGCTTGCGCCATAATAAACTAAAATTCAGAAAGTCCTGCAAGTGAAGGAAGCCGTTCAGCCATAGAAAATTAAATTCTGTTCCCTGGGTGTTATGTACCAAGGCCGGAAATTGAATAAGGACATTCGAAAGATATTTCTAGCAATGGGACCTGAGACAAAGTCTTTTCTGCTTAACCCTCATGTGGCCAGAACTTTGCCCCACTCCCCACACAGCTACCAGAGTTTTGCCCACCATGTGTTCTTTGCAGCAATACACTTTGGAACAGTAACTGTTCTCAGACGTGCTTCCTAGTTTAAACAGATTAGGTCTACATGATTTGTTCTTAACCACGTTGCTAAATGTGGGCTGCTTGTTCGTGTCACAGAACCACGGCCGACTTTGCACGCGGGCTTCCACCGATGCCCTTTAACCTCCTGTATTTGAAGGTCTGCGAGGTGTCCCTCCATCCAGCGTGGGCCTTCTTAGCTCATCTGCTCCGTGAGATGAGACTTTCCTGGAGTCCTATCTGGGGTCTCAGGACCCTTGGATGTGTAGAAGAGATGGGAGCAGAGTTCAGTTGAGACTGAAGATTCTGGGCTGTGGGACCGGGGAGCAAGGCCCGATGAGGTCAGGTCTGCATGTGCCCAGAGAGCATGCAGATGGAGACAGCTTTCCTGAAACACGCTTTCTCCAGATGGGACGTATCTCCCAGTACCCCCATATGAGTGCCTCCGTCCATTCCTTCCTCCCCCTTCATTTCCTATCCCCCCACCACCCCCACCCCACCCCCCCACTCCCAAAACCATCTCCAGACCTTAAAAAAAAAAAGTGGCTAGTGCCAGCCATTTACATTTTGGAGACACTTCCGATGTAAGCTTTAGTTTTGATGTGAAGGTTGCAGCCCAAAACACACCCCTCAGGTATTGGCCAGCAGGTCAGGTCAGAAACCTTTTTATTCTTGCTATAGGAATTACAGCACCCGGCTTGTCGTTTATAATCTCGATCATGAGTGTTTCACCTGGAGCATCCCCACAGGGCTGTACTCACCACCCCTTGCGGCCTCCTCTGCCCTTAGCTTGGCGATGTATATGAGATCTACAGGACAGCCCACTGTACACAAAGGAGAGAATTTCCTTGGGGTTTGCTGGGGGAGAATCCTGGAAGTTGAATGCCAAAGCAGCTGAGAAGGTATATGCTGTCCACGCAGTTGGGCAGGCTGTGAGCCTTCTCTGGCCTGCCTTTCTTACGCTATCAAAGGCTAACAGCATCAACCATACAGGATTATAGCCCTGTAGCCGAGTGCTCGGTACCAGGCCCGGAGGGGGGAGGCAGTAAGCCAGAGCTCTTCGAAGCTCTTGTTCTTGATGGGAAAAAGCCCAGGTGTCTCCTATGAGTCTGTTAGGGTCCCACAGAGCAGAAAGAACGAACTGACTTCCCAGAGTCGTCCTCTGACTTTCATACGCCTGTAAAGTGTTACATAAAATGCAAGAAAAAAAAATCATGTTATCTCTCTCCTTTCTCTCTCACACACACACACACACTTTTCTTTTTTAAATACCCTAAACAGAACATAGCACAGTCTACACACAAAGGGACATGGTACAGAGCCAGTGTGCCCTACTTACACACACACACTCACATACCTTTATCATCCATGTATCAAATCTAGCAATGGGGACCAGCAGATACACCCTGAGCAGAGAAAAATGGAAGTGGATTGTCTGGCAGGTAAGGAGACAGAATAGAGAAACAGACAGTCGCCAGGCCCAGCTCCCAGGCTAAGGAGACGGAGAATACAGGCCTGGCTCCCACGCTCTTCAGCAGTGATTCTCAGAGCTGCACTAAGATCTAGGTTGTAGCCAATGCTCCAAATCTTGCCCCTCCAGAAGGTAGTAAATTATGTTCGGTGTATTTAAAGAAGCCCGTTGGGTCTGTGCTGTGATGTACAACAGGCTTCGGCCATTGCTCCCAGAATGTGCAAATGTCCCTCACCCTTCCTTTCCATTTGATTCCAGTGACAATCCTCTAGTACAGGAAGGGCTCATGTTATTGGACCCGTTTGATAGATGAGAAACTTGAGGCCTCAAATGACTGAGACTTTCCCAGCCTCAGAGAACTCAAGAGTGGTGATCTGAGCTTGACTCCGGGGCTTCTGTCTGAAAGTGCAAAGCTCTTCTCTGAAGACATTTCCAAGCGCTGGCATGCTGGGTCTGTGTGGGGCAACGGGGGTTATGGTAGCAACAAGGCTTCCCACTTCTAAGCAGTGTGTTTAGTGTTTGGGATTCAGGTTCTCTGAGGAACCCCTCACCAGGCAGTTGGTAAGCTTCCATTTCTTCACCCTCCACCCCAGGCACTCAGCATCCTCAGGCCACCCAGGGTCCTTGGCATCCTTGGTGACCCATCTCTCATGAGCCAAACATGTTCCTCTCCCTCACTTCACAACCCTACCCCCGAGTTGGGGTTCTGGGCCCTCAGTGTCCCACTGTGAGCGCCCTCTGGAGCACCTCTAGATGGCATTCTCCTAACGGAGGCAACTCCTTCACACTGTGTCTTCTCCATCCAACACCACCCTACATTAAACGCTTCATAGTGGGCTTAGACCTGAAGGTAAGCGACCATGCTCTCTATTGTTCCGTTGGCTCCTTTCAATCCAGGACAGATGAACTCCAATAAGACAGTTCAGACCACAGTCCTAGCAGAAAAAGTGGGCAGCTAGCTGGTGGGAGTGAGTGTCAACATCCCCATCACACACACTGTGGACATCCCATTCCCCTATGGCTGAGCACCCCGAGGACCAGGCCCTTGAAGTGACCTTTGTGGAATCTAAGGATGTAGATGAGTAGAGAGAGAAGAGCAAAGGTGGTAACCCCTGTGCAGACGGGGTACCTGGGGAGAGAGGAGAAGACTGCCTGGGAATGGGAGAGGGGAAGCCAAGGAGCTTGGATGCAACATAACCAGCCAGAGAAAGGAACCTATAAAAATGGAGGCCGGGAAAGGAAAGGGCAGACTGGCTGGGGCTTCTGTGTGTTTTCCGCTGGTCCTGATGGCAGCAGACAACACAGGAACTACCCCTACTGTGCTGATGACGAACCCAGGCCTCACAGAGACTAAGAGCAACGGTGCTGTTAGTCACCAGAAAGGAACTTGCTGGCACAGGATTTGAACACAGATCTGAAGCAGGTGTTCTTAACACAGATTCGCATCCTCTGAGGATCCTTCTGTCTGGCAGGGGAATACCAGAGGAACTGGTGAGATGAGAACCAAGTTCTGCTGTAAAAAAAAAACCAGCCACCACACCAGAAACTTCTCTGTGCAGTGAGTACACAACCCAGAGGCGGGCCTCCAGCAAAACAGGGCATTCACCAGGATTTGCAAAGAATTTTGATTTGGTGGTTTGGTGTTTTTTTTTTTTTTCTTTTTTTTTTTTCCAAAGCAGGGAGTTGAGGAAATGGTTTAGTGGATGGAGTGCCAGATGCACAACCGTAAGTCCTGAGTTTAGATGTCTGGCACCCCCACAAAAAGCCAAGCGTGGCGGCACACTCTTACAGTCTTGGCACCGGAGACGCAGAGACAAAAATGCTGGGGCCTCTGACCAGCTAGGCTGGCTGAATCGGTCCGGGGACAGACCTTGTCTCTAAAGAGAAAAGGTGGAGAGTAAACAGGACACCCTGTTGACGTGACACACATGTGCGCCCACACAACACACACTCACCATCAAATGAGTCATAGCAGACTGTGTCAAAGGAAAGACATTTATGGGTCTTCCATGTGCTCATTTTATGGTTTGGGATAGATTTATTCAGATTGCAACTGAGAAAGATGCCATCCCAGCCTCAACCCTAAGGGCTGGAAGAGGCCTCCATCTGCCCTATGATCTACTGAGCTGAGGGCTGAGGACAGCATGCCATCAATCTGCCCTGACCTTGAATCCCAGCTAAGGTCACAGGGCTTACCTTGGAAAGATGGGAACTGAAGCAGAGCCTGCAGGTTTTCAAGGACAACTCAGGGTAACCCTAGCTCCAAACAGAGCCCGGAGAACCTCCTGACCCACGGGCAAAAACTCCACTGGTGTGCCATCTTGGCACAGCCTGGGCATCAGGTGCAGGCACAGCACTTGCTGAGCAGAGCTTGTCTACATGGATAGTAAGTAGAATGTGTTTGATGAGGATAATTATATGCAGGGACAGGCTGTGACAGCAGCGACCACTCATGAGGGCTGTGAGCATGCTGCTGCACTGGACCGCTTGCAGGTGCATGGAAGATAGGCATGGCTCCCTGAAAAGAAAGTGGGGCTTGAAAGAAGCAGGAGAGCAGGATGGCTTGGAAGCTTGGTTCTGTAGTGAAGCTTCAGGCTGCTGTTAGACATGCAGATTTTCCCACGTGGCATCCAATGGCTTCGAAGCCGTGGGGTAGGTCCAGCTTCTGAGTGTCAGGTGACTAAGGGGGCTGAAGCTTGAGAAGCGCGGATGTGAATGTACTGTACAAGACAGGACCCGATTTATTTGTTACCACCACTTTATCATCTCAAAGGTTCACTTTGCCCATCTGTAAAATACCCTGTGAATACTTGAACTGCCAGAGTAGCTGGTGTATGACATAGGATGGGGATGTCTGTGCCCAGAATCCAAATTCAGGACTGCACCAGTGGGCCTGGCAAGCAAAATGAGGTGAAACTATGGTCTTCCACAGATGGTCTCATTGCCTAAATAAAACTTTAGCCTACAGGTTGAAAAGTAAAGATTTTGTGGGTTTTAGTAAGTTACCTAATATATTTCCAATTCATAGTTAATGACATTGGTGTTGAGAAACACGATTCACACATTCATCTGTACAAAAGTAACCAAACAAAGCAAATGAAGACCACTTGGTCAGATACCTTCGCTTGTACAAGTCAACACCATTATCAGTAATTTTTTGTTATATTTTTATTTTAAACAATTTTTAAATTTAAAGCTATTTTGATCATATCCTCTCCCTACCCACCCAATGTAGTGGGAGCTTTTCTGTGTCCCAGCCTGCCTGCAGTCGGGACAAATCTCTCCCACTCGCGTCCCCCAAGTAAACACACAGAGGCTTATATTAATTATAGCTGCATGGCCATGGCTCAAGTCTTTTGCTAGCTAGCTTTTATATCTTAAATTAGCCCATAACTATTAATCTACATGTCACCACATGTTCCGTAGCTTTACCTGCGTCCCATTATGTGTTGCTCCTTGGGCGGCTGGCTGGCATCTCTTCCCCCACCCCCAACTTCTTCCTGTCTCTTTGAATTTCCCACCTGCCTCTAAGCTGCCTTGCCATAGGCCAAACAGCTTTATTTTCAACCAATCAGAGCAACACATACAGAAAGACATTCCCCCATCAACCCCACTTTAAGTTCTTTCTCAAAAACCCAATATAACAACAAAACCAGCCAGGCAGTGGTGGCATACGCCTTTAATCCCAGCACTTGGATCTCAGTGAGTTCTAGGCCAGCCTGGTCTATAAAGTGAGATCCAGGACAGCCAGGACTGTTACACAGAGAAACCCTTTCTCAAAAAGAAAAAAAAAGAAAAAACCCAAAACCAAGAAAACAGAATAAAACCACACTCAAAAAGCAAAACAAAACAAAAAACCACCAGACCATAACCAAATAAAAGCACACAAAAACAACTGTGAAGTCCATTGTATATTGGTCAACAATTCCTGACCTGGAGTGGTTGATATACCCAGTGTCTCTCTATTGGAGAAAACTGATTTTCCCTCTCTCAGCAGGCAGAAAGTGGTGCTTCAATATAATAATAAAAACTCCTTTTTGGAAAAAAAATAGTAAAGACTTTGGCAAGGTTGCTAAATATAACAGCAATATACAAAAATCAACTTTATTTCTGCATGCTGACTAAAAGCACAACGTAGTTTGGGTACTATACCATTTAAGTATAAAATAGCAAGCAAATAGTATTTGCCAGTTTGGCCATATATTCCTGACCCAGAGACAGGCCAGATTTCACAGAGTAGGGGAGGTCTCCACCCACTAGCCGCAATTCCCATCTTCCCCTCAGGTTTAACGGTTTTCTAGTCTGGTTCATAGAACTTAGAAAAGTCCTATATGTAGTCAACCAAATGACACAAACCAGGGCCAGATGAAAGGAATGGTTACAGGTACAAAGTGTCACTGTCCTTCAGAGGCATCACCTCTGGCCACACTGACATGTGTCACTCAGGTGAGCTTCCATGTCCAGAAGATTTCTGTTGGTTTGGTTTCAGGAAGGGAGGTCTGTTACGTAGGCATGAATGGCCTAGTCATGCCCACCTAAACACTATCCAACTCCATTCTGCTCTGAGACCACCCAGGAGCCTGCCATGAACAACAGATAGTCTCCACTCAGGACTTTCCAAGGGTAGAGGCTTTCTCCCAACAATTGGAAATAAAGGCCAGCCATATTTTTTATGATGCAGCCAGCAGCTGAAGGTAAATAACGACAAAAATTTATAGTTCCTTTACAAAGTCTCTGTATCGCTACACTGAAATACGGCCTGGCTGTGAAAACAAATAAGCTACAATCCTTGTCAACTGTTGCGTATATTACGGTTAGGGCTGCTGAATTCATTGACGGTGCTGTATGGTCAACCACGAAGCAGAGATCGCCATTATAGAATCATCAGTAGCAGGATAGAAGATCTGAGCAGAGGAACCTCATGAACACAACTCCTCCTCTTAGCTCCGCCCCTTCCCCCAAATGACCATCACAGCTACATGCCTTTGGCTCCCTGTCTCTGACTTCCTTCCTGAAGCCAAATTCTTGCAGATGCATTGCTCATGTGAAGAGTGAAATCTCTGCCTGTTCTTGTGTCATTTTCTCATTGTTTCTCTCAAAGTGGTATCAAGGTCTAGGCCCTTGATATGTTTAGATTCCTTAGCTAAAGGAATCTAAGGGGACCAAGGAGGAAGGGGGCCAACCAGGGAGAATGTGCTAGTGTCCAAAATCTCTCCAACCTCCTGGTGTGAGGACAGAGGAATTTCCCTTTCAAAATCATGATGGGGTCTCTGAAGTCACCCTTAACCCTCACAGCCTGTCTTCTGAGAAAACCGTCCAAGGTGACCAGATCTCTAGGTAATTTGTCTCCACATGTAAGGCCATGGGTTCTGCTGTAGCTGACTTCAAAGAACGTTCTAGAATACATCTCTGCATTCCTTCCTAGCTCAGAAATTTTCACAAGAGATTCCCTGACCTCATTAGCCTAGCCAATCCTCTCCTCTTGCCTTTTTACTCACTGTGGAGTTCATGAAAGCTTACTTTACGGTCACTTACCTGCAGTTACCTTGCGTACTGGAGGAGCTCCCGTAACCAGGCATTTGCTGGGATCACTTTAGTTAATGGGATGTGTTTACGTGGATTTCTGTTACCTCTCTCTCTACAGTGACTGTCAACACTTTGCCAATTAAGTTACTCCACAAACACTCGGTGACACACTGAATCAACTCCCTGAGGTCATTAAACAAAGAGACAAGGCCAACCAGTGACTCAGAGCATGGGACTACGAGGAGAACATACCCAACCACCTGACAAGCATGTGTCAGCAGTCCCAAAACCGCTCCCGAATCTTACAATTCATAGGCCAAAGGATACTTCATACTTACCCCATATTTGATGATAATCAGATAATAATCATAGCAAATGTATAAGATCCTACCAATAGCTAGTTTTGAACATGAGAAGTGTTTCACATAGCAACCATACTAAAGTGTCACTCATACTGGAGGAAGAGACCATATTATCTTTTCAATTATCTTCCAGGCACTATTTTAAATTCTTTCTGTGGGAAATTATATTACAAAATTCCCATAGAAAAGATAATTAAAAATTATGCAGCACACATTTGCTACCTGCAGCTTGCCAAGCGGCTAATTAGTGGAAATGTGATTTTCATGAATTCTGTGATGTTTGCAATACCTGCCAACTTTTTTGTAATTTGTTGCCATTACTTTTTTGATTCAAAATAAACATTCATTTTCATACCTAATTTTATACTCATAATTTGGTATTTTTAAAAGACTCCCAAACCTGGATCCACCTGCCCCTTTCTCTCTCTCAGTGACCTCAGTGACTGCCCCATCTGCCTTCCCTCATCAGCGTTGACAGTTCCCTGGATTGATACTATCTTTGAGATTAAAGTAATGTGCTCTCTGCCCAGACTGGGAGTGTAAGCTCTCTGAAGACATGCCCTTGCCTCAGCACACCACAGTCTTTATCACTGGAAACAATAAGTCACAGTTAGCAGAGCATTGGGAAGTTCAATGGTAATTCCCCAAACAGGTGGCCCTGGGCAGCCTCCCAGCTTGTGGGCATCTTATAGTCAGCATGCCCATCCCAAAGCTTGCCCAGGAAGACAGTGGCCCTGCCAAGAGCCTGTGCTTTCTGGTCAATAAAAATTCTAACACGTACTGTTTACCAAAGTAAAAAGACCCTTCTCATGGCCAAGCTCGGACAAGGTTACCAAGCCAAAAGTTGAGCTTGGGCCCTGACAGAAGTCACATTGAAGAGGGCCTAGAGTTAGTACTGGACCTTTCTGTGACCAGTCTCTCCATTCCAGCATGCCTTCACTTCTTCCCTGTCTGGGGGTAGAGGGCTCCAAGTGGCTCCCTGTCTCCTGCCTTCCCACACCTTGCCCAGCCTCCCTTAACAACCCTATCATCCCTGCTTCCCTTCTAGAACCTCTGGTGTATGCAAGTAGCTGATATTTGTAATGTCAGCCCCCAGCCTCTTCTGTGTCCTCATCCCAAGCATACCAAGCGAGTCCTTGGGTCCCTGTGAGCAGGAGTTCTAGGGATAAGTTGGGGAGGCAGTGGGAGTATTCGTTCACTTAGAGGTGGTTTCATCGGGTGTTGTACTATTAGTCATCTAATGGGAGACAGTCAGTGTGGTTCCTACAAGAATGGAGGCATTCATAAGACCATAACCAGCATTTCCCTTAGTCTGTCCTGAAAACTTTATAAGTTGATTGTTGCCCACCAGTCCCAAAAGTGTTTGGTTGAATGCCCTTACACCCCCTGGTGCCTGTGAGTGTCTGTTATGGTTTGAATATTAAATGCCCTCCATAAGTTCACGTGTGGCAGCTTGGGTCCTGACTTGTGGCGCTGGGTGCTGGAGCCTAAGAAGACCACTAAAGGCAAGCCCTCAAGGTCCCTGACCTCTTCCTGGTCTGTTTCCTGACTGCCATGAAGTGAGCAGCCTCTGTCACAAGCTCCCACCACGATGGTCATACCTACCTTCAGGCCAAAGCAATAGATCTAAGCAAATTTGAACTGGAGCCTTTGAAACTTTCTTTCTTTACTCTCAGTGGCAAAAATAAGGAATCTTTAGGATGTAAACCCATATAAAGAAATGCTTCCTTAACAAAGGGCAGTAACCTGTAGATGAGATTCCTATACCAGGGCAGCCAGATAACCAAGTTCAGGGTGAGCAGGCTCCCTCTACTATGCTTAGCAAGCAGTTGCTTCCTGCTGACAGATGATGGGTCCTGTTCAGGGTCCTCCCTGCAACAGAGACTCTTCCTCCCCTGTCCCTCACCCTTCCCATGCAACCCCATGACATAGGGACAGTCCTCATCAGTACAGCAGGAGACACAGCCCAGAAGTGCCGTAAGCAGCCTGAGGAGTTCCTTCACTCTTAGACCTCCACTCAGGTGAAGCCCAACCTTTGACTTCATTGAAGAAAAGAATTTCAAGATAAGCCAGTATGAAGCAGAGTTGGGATTTATTCGAAGGCATTTTTAATGTAGATCTTAAGCACAGGGGTTAATAGAGAGGTGCTCAGGGAAAGAAATATGCTGTGGGATGGTATGTCAAATCTGTTGCTCTGATTGGTCAATAAATAAAACACTGATTGGCCAGTGGCCAGGCAGGAAGTATAGGCGGGACTAACAGAGAGGAGAATTGAGAGAACAGGAAGGTGGGAGGAGACACTGCCATCCGCTGCCATGACAAGCAGCATGTGAAGATGCCAGTAAGCCACGAGCCACGTGGCAAGGTATAGATTTATAGAAATGGATTAATTTAAGCTATAAGAACAGTTAGCAAGAAGCCTGCCACGGCCATACAGTTTGTAACCAATATAAGACTCTGTGTTTACTTGGTTGGGTCTGAGCAGCTGTGGGACTGCCGGGTGAGAGAGATTTGTCCTGTCTGTGGGCCAGGCAGGAAAACTCTAGCTACAGAAATACACCTGGGTGCTTGTGTGCAGGCTTCTTAGAGTCGAGTCTAAGTGTCCGAGTGGTGCCCATATACAAGATTTTGTGAGCTTTGGGGACTTGATTGCTTAATGGTTACTAAGGGACCCTCACTTCCTCTTTCCCTCTTCCCCTTTTCAATGATTGGAACTACAAGGTGGTCCCTGAAGTGCTGTGGCACGATTATGCTCTTATTAGATCAGAAGTCACTGGGATTGCACAAGGGCTTTACCTGGTACTGTAAATGTGCTCTCTGGTGAGAAGTAGAAATTGCAGGTTTGTGGCTGGAAAGGGAGAAAGGCCTTAAACACAAACGCCGTTAGTTGTGTTGAACTTTTTATTCTCTGCTGGGGAGACTTCAACCAGATTCTAGGGGGAGAGGTTCCCTTCGATTCTCAGGCTCACATAATTTCCCCCATCTTGCTGGCCTGCTTCCCGGAGCTCTAACCACCTCAGGCAGCCCTCTGGGGCTCATGGCAACCCCTGCCCCACACCCCTCTAACAGTCTCTGTATAATTAAGCTCCCAGGGGGCACTAAGATTTGCCCTACCCTCCAGACCTAAGTTCCACCTGATCCTAAGTGACAGAAACAAGACAAAGACATGTCTCCCCGCACCTGGTGCACTGACTCTATCAGTTACCTCGGTGAGGGATACCCTCAAATCCCAGAGTCTTCTGAGAAGGCTAAGGTCTGGGGAAATTCACTGTTCTGAGTTCATAGCTGAGCTGCGGTGAATTACCATGGGTTGTGGGGGGACTACCATCTGAGGTGTGGTAGGCAAGCTAGGGAGCATCATAGAAGAGCAGACAAGGAGACTGTGTGGTCGGTCTTGTCAGACTTTCTTTGGACAGCCATCCCCCAAATAATAACAGGTAGACTTATTGTTAATTATGAATTATGATTTCGGCTTCAGCTTGTTCCCAGGTAGCTCTTACGGCTTTTTACCTCTCCTCCACTCTGTATGTTGGTGTGTTTTGTGTGCCTAGATTCATCCCCCCGAGTTCCTCTCTCAGCCCAGAAGTCCTGCCTAACCTCTCCTGGCTAGCTATTGGCCGTTCAGCTTTTTATTAAACCAACCACAGTGACCCATCTTTACACGGTGTAAACAATATCCCGAAACAAGGCTGGGTTTGGGGAAGGCATGTGTTGTTGTTGTTGATGATGATGATGTGTGTGTGAGTGTGAGAGAGGGAGAGGGAGAGAGGGAGAGAGAGAGAAGGTCAACACTGAGTGTCTTCTTCTATCTCACTCCACCTTATTTGAGACAGGGACTCTCAGTGAATCTGGAGCTCACTGACTGTCTACACTGGCTGGCCAGCAAGCTCTGGGAATCCTCTATTTCTGCCCTAACCCCCAGCACTGGTTTCACTGAGGGACTTGCGGTGTTGCTACTGTGACCCTGACGCATGGCCTCAGCTGCCTCCTCTGCAGAGCAAGGGCAGCAGTGATGAAGAGACAGAAGAGAACAGGGAGAGCTGAGAGAGGAGGCAGCACACGGTCATCACCCAACAGCATGTCACCCTTATGATTCTGACTACTCAGAAGTACTTTAGGATTAATATTCTCTGTCTTTCTGATTTGGGGTGTTTGGTGGTTGCTAAAGTTCGGATTCTGACAGCAGGATTGGCAGGACAGAGGGTCAGCAGCCTAGAGGA
The DNA here is from genome assembly GCF_949786415.1 of Peromyscus eremicus. Taxonomy (NCBI): domain Eukaryota; kingdom Metazoa; phylum Chordata; class Mammalia; order Rodentia; family Cricetidae; genus Peromyscus; species Peromyscus eremicus. The sequence goes on along the minus strand of NC_081435.1, from coordinate 61,438,388 downwards.
CTCACCTAACACCGTAGGACCCCAGTCCAGTGAAACGGGACGCTCCACCAACACTCCACAGTGCCTAGACCTCAAGGTCTGCACTTGAACAGAGACACTGCCTGTGTCCTGTGGGTTTTGACTTCTGAATAGCTCCCTTTTAACTGGTGATCGATTCCTGGCATTTCCTTTGGTTTGGGCATATCATTAAGCAAGAATTTCAAACAGGCAGTCTCTTGGAATAGCAATCATTCCTTTAGCCTAACATTTGTATTCCAGTCACTCAGCAAAGTTAAAGTGAGCCACGACCCTGCGTAGGGTGTATGGAGAAGTGGAGCTGTAACAGCTAGTGTCCCCCTGCAGGGGTCTCTACCTGCTTCCCCTACCTTAGAACTGACGACCGAAGATCAGGCTGCTGTGCAACACCAAGGCTTACCAGCTGCATCAGATAAGGGGATCTACAGTAATTTCCACAGATAGAAGTGAAAAAAAAATGATATGATGATTGATAGGTAGAGAGATATGATAGAGATAGATATGATAGATGATAGATGATATGATCAATAGATAGATAGATAGGATGATAGATCAGTTATACTTAATGTGCCCTAACTAGCCTCAAACTCATCATGCTCCTGCCTCAGCCTCCCGAATACTGAGGATCCTGAGGAAATGAGCTGTCAGCTGCTGCAGTCCAATCCTGTGTGCAGGGCAAGTACTCACTCAGTGTGACTTCCCTGCACCCGCCCCCCCCCCCCAAGATGTTCCCAGAGCTTAATAACTGCATGTAAATGAGGGAGCTAAGAGGAAGGCATGCCGGTGGGAGGGAAAAGCAAGCTTGCTGCCTCCTTTGGGTTTGGAGAAGAGGGCAGAGGGCGGGTTATCTGATGTTCTCCCAAGTGGCCCCACGACTCCAAGATAAACTGATCTCTGCTCAGAGGCACTCTTGTGAAAGTGGCCTTCCTGGACCACTGGCCCCATCTCCTTACACTGTTTTGTTCTGTGTTTCCTTCCCCATACTCATTCTCCATGATCCCGTTATACGTGCGACTGCTCAGCTGTCTTTCCTACCAGAATGTACTCCTATTACAGAGACTCTGTTTTGTCCCCTGCTGACGTCACGTCTCCACTCTGCGGAATTTGACCTTGGCCATATCATTCAGCCCCCTAGACTCTCTTGGGTCATTTTGATAATTAAATGCACCAATGAGAAAGCAACACTGGGCACCGTGCCTGGCACACCCAACGTTCTCAAATCAATCCTTGCTGTCATTTGATGAATTATTTTCTAGATTGTTATCTCCCAGGATCAGCTGTGTGGAAAAAGCTCCGTAGCTGTTCAGGGACTTGTTTCATCCTGCGCAGAGCTAGAAATAGAAAACTGCGCTAATTAGGGACTATGAAATTGCTGCTTACCTTTCCAAAGCCAGTGAACTCGAAACCTCTAAGAGAGATCCTGCTTCTCAAATATGACTGCACATTGGAGTCCACAAGGGACTCTTAACAATTATTGGTGCCTAGATCTCACCCCAGAGAGTCTGATGTCATTGATGTGGCAGGTGGCCTGAACATCAGGATTTTTTTTTTTTTTAACTCCCCAGGTACTTTTAACCTGTAGCAGGTTTGAGAGTCCCTGCTTGCCAGATTTCCCCTTGAAAGTCAGTGAGACAAATGTCTGTTTGCGGCCTGACAGTTACTGGATCTTCCTAAAAAGAGAGATGTTCTGGCAGACTGGTTCATTAAAAATTCATCACCATGGTCTAGCAGGGCTCCTCTCAAGAGACTGCTGTTGAAGCAAACTCAGCTGGAGAGAGTATGTAAGCCCAACGTTGAGTTGCAGGCCAGCCTGGGCTACATTGCAAGGCCTTGCCTCGAAAAAGGAAGGGAAGGGCAGGGGAGCTGTTGACTATTGCAGAGTCACAGAACGCTAACAGAGAAAACCTGGGAGGCCCCAGCAGCTCAAGCAAGTGGGGAAACTGAGGCTAGAAAAGCCAAGCCAACTTTCACTCCACCCCTCCTCTGCCTGTGTCCCTCAGCATCACAGCCATTGGCCCCACAGGCAATGGCCATTGGCAACATTGGGCTGCTTATTCTAACGTACCTTGGAACAAGCAAAACATTTTGTCCTGTCTTTGAACAACTGTGGAATTCGGAGTTCTTGATTTGGACCTTTTGAAGAAAAGGCCCAAAGCTGTTCTCTGTGTCAGTAGACTCTAGTTGAATTAGAAGACAACCCCATCAGTAAAGTGCTTTCTAGAAAGCAGTCCAACACCATGTTCCCGTTGGCATGCCATTTGAGAGCAAGGGGAAGTACATGAGGATAAATGAGTCAAGCCAGTCACACAGGGACAAACCCTGTGTGGTTCCACTGAATAGGAAGACCCTGGAGGTGTCACGCTCACAGATAGGGAAAGTGGTCACCACGGGGTGGAGGGAAAGTGAATGGGGAATTGTTATTTAATGGGGACAGAGTTTCAGTTGGGAAGGACC